>NC_137813.1:51346988-51427153 GCF_963921795.1 Nannobrachium achirus
TGCAGATCTCTCTGGGTTCAACACAGGTCAGGGACGTGCTGGCCATTGGGGAAAAGCGGGACAACTCCCGAACGGCCGGTTCATTCCAGGCCGGCCATTAGGAAAAAAAAATTAAATATAAAGTCGGCCTTTGTTCCATTTTGGGGGCTGGGCGGCCAACAAAGTAAATCATCACTGACGGGCAGAAACCTCGTATCTCCAAGTTTCAAATTTGTAAATTTCTTCGCAAAGCAAAGCCCTGCTTCATCATACAAGGCCGTCGCACAAAAGTAGTGGAAACAGCAGATCTACAAGCACACAACACCTCGCACCTTGAGGCGTTGTGTGCTTGTAGATCGGCTGTTTTCACTAGTTTAAATCATTTTTAAAATGATAAATACAAGACAAACAGTTTTGGACATACAGGTACAAGGTTTCCACCCGACAACGACGAAATATAACTCATGTAATTGGCCCACTGGCTTGTCACAAATCTTTGAGTAGCAGCAGCACTATAGAGAGAGATCTCTCTCTATAGCGCGCAATGAGGGCCTCTCCAACTCTTTTTCCCGGGCTGAATCATGGGCCCAGCATGTCCCTGACAGAGGTCGACAGATAGAGGAAGGAAAAGAGGTGGCTAAAGATTCACTCCCAGATATTCACCTATTTTACAGGTCGCGAGAAAACATTGCTTTATTTTCCGTTTCCTATACATTTAAAATGTTCAATTATTCATATTTCAAACAAAACAATCCCCCCCCCCCCCAAAAAAAAGATTTTTAAAAAAATAAAATAAATAAAGTCTAAATAAGCTCAAATGTGTCGCGTTGTGAGCTTATAGGTCTGCTATTTTCACTAGTTCCCGGGGATACATAAAATGTATATTCTGATATATAGGCCTACTGTATGTATTTAAGGAATTTGTAATATTATAATATATTATAATATAATAATATATTATTTAGACTATTATATTTCCTGACAACTACAAATGAACCCTGTAAATGTGACATGTGACAAGAAAGTTAAAGTTGAGTTGAAGTTGTTTACCACCTTCAACCAGACTTCCAACAGATCGGGGCATTCTGGTATTCATCTTACGATGGCGTTTACAGGACTTAAATGATTAATATCAATCAATTAAGATTATTTATGATGAATTATTCGTTCTATTTTTATTCATCGTGTTTCTTGATTGATCACGAGAGACACTCAAACCACCCGACACACCTGTTGCTTGGATGTTACTAGCGTAGCGTGGCGGCCATTTGACCCATGAGAAAGAATGTGTGGTATTTCAGCTCCAGGTGCAGTGCAGCCATGTGAAAACATGATTGTGTGTGTGATAGAGCAGTGGTTGTTCACCTTTTCAGGCCACGACTCCCACAAATACCCCCCAAAATAATCATATTTGGGAACCCCCCCAAATAAATAATCATATTTGGACTATAATCATATCAGAACTGGGAACCCTCCAAAATAACCATATTTGAACTGGGGACCCCTCACCCTGACAAGGACTTGGAATCGTAGGATCTGAGGCATTACATTTAGTTTGACTTGGTTCCACAGATAACATCAGAAAATAAAATAGCCGATCTACATGCTCACAACGCCTTGACAAGCACGTGGAATTGTACGAGTTGAGGCATTACATTTAGTTTGACTTCTACAGATAACTATTGTGAAAATGGCTGATCTACAAGCTCACAAAGCATCGCAACGCAAGGCACTTCACAATTTGGCCAATGTTTGAGAATTCTTTATAGTATAGTTGGTTGATTACTTTTGACGTAGTAGTAATAGTCGTATTACAATTTTTGTCTTAAAGGAGTAGTTCAACCCCAAAATGACCTTTTTTCTGTTGATTAGATACGCCATGGAGATTTGAGTTCAATTATATTTTTTTGATTTGATTTTCTCGATCTCCGTTGGGATAGAGTGGTGGTTTTGGCCGAGCATCGATCTCCCCGTGCGTTTCGCGGTGCGCGATCCGCGCACATAACGATCCATGCATATAGTCCAGGAGTGACTGAACAGTCGATGTGTCCACTTTGGATAGCCTAGCACCTAGCACTCCAGCTCTGCTAGTGCTAACGTCCAAACAACAAGTGGGTGGGAGGAAGGAAGGCTGAAGAAGGAAACGCCATGAGTCACTTCTGTTCATGTCAGACCAGCCATGAGCTATCAATGCACGAGTGGTGACTAGGGAAGGTTAGACGATCGCCGATTTTCGGATGAAAATCATTTATTTCGGTAAATACGGGAAAGTACGGGAAAAGACGATTGGCTGCCCCTCCCCCCCTAGGAAGTCCGATATAGTACGGTTTTAATATTAAGGGGCTCCCCGTGGCTTGGAAAGGGTTAAGAATGCGACAAATACAAAAAAATATTATTGAACTCAAGTCTCTATGGTGTGAGTAATCAATAGAACATTTTTCATTTTGCGGGTGAACCACTCCTTTAAAAGTCCTTCAATTGTTACTTTAGAGTGCCTACCCACAGGTTGAGAACCCCAGCTATAGACTCCCCTAGGGGGCACAGCCACGAGTTACTGCACAGAGTCTAATTCAGTGGTGGACAAACTACTCAACCCCAGTAATTGAGTCAAATAAACTCCACTGCAAGTGAAGGTTGCTCTGTCCAATGTGTTACAGTACTTGCGTTAAAGTACTGAAGCATGTGTAAATGGGCATCTAAGACAGACTTAAGCACAGACTTCCCTCCACCCACGTCATCAGCACCCACACCCTAGGTGGGGTTGGCGATAGGGCCTTTCTGTGGTGAGTTTGCATGTTCTCCCCGTGTCTCCTTGGGCATAGGCCCTCACACAAAAAAATGCAGTAGTCCTGGTTTCTATACTACCTCCCCCTAGCCAGCCGGGTGCTCCCCAATGTCCCCTGGCGCGGCAGGGGGAGAGCGGAAACCAGGACTACAGGTTAGGTAGTCACCGGGTGAGAAAAATGGGTTGCAAAAAACGTGGGATAAAAAACATTTAAAAAGTAAAAGCACAGACTTCAAGAAGAATTCTGCATTGAAAAAAGCAATCAAAACAATGCTATATCCATAGCATTGTGTGTGTGTGTGTGTGTGTGTGCGTGTGCGTGCGTGTGTGTGCACGCGCAGGTCTAGGTATGACGTGAGACGCCGCATCCAGAGTCATGCCTTTGTTGTGTGTTGCCGCGCTGCCCCGAGCGCCGCGGCGCTGCGAGTGTGTGTGAGCCACGCCGTGCTCTGGAAACAAGAAAAGCTTCTCTGTTTTTTTGGAAGGCTGTCTTGGCTTTCCCCGAGCGCTCGCTGGCACACAGTCAAGATCCTGCCCCTGGAGAGGGAAGATTAATGACAGCTAGTCACGGAAAGGCTTTACAGCAGCAGAGAGAGGGCGAGAGAGAGAGAGAGAGAGAGAGAGAGAGAGAGAGAGAGAGAGAGAGAGAGAGAGAGAGAGAGAGAGAGAGAGAGGGAGAGTTGTGGGAGGGGTATAGGGGAAAGCAAAGGTGAGCAACTGGTCTGCTACAGTCAGTTGGAGTGATAAGGCTGAGATGAAATGCGTGCGTGCGTGCGTGCCTGCGTGCGTGCGTCTGTTGGTGCCCCCGTTCGTTTTTGTGTCTGTCTGGGTCTGTTTTTCACCACCACACAGCCCCGCCCGTCCCTCCCTATACCTGCAAAAAACAAAAAAATGGACCAAGTGCTAACACTGACAAATTAACACAATGGACCCGAACATTCTTCTCACCACCAGCTGCAATAACAGAGTGGATGCGTTCACTGGACTCTTCTCATCACCTCTTCTGTCAGCCAGGCAATCCTAATCCTAAGAAAAAGTGACAGACCCCGGGACCCCCTCCCCTCCCCTACACACACACACACACACACACACACACACACACACACACACACACACACACACACACACACACACACACACACACACACACACACACACACACACACACACACACACACACACACATCCACCCGTATAAGCTCCCCCCGAACTGAGGCCGGGTGGCTCTGCGATCCGTCCACAGACGAGAGTGGGAGATAGTTCATTACCCAGGTTTTGTTTGGTTTAAGTCTAGACGTTACATCTCCCCCGCCTGTGCTGTAATGACACCTCTTCAGGCACAGATGGGAATCTTCAGCTTCGCTTCATCCTTGTTTTCCCCTTCTCTTTTGGTGTGAAGTACTTTTTTTCTTCCCCTCCTCTTCAGCGTAATTACTCCAAGTGCCAGTGTGTGTGTGTGTGTGTGTGTGTGTGTGTGTGTGTGTGTGTGTGTGTGTGTGTACTATGGGAAGGGCAGGTGTTTCTTAAAATGTCTTAAGTCAGTAATTGTAACAGTTAGGCAATTACGCTTAAACTCGATCAGTGACACTGCAAGTTCATCGAGCGATTTGTGTTGTAATGTTTGATTAGTGAGGAGAGAGGCGTGTTCACAGTTCACACCAGCGGCGAAGATATATTTCTAGTCGCTTGACTCGCTTTGATTGGTGTAATTTTGGCGGCGAAGATATATTTCTAGTCGCTTGACTCGCTTTGATTGGTGTAATTTTGGTCGCACTGGTCAGATGTGGTGGAAATGTTTTCATTTGCTTGTTCGTGTCACAAAGGCGATAATATTCACCGTTCTCTTCACGATAATACCAAGCCCTTTGTTCTTGCTAACATCAACCACGTCGGATATCACCACTGCGGCGGTGTTGCACTTATTGTGGTAGACTAAGCGCAAAGTGTCATCTTTGGGTTCACAACAACTCCCAGCTTGATGAATATCACCATTTCATCCAAGATCTGCGTTGGGATTACCGTCACTTTCAGCATTATACAAGGCTCACCACTGGCCAGTTTGATGACCTGTTGGCCAAGGGCGCTGACAGGATAGACACTTCACTAATAACATCAAGGATGATTAGCTGTCGAGACGCGAATAGTGAAGTGAACCTCGCCTCAGTTGGGATATTTCATCTGAACTGAAGACTCTAAAGTGAAGAAACGCTTCATTCACTTTGTTCTTGTTCATCTTTCCACATCTCAGAAAAATCTTGAAAGTGTGAGAAACTACTGATTTAGATGGCATGGCATTTGTAGAATCGGCCTTAGGTCTTAATGTTAAACTCACACTCATTCAGGAACTGAGAGGAGCAGAGTGAAAAATAAAAAAATAAAAGCGTTCTGGCTTTGCTGTGTGTAATGTGGAACAATCGGGGGTTGAGGCTGGTGTCAGAGGAATGAGGAAAAGTACCACGTTGCCTGTGCTGACCTCGCTCCCAGTCTCCCAGGCCAAACCTCCAATTCCATGTCCCGGGCTCTGGAGCAGAGCAGGCCCGGGTCACCGTGAACTCAAACTCCGTGGCTCCCCTCTCTTCTCCTCCTATTCGTCCGCTGCCTGACACACAGCGCACAGCGCATGACCTCACTTCTTCTCCTCATAACAAGTCTTTGTATCATCCAGAAAAAAATGGTCTTGAGCAATGTTTGCCTGACTGCACCAAAATCGTCCGCCCCACGCAAGAGAGGGAGAGACAGTGTGTGTGTGTGTGTGTGTGTGTGTGTCTCAATGATGTTTACTTCATTCTGGAGACAGCCTGGATTCCTCCATCATAATTCATGGTAAAATGCTCCGTTTCACGGTGCCAGGCAATGCTGACCACAAGAATGAGCAGAAAGCTATTCCATAAAAAACATTTTCACCCTGGGACCACCTCGTTTAGCGGAGAGAAAATGGCTCCACACGGCAGTGTGTTGAAATAATAAACTCAAACCATGAGGGCTATATTTGTAACATGTCAAAACACTTTGCAGATTCATAAACTTAATCTATTACGGCCATCGTCACATTAAAGGGTTTTGAATTACATAATTGCGAGGCAAAGAAGGCCACGGCGGAACGCTCAATGAATCGCCTCAGTATTTCCAGTGGAGGAAATGAATTCAGCTAAAAGAACAGGCTCGGTCAGAGCCAGCGGTACCACAGAGACCCCGTTCTATCTGCATGACATACCCCTCTACAGCCGTGACGCTATCTCCCCAATCGCAGCGCGCGCACAGAGGCCCCTCTGTCGCCGTATCTCTGCTTATACGACGGCCGCCAGGTAAAACATTTTTACATCAGTAGAAGACCGTAGACGTTATATACCCAAGTAGAGGAGAAGGCACATCTTGCTGAGCCCTCGGACGCGGCCTGAACAGAACACCTGTCTCCCGCTCAGGAGACGTGACCGGGGCAGCCAGGACAGTCAGGGCATGCATGGGGCACAGCGATGGAGGGATGGATGGATGGATGGATGGATGGAAGGATGTATGGGAGGGAGGGAGGGGTGCTGTTGCTGGCATGCTCCCGCCATTCTGCAGGGAGGGGAACGTGCGGAGGTGGAGAGGGGGGGATTAAAGCGAATAAATATTATTCTTTCGCGGAGCTGCTTTGAATCAAGCCCAGAGCTGCGTGTTTTAAAAGCCATACGACTCGGGTGAGATCATTCACCTCTTTCTCTCTCGCGCTCTCTCTCTCTCTCTCCCTCTCGCCTTCATTCTTTGCTCTCCCCGTCCATTTAGTATAAACTCCTGACTGGGGGGGGGGGGGGCAAGGGGGGGGGGGGGGGGTGCTGCCATAGCAACCCATATAAAACAACATCAGCTGGTAGCAAGGGCGGAGGAGAGAGAGAAAGAGAAAGGGTGAAAAGAACAGAGTGTGGGAGGAAGTAAACAAGGGCAGGACCATAACGCTGTAATTCAATTACACAAGGATCTCGGCGGGCCTTGAAACCGGATAACAGCGTCTCAACGCTCCATTAACACCACGAGTGGAAGATTAACGAGGAGGAGGACAACACCTTCTCCATCACCAAAAACGTCTGCCGTTTTTGTTTTTGTTTTACCGCAAAACAGAAACCTGTAGATCAGGGGTCTTCAACAGGGGGTCCAGGGCCCCTACGGGGTCCTCAGAGTTACCACAGGGGGTCCTCTAAATCTTCCAATCCTATTTTATATTAACAACTTGAACCCTAGTGTCCATATTCTGAGAACTGTAGCCAAAAATAGCAGATCTACAAGCTCACAACGCCTCGCAGCGCTATTTTCGGCAAAGAGGTTTGGTGTAGAGGGGAAAAAGAGCAGACTAAGTACAGAGTGAAAGGTCAAGTTTATTAGGTAATGACGGCTCAAGTGGTTACATATCTGAAACATAAATTGACATGAACCCAAAATACTGATGATTGTGCAGTCAAACAATGAAACTATCGGGGCGCCTGGTGGCCTAGTGGACCAGGCGCATACCATATAGGCATTGCCATTTCGGCATCAATGCCTGTCGGCGTCGCCGGTTCGATTCCCGATCCGGGCGACCTTTGCCGCATGTCACTCCCTGTCTCTCCCCCATTTCCTGTCAGTCTACGCTGCCCTACAAAGGCAGAGTGCAGTAACTACGTTTTCGATTTTCACCAAAAAATGGGTTTAAAAGTGTTACAGCTTATCAGCCAAATGAGATAAAGATATAAAAGTGATATTACACTGATTGTACATCTGTTCTTGAGGTAATTGTTCATCCCCCAATATCATGAAGGCTAATTTGACCGTTGGGTGACACAAATAAGTCGGTGTGTCCCAAAACGTAGTTACTGCACTCTGCCTTTGTAGGGCAAAAAGCCCAAAAACAAAATCTAAAAAAAAAAAAAAAAAGAAACTATATGGAATCTATGAAAAGGATGTGGGGGGTCCCTGCTTCATCTCTCTCTCAACTAAGGGGTCCTTGGCCTGAAAACGCCTAAGACCCCTTCCGTAGATAATCCTCACTTAGAAGCACATTTCGCTTTTTCTTCCATTTTAGCTGATCACTGCACTGCAAAATCAAGGGCGTTACTTTTTTCTTTTCTCTCTTTTTACTGCGAGAGGGTAAAATCCCCTAATGGTCCATTCGGCTCCATTTGGACCCTCTCAGAGTTACTGTGTGTGGGGCATTATTCAACCATTAGTTTTTGAGGAGGAGCAGGGAACTGTGATACTCGGAGGGGGGGGGGGGGGGCTTTTTGTGTGTGTGTGGGAGGCTGTTATTAAATCCCGCCTGTCTAAACAAACAACGGGGCATGTTCATCTCACGCTGAGATGAGTTCTCATTAGAGCAGCATTGTCTCACAGCGTGCTCCCTCCGGGGCTTATTGGCCTGTGGGCTCGTCAGGTCAATAACGCCCCTGTTTCGGTGCCACCGCCGCACTGTGCGTTTAATGGCCAGACCAGGACGCCGATGGTTATTACATAATCGTCTAATCGCAATTATTTTACATAATCGCAATTATTTTGTGACAATCGTCATAATTGTTTACATGTTGAAAAATGTTTATATATGTTCAAACATTTAAAACAAATAGTGGAAATAGCAGATCTACAAGCTCACTTGTGAGCTTGTAGATCGGCTATTTCTGCTATCAATGTTCTTTTTCAAGTATAAAGTTGGCAAATATGTCCTTCATTTCTTTGTGTATTTAGGTTATGTGTCATAACTGCCATGTGCAACTTCCAAAGCCTACAAGCGAAACAGAAATGTAATTGTCAACGACAAAAACACAATTAAATCGTTAATCGCAATTATTTGAGCGACAATTAATCCTCATGTAAAATGTCATAATCATGACAGCCCTAATAATAATAATAATAATACATCGAACTTATATAGCGCTTTTCAAGGTACTCAAAGTCGCTTAAAAGCCCTAGCCCTAGTACAACCTTTGCCCTAATAGGCGATTTATAAAATCTATGCAAACCAAAGCAGCGGGTTTGGGGACAATTCCTGGCGGGTCAAAAGCACCCGAGGAGGTGTTGTTGCCACATAGCTGTGGACTTGATCATGCAGGGACGCTCAGTCAGAGGAAATGTTTCACAGGACCTTTCGTCCCCGTGATGCGTCAGTCCTTCATACGTTGCCCAACACGTCTGGATTCTAAAGTGTCACTGCTGTTAGGTTTGTACTCAGTGTGTTATTAGCCGTCGTTAACAACTTAAACCCTACTTAGCTGACCAGGGTGCCCCAGGGCTCTATACTAGGTCCGCTAGCAAACCAAATCTCTGCTGAACGAATGTTCGCCACCAGAATTGGGACACCAGGGTTCGAGTGGTTATGGACTGCCCCGTAAGACAGAACAAAAGCATGACTGTTTATTTCTTAATTCATCGATCACAGACCTTCTTAGAGAAAACACAGACTTCCATTGCAGGCAAATCAGAGGCTTACCTAACTTCTTTCTGTGGCAAAACCTGGACACGTTGACTTGTAACTCCAACCCTTCTCCACTGGTACTGAGGACGTATCATTGTCCACTGAAGCACAACATAATCATCAGGAATTATGATTATCCTTGGAGGGAAGAAAAAAAAGTACAGAAAGTGCCATTTATGTTTTTATGTGGCCACACCCACCTGTTCATTAAGTATGCCCGGTTGTCAAGTGGGTGGTGACGCAGCAGAAGTTAGCCACACCCACAGTGTATGGTAAAAATGGGAGGGGATGATTTCATGATGTCATTAAATCAGTGTATTTCAATCGGCTTTCAGCTTTCAGGAAGTAACCAAAAATACGCAATACAGGGAGCGATTATTCCTACCGTAGGAGACGGTGTTACACAAATTAGAAGGCGCGGCTTGTGATTGGCTGGAGCGGAGGTCTGGAGTGCTCGGCTGTGGTCACTTGGACCGCGCGGGTGTGAATGTTAACCTCTATGCCTAAACCTAACCCAAAAAGCTATGCCTACATCTAACCCTAACCCTAACCTTAACCTCAGTAAAACTATGCCTAACTCTAACCCTAACCCTAACCTTAACCTCAGTAAAACTATGCCTAACTCTAACCCTAACCTTAACCTCAGTAAAACTATGCCTAAACCTAACCCTAACCGGGGCGCGCGTGAACGGAAAAGAAGCGCTCCTTCAAACACCGTCTCCTACGTTTGGAATAATAGCACACAGGGAAGACATATTTGCAAGTAATGTTAACTCCATAGACACAAAACAGAAAAAGTACAAAACTATGGCACCAACTCTTTAAGCAGAACATTCTTTGGTTTTCTTTTCTCCTTTCAATGCAAAAAGGACAAAACATTTCACGGTTCAGTATCGAGGAGGTTTAAAGATTACCAGGCCGATTCAGGCCAACTGATCCCAAACAATTAATGACACGAGAGAGGAAGCCAAAAGAGGGGAGGGGCGTTAAGTACTAAAAACAGGGGTTTCTAATCTGCTTCTGCTTAGTCAAGCACTTAGCTTTGTTTCATCTTAACTGGTCAGTCTCTGTTAAAGCCACTCTAAAGCTCAGGGGGTCATTACAACATGGCCCTCGGTAGAAAAAAAAATATATATATATATATATATATATATCTTTGATTGTACATTGACCCGCTGGGTTGGAGGGGCTCGGATTCCAAAGTCAATTTGAAGACACAGCTTATTTTTCCTCCTGACTGGACCCATAATAAGCCTGCCATTTGAGCCCTAAGAGAGGCATATTAGATTAGTCATAGGCAGGAATGGCGTACGCCTCTCTTCTTGAATTAATCACTGGGGTTTAATTCAATTCCCTAATAACATGATACCCTATAGATTGCATGGTTTCCCAGATCCTTGTTTATCCGTCCTTCTCATAGACATCTGCATCATATCGGGCCTCAAAGGAGGACGTCAGCCGGACCGAGAGACTCCAGCGGAGGCACGGGGACAGGAGCGGGCGGGCGGCTGTGACAGGGCAAAGTGGAGGAGACAGGGAAGCCATCCAAGGCGGACCCAGGGACAGGGGACAGGGGACAGGGGACAGGGGAGGTCCCCGGGTGGCAGGCCACAGAGAGGACAGTGTCTGGGCTAGAGAGAGCAGTGGCGTCAGTTCAGCAAAAGCTAGGGTATGGCAAAGATGGGAGTCCTCATGGAAAAGAGGCATTACATTTTGTATAACACAGTTCTATTGTGAAAATAGCCGATCTACATGCTCACAACGCCTCGCGCTGCGAGGCGTTGTGAGCATGTAGATCGGCTATTTTCACAATGTGTGAGTTTTTTTTACATAGGTTTCTAAGGTTTCTTGGGCTGGATATGGCAGCCTGGAATAGTTGTTCAAGTGCAGCTAAACTTGGCAAGTTAGTAAACGTGCCACAATTAACAATAATGCATTGCACCTGTGCAGCTGACCTGCGGAACCTGGGAATATACCATCTTGTCAAGATGGGGAGAATACAAGTGTGGAGAATATAATTATAATACCTTGTTAAAGTGACCATTTTGTTACAAAGAGACATGCATGGATTTATATCTAAAAGTAACTTTTATTTTCCCCCCTGGACCCAGGGTATGGCAGCTGCATTCCCTGCCATACCCAATTGACGCCCCTGAGAGAGAGGCTGTCTGGCGGACGGGGCACAAAGGGACGATTGCTTTGGCGCGGTCACAGCAGGTCTCCACTCCCTGCTCCGTGGGAAGAGATGAGCTCAGTGAGACTGCAGATCAGGGTTTTGGGCAACCGTTTCGGGGCACATGATCACTTAGCTCAGTGGGTTTTAACCTTTTTTTTCATATCAAAGTCTGTTATTTATTCTGCATTTGAGACTCGGAACACCATTTGATGAGATGCAGCCTCTCAGACGCCAAACTTGTAATATTTTGTTATCAGTGGATAGGATTTTGACTGCAATTCCATGCTGTATAGATGTGGTACCATAGGACTGAAAACAGGGCAATCAAAATAACAATTCTTTCACATTCTGTAATTGTGTAGACTTCTTGTAAATTAAGTAATGCAGACTCTCAAGAGTTAAAGATCTATAGGGGTCCATTTGGTTTCCAACTCTCCATCAATTAGCTGGGGACCACCTGGAACCCCCTCAAGGACCACTGGTTGAAAACCACTGACTTCGTTAGATTTCAAAGGCTGGCAAGATCACCCAGTGTCACACTTCGGGTGATCACGCATGAAACAATAGTGGTTGGTTAATAATAGTTGTTTCTGATCAACTCAATTGATCACCTCAGTACTCAGTCTGATCACCTGGTAAGAGCGATGGCGCCCACTCCTGCTGTAGATTATCCCACTATCACTCTCATCTATCTCTCTATTGCCCAATCTGTACTTCATCGAACAATGCTGTCGTTTGCCCGATCTAGAAGCACATCGTGACTTGCTGTTGTGATCTTGTAGATTGGCTATATTCGGAAGCATATCCGTTCTCTGACCGGACCGCTGGACTAGAGGTCCAGGCACTTAGGCTCCAATGCCTAACACGCCTGACAGCATATCGCGGGTTTGTATCCCGATCCCGCGTGTCACTCCCCGTCTCTCTTGCCCCATTTCCTGTATACTGTATACTACTAGTAAGACGCCTCAGGGCGCCAAATCTCTACATTTCAAGGCTGCTCAACAGCACCTCTCTGGTCACTCAACGATATTGCAGGCTACATACAGACACGGACGGACGGATACACACACGGCCACACTATGGAGACGGTGTGACCACCGCTCAGAAATACGCATATACCTTTATCTATAAGCCTCGGGATTTAACACGTTGATTGCCTAAAACAACTTACCGTAAGTCATTTGACCTCAAATGAAACGCTGGATGGCCCTGTTCCTTAGCCTTTTGATAATAGGGAACGTCGCCTGATGACGTCATGACATTAACGGAACGAAAATAGCCTCTCTCTTTTTTTAAGACTAGAAGCTCGGGCGGCCGAGCGTCTAGTCGGCAACCTGGCTAACTCGGGAACAATGTAAATAGGGAATGAATTATCCGCCCTTTAATGCAAACCCCATTATACCTGTTGTCATAGGATCCGTTTTGACCATCTGTTTGCGTGTGTCCATTTATGCCCATATATGGAGATATCTGTCTGTCTACGTCCATTTTATGCTCATATATATGGAGATCTCTGTAGGACCCGTTTTAACCATCTGTTTGCCTGTGTCCATTTATGCCCATATAAGGAGTTATCTGTCTGTCTGCGTCCATTTTATGCCCATATGGAGATCTTTGTAGGACCCGTATTGACCATTTTCCTGTGTCCATTTATGCTCAAATATGGAGATATCTGTATCTGTCTGTCTGCATCCATTTTATGCCCATATGTGGAGATCTCTGTATCTGTTTGTCTGTGTCCCTTTATGCCCATTATGGAGATCTCTGTATCTGTCTGTGCCTCTGACTGTGTTGCAGACACAGTGCCGGTTCCCCCTTTAATGCAAACCCCATTATACCTGTTGTCATAGGACCCATTATGACCATCTGTTTGCCCTTTGTCCACTTATGCCCATATATGGACATCTCGCATCCCCTGTTATGCCCATATGGAGATCTCTGTGAATGCCCTACCCTTTAATGCAAACCCCATTATACCTGTTGTCATAAGAGCTGTTTTGACCATATGTTTGCCTGTGTCCATTTATGTCCATATATGAACATCAGAACACGTCATACTGATCACATTCAATAAGTAACCATGGCATTTTGTGTCTGTCTGTCGGCGTCCATTTTATGTCCATATATGGAGATCACTGCAGTTATAGTTCTGGGTCCATTTTATGCCCAGATATGGAGATATCTGTCTATCTGCGTCCATTTTATGCCCATATATGGAGTATCTGTCTGTGCCTCCAACTGTGTTGCAGACACAGTGCCGGTTCCCCCTTTAATGCAAACCTCATTATACCTGTTGTCATAGGACCCGTTTTGAACATCTGTTTGCCTGTGTCCATTTATGCCCATATATGGAGATATCTGTATCTGTCTGTCTGCGTCCATTTTATGCCCATATATGGAGATCTTTGACCATCTGTTTGCCTCTGTCCATTTATGTCCATATATGGAGATATCTGTATCTGTCTGTCTGCAATCCATTTTATGCCCATATATGGGGGCATTCATTTTATGCCCATATATGGAGAACGCGCGTGCCCGTGGGACGAACGGTTCTCGAGATACGCGGATTACATACATACATACACACTCACAGAGATTTTTTGTTGACTCATGTGGCGTACGTGATGTCAGAGCCTTTTATGAAGTGATGTCACAATGAGTCAGAGCTTTCGCCGATTTCCTCCGGAACAGCCTGATGTCAACAATCAACCCCGCATAAGGAGATTCCGAACGTTTCTCGCCGGTTCGGGAAAACCGCGCGTCGGGTCGGGTCGAGACCCGGCACTGCACTCCGTGCCGCGGCGGGGAACGCGCGTGCCGAATCTGAAGCCGGTGGGACGAACGGTTCTCGAGATACGCGGATTACAGACACACAGACAGACAGACAGACACACACGCAGAGACTTCTCGCATTGCCCATATATGGAGAACGCGCGTGCCCGTGGGACGAACGGTTCTCGAGATACGCGGATTACATACATACATACACACTCACAGAGATTTTTTGTTGACTCATGTGGCGTACGTGATGTCAGAGCCTTTTATGAAGTGATGTCACAATGAGTCAGAGCTTTCGCCGATTTCCTCCGGAACAGCCTGATGTCAACAATCAACCCCGCATAAGGAGATTCCGAACGTTTCTCGCCGGTTCGGGAAAACCGCGCGTCGGGTCGGGTCGAGACCCGGCACTGCACTCCGTGCCGCGGCGGGGAACGCGCGTGCCGAATCTGAAGCCGGTGGGACGAACGGTTCTCGAGATACGCGGATTACAGACACACAGACAGACAGACAGACACACACGCAGAGACTTCTCGCATTTATAGATAGATTAGTTTTTTGGGCGTTTTGTGCCTTTATTGGATAGGACAGTAGACTGACAGGAAATGGGGAGAGATGGGGAGCGACACGCGGCAAAGGTTGTCCAGATCGGGAATCAAAACGGCGACGCCGCCAGGCATCCATGCCTATGTGGCAATGCCTAAAGGGCCGTTTATAGTTACGTATCCTTGATTTTGTGTACGATTTTGGGTGAGAGAGTACGTACAGTAACTCCGTCGACATGCATAGTTCCTCTACGTTATTTACGTGCCGACCCGCTCTCGTCTCCGAATTCTGCTCCCGTTGGAGCCGCGCACCACATGGAGGTGGTTCTGCACACACGTGTAAACCGAAGCATTTAGCCAAAATATGAAGACCCACAGAATTTCTTGCCACGACGTGATGTTTGGTAATACGTTGTAACATTCTGGACTGGTTCTGCTGTCTGTCAGCAACGTTATCGCGGTAAATGCAACTCCGCGAGAGTACAGATTTAACCACATGGATGTGTGCGCGCGCGTGTGTGTGTGTGTGAGGAGTCGAGGCGTCCTCTTCACATGTAATGACGTTCCTTTTTTCCATTTTTTTCCCGTTTGGGACACATAGTTTGAGAACCGCTGTCATAGAGCAGAGTAAAAGTAATTTTCCTCACTGCCCCCATGGTTGACAAAAGTTCGCCACGGGTAGATCATGCGTACGTACGTTTTTATCGGTTTTAATCCGTTGGGTTGAGTGTTGTCCGTAAGGTTACGGACAGAGAGAAGAACGGACAGACCAACGGACCAAACGGATTAAATCACTCTCCCCCTCCGTTTCTAGTTTAGACTTGCGGTCCTTATGTATTACTATGCATGGTACTTACGTGGTATGCGCCTGGACCAGTAGGCCAGCGGGCGCCCCCTGCCTCTCTTTTTTTTTAGGATAAAAAAAAGGAAAAGCTCCTATGTGTGTGTATTGGGAGAGCGGCTGATCGCACAGTCAGACGGCTCTATCTTTCAAATGGATCGTTGCGGTCGGACAATGAATATCTTCAGATTCTAGAATACCCGAGGCCGTCTTTTGAATGCTCCCGTGCGCGGATGTGCACAACAGAGAATATTCAGCGATTTTTCTAAGGCACGTGAAAAAAACACTCTAAATCCCAGGAGTCAATGTGTCAATACAGGAATTATGTTATTGGATGGGTTGTACTATAGTTATTGCTGAGGTAATGTTATGAAAACCATTTGTTACGAATGGAATCCTCCATAAATGTAAGTTTAAGAGTACATTTTCTGCCAGCTTTGATCTCCATACTGGAAGGGTTTTATACTGTACGCACATCAGTACCTGCAAGACGTTCAGATTGCCAAACCCTGATCCGAGAAACGGAGACTAATGCTCGGTGACAACACTCTCTCTCTCAGTTTATCTGCTCTGTGACCCGAGCCAGCACATATTGCACTCTAAAACACACACAGACTCCCATGAAATGAAAGCATTGAATCGATCCAAAAAATAACTACAAAAATCCCATTGTTTCTGCAGCACTGACCCACCACAATCACGCTCTGTTGGGAAAGTTCATTCTCCCCCTACATACACATAGTCATTCTCTCTCTCTCTCTCTCTTAATCATGCACACGCACGCACGCACGCACCCACGCACGCACGCATGCACGCTTGGAAGTCCAAGCAGCTGTGGGGAGGTGGAGGGGGGGAGGGTGGAGAGGAAGGACATTGTAGAGCAAAATACAACGAAACGTACTGTATAAACAGAGAGGGAGAGAAGAAACATGGAGAAGAGGTCGACGGAGGAGGAAAGTGAGTTTTGCGCTCTGAGCTTTGGGGTAAAACCTCCGCCCTCCTCCTCTCTCATTCCCCTGTATCCCTCCCTGTCTCAGGTGGATGTATGGATGACCCTTAAGTGCAATAATGCAGTACATGCTCCTTCTGAAGAAAGAGAGGTGCACGTAAATACAAATTGAAGTCGTTCAGAATTTCTGATGGGCGGTCCCGCGATATTTCTCCGAACTCCTGCGCCAGCAGACATCCTGACTGAAAATGCAGATTCCATCAGGGAACCGATGGATTGTGCTCTCCAAGTAGGGAATGAGACTTTGCCCCAGGTTTGAGGAATTCAAGACTGTGTGAACGATAAGGTGGACGCTGGGGTGATGGAGGCATCTTTGCCGGGCAGCAGCAGTGCTGCCACACGCTGTGGCAGCAATGGAAAAGCGCAGCAATGGAAAAGCGGAGATCTAGAGTAGGAGGAAGCCATATTTAAACAGACTGCCTTGTTGAGGGAATGAGGTGTGATTGGTGATGTGTAGGAAAGCGTGGCAATCAGCAGACTGACAGCTGATTACAGCTGAGTGTATGTGATTTCTGTGCCCTGCATGAACTAAGTTTGGTAAGCATCATAACTCTCTGGCCTAGGAGTCGGACACACATAAAAAGCAGGTGAGCAGTGTCCAATTTATTCCCTATGGCACCTTAAAGCAAGCTTAAAGCAACTTGCTTCTTCAAAACCTTATGACTTCCATAGGGAATAAATTGAAGGCTGCTTTACCCCCCGCCTACCCCCAGGGCAAGCATAAAGGCCTTGCCTTAAATGTGTGTCTGAGGCCTCTGAGTTACAGACCTGTAAGGGTCCATTTGGTTTCCGAATCATCAATAAAGATGGGGACCCCCCCTGGAACCCCCTCAGTGTGGGTCCCCAGACCTATAGGGCATTCACGAATAGTGATTTTTAGTATTCGAATTATTCGATCTCAAAGTATTCGAATAGTCGAATATTCGACAGGACTTGCCAAACTGGCCAAACTGTCAAATATTAAGTAAGCAAGAGGCGAACATTGTGAAAATAGCCGATCTACATGCTCACAACGGCCCGCGTTGCGAGGCGTTGTGAGCATGTAGATCTGCTATTTTCGCAATATGTATCTGCGGAACCGAGTCACATTAAACGTAATACCCACAATTCCAAGTGCTTGTCAGGGTGGGGGTCCCCAATTCAAATATGTTTATTTTGGGGGTCACAGCCTAAAAAGGTTTGAGAACCAATGGTGTAGAGCATTAACACATTCATACACCAGGGGCATTGACAACTCATTCTTATGACTTCCTATCTAGCCAAGCTTTATAAACTATATATATTTTTTAAATAAAAAAAAGAAAAAAAAAGAAAAAAAAAGAGAATATTCGACTTCAGTGAACAACGTCTAATAGTGACTTTGATATTCGAATATTCGAATATTTGGTGAATGCCCTACCCGGAGCCACACTTTGGCAACCACTGCCCCACCCTATACTTCGCCCTCCTTTAACATGACCTCCAACCTTTAACATTCTCCCCCTCGCTATACCTACCTGCCTCACGCAGCCTCGCCACATCAAGACGCTCCGATGTTCCAATCCTCCTGCGACGCCCCACCCCCCACCCCTACCGCCCCAACCCTGGCCTCCAGCCCCCCCCTTCTCTACGAAACCCACCCTCCCCTGCCCTCCGTGGCACCTTTGCCCCGTGGCCCGGCCTCATTCATCCTGTAGCCCCTCTTTGGCCAGGGGAGCTGAAGGCCTTCTTTGTATGCGCTCCCTGGGAGATATTAACCCCCCTGTCTCCGCGCTCCCGCCACACAAAGGAAGCACTTACTAACCGCTAAAGCCTTAACAAACAGCGCTTTTCAAATGAACCCTGCTCCATGCGGCGCAGAGGGGAGGGGAGAGCTGGGAGGGGGGGGGGGAAGAAGCCCAAAACATTTGCTTGTTTTCGCAGATTACAGAGAACCTGGTGGTGCTGGGCTGGACTGGGTTAGGTTGACCCACACTGGACCGTTGGGTTCCTAAAACGTTTGCTTGTTGTCGCAGATTACAGAGAACCTGCGGTGGTGCTATAGGTTGCATGGGACTGGGTTAGGCTGACTCAGCGCTGGACCGTTTGGTTCCTGTTTGGGCTCAGATCAATGCTCTTGGGGAGCAGGCACGTGCACACATAGACCTCAAAGGGGGCTGGAGCCCCTGCCCTTTTACCCGTCTGTAAAAAGTGCCCTCTCCAGACCATGAATAAGTATCACAGACGCGTTGTGAGCTTGGAGGTCTGCTATTTTTTGGTATTTTCACCAAAAGGCCCTTTTAGAGATGTCAGACCCTGCCTCTCTAACATTCTCTGCAC
The DNA here is from genome assembly GCF_963921795.1 of Nannobrachium achirus. Classification (NCBI taxonomy): domain Eukaryota; kingdom Metazoa; phylum Chordata; class Actinopteri; order Myctophiformes; family Myctophidae; genus Nannobrachium; species Nannobrachium achirus. The sequence goes on from NC_137813.1 coordinate 51,365,818, forward strand.
GTCCCTGTTGGGGAGTTTGTGTGGAGGGGAAGGGGCACGCAAGCACGCACGCATTCACACATGGATGTGCACGCCACGCACGCACACACACAAGCATTCACACATCAATGTTTTACTTAAGTAAAAGTATCAAAACTGCAACGTAGAAAAGTAAAAGTCTGGAGTAAATGTACTTGAGTAAAAGTACAATAGTATTGGTGTAAAGTACCAAAAGTAAAGGTACTCTTTATGCAGGACGTCCCATTTCAAGTTTTCAAATGTATAACGATCTTTTGAAAAGAAGCTCGCGATGTGCCTCATTGCGACGCATTGTGAGCTTGCCTTGTACATCGGCTATTTTCAAATGTCAGAATCTACTATATACTGTAGGGCTGAAGTGGTTAATGTATGTTTTGTAACAGTAAACAAAGTTTTCAAATAATTGTATGAAGCAAAAGTACAATATTTGCATCTGAAATGTAGTAGAGTAGAAGTACAAGTATTTAAGTACTTAGTTACTTTACATCACTGCACACACGCATTCACACATGGATGTGCACACACTTATGTATGCATATACCATAACGTCGTTGTCGGGTGGAAACCTTGTATGTCCAAAACCGTTTGTTTTATTAATCGTTTTAAAAATGTCCGCGAGGCGTTGTGTGCTCGTAGATCGGCTAATTTCACTACTTTTGAGCGACAGATTTTTATGATGAAGCAGGGCTTTGCTTTGCGAAATAAATTACACATTTGAAACTTGGAGATACGAGGTTTCTGCCCAACAGTGACGATAAGGCTACCTATTGCCTTACATTCATTCCATCACTGCTACAGTACTTGTCTAACCTCAAACCATATCCTGCCTACTACGAACTGTAATTAAACCTTAAACCTAAACTATTAGCCCTAAAAATAACCCTTTTCTGTCCTCGTGAATTGGCCATTTGGCTTTGAGTTTGACTGTCCAGGCACCACAAAACACTGACAAACTGGAACACATTCAACCTCTGCTTCACGAGGCAGTCCTGGGGGCAAGCGTGTGTATAAGAGGGGGACGAGGTGCCCATTCCAAAAATCACCCAGGTTGCCTCCCAGGTCTGAAATAAATCCACCGCTGACCTTTTATCCTCTAGGAAATGTGCACATGATATCATGGGGGAAATGACTTTATGCTGACTTTACCCACAAAACGTTCTTGGCTGCGGCAACGGAGCTGCCTGCTCAAGGGCTCCGGGGGTGAGAGAGTGAGAGACAGAGACAGCAGAGTGAGAGAGAGAGAGAGAGAGAGAGAGAGCGAGAAAGAGAGAGAGAGAGAGAGAGAGAGAGAGAGAGAGAGAGAGAGAGAGAGAAAGAGAGAGAGGGAGAGAGGGAGACTTGGTTCCAGATGCAGTGTTATACTGTAGGGATGGACTTGAGCTGAGTGGTGGTACTGTAGTAGTAGTTGTGTGAACATGACACACCTGGGGAGAAACACAGTCATACAACAGTCAGAGACACATAAACCAGGTGATGTTGTCGCTGTCGGGCAGAAACCTCTTATCTCCATCTACATTTTTTTGTAAATGAAAATGTTACTTGACCATACTACAGCGTCACACAAAAGCATCAAAAGTCAGATCCGCAAGCTGGAGCTTGTAGAGCGGCTACTTTTGATATTTCTGACTTTGAATCCTGAAAAGTAACAGTTTTGGACAGGTATTCCACCCGACAGAGACTGTATCTCGGAGGTTAGGGTCGACAGTCTCAGAAACCTATGTATTTACAGACAATTTCAGTGAAAAACACTGACACACTACAGATTGAATGACATGCCATGGCATTCCATTTTGAACTTTTGAACATTAAAACACAGAAGATGGTGAACGCGTTGTGATCTTATATATCGGCTGTTAGATAGATAGATACTTTTATTACCCCAAGGGGGAAACTCAGTTGCCCAGTGGTAGCACAGCAGTATACATAGAGTTATTTACAAAGTTACAGAGAAGTAAGAAAAAGGTAGGCAGAAACAAGAACAGTACTGTAACAGTAAAGAGAAGGTGCATCAAAAGAAGGGGGGCGAATAATATATAAATATATATTATATTATACATAAAGTGTCTTAGGGCGCAACCATCAAAATAGTACAGTGTCCAAAAAAATAGATCCAGAGTCCAAGAGACCCTAGCAGTCAATGCTAGTTAGTGCAACAAGTATCTCACTGTCATTGTTAAACAAAGCAAAATACTCAGAAATGTTCTGAATTGGATGAGGGGAGCAACATGTTTACGAATGCCGTTTGTGATCAACAGCTCAGCATTCAACACAACAGTTCCTGCCAACTGGACACAGAGCTCAGAGATCTATAGGCCAGTGGCTTTCAACCAATGGTCCGGGGACCACTAGTGGGCCTTGGAGGAATTCCAGGTGGTCCCCTGCGAAATGATGGCGAGTTGGTAACCAAATGACACTTCTAGATCTTTAAGTCTTGAGAGCGTAACATGAGTTTCATTTTACGCTCTCCTGAGTTAAATTATTGTTGAACATCTGCATTACTTAATTTACAATAAGTCTACACAATTAGAGAATGTAGAAGAATTGTTATTTTGATCAAGTTTGCCCGTTATCTCTCCGAACACATCAAAATTGTGGACAAAATCTTATCCAACGACAACAAAAATAAAAAAAACTTTTTAGGTCTGTCATCAAATGGTGGTCCGCGGCTCAAATGCTGAATAAATAATGGACCTTGATATGAAAAAGGTTGAAAACCACACTGCTATTGGCCTGTACCTGACCGCAACTAGATACTGGACTTCCTTGACATGCTGCCAGCAAGTGGTGAGAATAGGCAACATTGCATCACACCCTCCGATCCACTCGACTCTCGTGCTGAGTCCTCTCCTCTACACCTGGCCTGTGCACAGTAAAAGCATGTCTGCATAGCTATGCACAGCTCCATTGTCATCAAGTATGCTGACGACACGACAGTGATGGGCCAGATTTTCGATCCTTACTCAACCGTGCCAGTATTGCCTCCATCGCCTGAAGAAATCCTTGGATGGTTCTACAAAAGCTTCAGCACCATCGAGTGCATCCTGACGAGCTACATCACCACTCGATATACAAGCTGCACAGCGCCCTGGACTAGAAAGCACTACAGGGTAGGGGTGGGCGACATGGAAAAATACAATATCACAACATTTTCCCAAGCTGTATCATGATACACGATTTTATCACGATTCTTTTTCACGTTGATTTTTATGGTTATTTTTCAAGGTACTTGAACTCTCTGGGTTCCTTTTGGGAGGTCTAAATTGAACTTTACAAGTATGTAACTCTGACAGTATACAAATGAAACCAAATGGACCCTTACGGGTCCATTTGGTTTCATTTGTATACTGTCAGAGTTAAGGGGAGACCTTGACATTTTAAAGTTTGAGAACTACTGATGAGTTTTGAAGTTCATTGAAGTTTGAGAACTACTTGATTGAATCTCTGTATTAACGATTAAACAGGATGTTTTACAAGGCTCCCCCAATTGTATCACGATATACGATACCTCTGAAAAGGCATATCGTGGAGACATTGTATCGTCTCAACGATAATCATCACCATATCGCCCACCCCTACTACAGGGTGTGGCGTGGATGGCCCAGAGCATTGACAGAAGTGCTGCTTGCCACCCTACAGGGAATATAGTTATGAGAAGTGGTGCGTATAGCCAAGGCTGAGCGGATCATCAGCGACACTCACCCTTACGGCCACAATCCGTTCACGCCATTGCTGCAGCCACGGCCAGGCAGGAAATACAGATAGGCCTGTCACAATTATTACATAATCGTCTAATTGCATCGCAATTATTTGACATAAATGCAATCATTTTGTCATAATCGTTTCCATGTTGAAAAATATAATTTCAAACATTTTCAAAAATAGTGGAAATAGCAGGTCTACAAGCTCACAGCACGTCGAGATGCGACACGTTGTGAAGCTTGCAGATCGGCTATTTCCACTATGTTCTTTTTTAAGAATAAAGTTGTCATTTCTTTGTATATTTAGGTTATGTGTCATATCTGCCATGTGCAACTTCATAAAACCTAAAAGCCAAACCTAAAAGCCAAAATGTAATTGTCAACGACAAAAACACAATTAAATCGCAAATGATTTGAGTGACAATTAATCGTCACCTAAAATGTCATAATCGTGACAGCCCCTAATGTATCAAAAGCCGTACCAGCAGACCTGGCTACCTGGTGAAGAGACCCTGAGCCCGCCTGTCACCTGGCAGTCCTGAGGACAGAGGCCACCCGCCACACAGCATTCTGTTTTTTTCTGATGCGCAGGCAATTCTTTTAACTAGTGAAAAATAGCAGATATACAAGCTGCGAGCTTGTAGATCTGCTATTTTTGAAATCTCGATAAAAAAATTATTGACCCGATTCTATAAATGTCTTCTAAATCAGGGGTTTTCAAAGTGGGTGACGGGGCACCCTGGTGTGCTGCGACGGCAGTCCAGGGGTGCCGCGAGATCATTTGATAATATTTGGAATTTATTTGGACACTTGAAAAAATATTTAGTATAATTTTAAACTTGAAGTACAAAGTTATTTTCGGTCAGTTTGAACCAAAATGGCTATTATCTCAACGTTTTCCTCGCAACATAATCACTAAAATATCCTCACTGTCGGGCAGAAACCTCGTATGTCCAAATTTCAAATGTGTACGTCTTTTGGTAAAGCCAAGCCCTGCCTCATCATACAAGACTGTCGCACAAAACTAGTGAAAACAGCAGATCTACAAGTACAGTGTGCTTGTCGATCGGCTTTAGTACATTTAGATCGGCTTTAGTAAATTTTTTAGATGATAAATACAAAACGAATGGTTTTGGACATACCGTACAAGGTTGGGAGTTAACATAATAATGTAGGGGTGCCTCAGATTAAAAAAAATATTTATGGGGTGCCCTGAGACAAAAAGGTTTGGGAACCCCTGTTCTAAATCCTTCCTCTAAATCAGTGGTTCTCAAACTTTTTCATGTCAAGGATCCCCAAAATACAAGTATTTGGCCGCGGACCCCCCATCTCAAAATAAGTTATTCCACGCCCCCCCCCCCCCCCAGAATCTTTCCTTTTAGAAACCGCAAATGATGGGAGCTTGTACGACTAAAGAATCTCATCCACATGTCTTTACACCTGTAAACCTGCGATGTGGACGATACAGTTTGAGTTGAGCAATGAGCCTTTTGTCTTTCACGTCGACGAACAAACAGCCGCAGAATCATAAGAGCACAGACTTGTTGTTTTTCCCTAATATCTCCTGCCTTTGACCTGCATTTATGACGCAGCCTCGGTGTCAACAGCCCTGCGTGCAGCATCCATAAATCCGAGGCAGTTAAAGTCAACAGTTTTACGGTCGTTGTTCCACTGAGACGATAACCATTGTTAGAATATGACCCTCATCAAGCACCACAGCGCAGGGGCCCAGTGGCTTGCATCACATGCCTTCTAGATCCCATAAGTGACATCATTTTACTGTATGTGTGTGGCGTGCATGTCTGTGTGTGCGTGCGTGTGTGTGCATGCATGTGAGTGTGGGAATGCATGCCGGCAGGGAAAGACAGAGGACAGTAGAGAGGAAGAACGACTTAAAAAGATCAAATGATTTGTCCATACTTCTACAGTATAGTACACTTCTACAGTGTTCATTATACTCGAGAGGGTAGCCGTTATGAATGAAATGAAATGTAGTTAATATCGCGGATTCTGTGCGTGCATGTAGGTGTGTGTGTGTGTGTGTGTGTTTGTGTGTGTGTGTGTGCGTGTGTGAGAGAGAGAGAGACAGGCACCATGTGCTTCAACTGTTGCCTGTGTATCAGTGTGTGTGCATGCATGTGTGCGTGCGGAGGGCAGTGTTTGGATTATTAGTCATACGTGGCAGAGCCCAAAGGTAAAGGTTCAGTGTATCGCTGGCACCTGTTTGCTACCTAACCCTGAGTCACCTTGTGCAGTAAAAAAGGCTTTGTGTGGGATTGTCATGAGACTGTCTGCCCTTTCTGTGAGTACAATCACCTTTAAAAGCTGTCGAGGATATAGTAAATATCTCCGGGGCTTTGACTCTTTGACATTATATGAGGACAAATCCACCGCCTACAAACACGGAATGACAGACAAGGGCATGTGCATCAAAAAACCTTCGATACGTGCCCCGTAATCCACCCGATTCAAAAGATTATGGGTTCCCACGCTTGACTTGACTTGTTTGACTTGCTTTATGGTTCAACGGTTCAAAGGACAACAGCAAAGAGCAAAAAAAAAAAGAAGAAAGAAAAGAAAAAATACAATTTTTGATTCGGGAGAATCTTATCTCGTCTCTGTCTTATTTCTTTTAGCATTTTATTCAAAAATAATAGCCTACTTTTAAGTGATTATTGAACAGAAAACATGGAATAATGATGCGTGGATGGCACAACAGGGCTCAGTACAGAAATAAATTGAACAGAATTGAACTCTTTCCTTCCTCTTAGGCAATGTTAGGTGAATTCACTTAAATCTGATCTTTAATCTGTTAAACTTATGTCAGATCAGGGGCGTCAATTGGGTATGGCAGGGGTATGCAGGTGCCATACCCGGGTCCAGGGGGAAAATAAAAGTTACCTTTAAATATAAATCCATGAATGTCTCTTTGTCTATCTGTGCTGGTTATTATGTTGTTAAATTACAGTAAAATAACTAATGCAAAATTTTACAAAATGGTCACTTATATTATAATTATATTCTCCACACTTGTATTCTCCCCATCTTGACAGAATGGTATATTCCCAGGTTCCGCAGGTCAGCTGCACAGGTGCACGTGCAATGCATTACTTACTGTTAATTGTGGCACGTTTACTAACATGCCAAGTTTAGCTGCACTTGAACAACCATTCCAGGCTGCCATATCCAGCCCAAGAAACTGTAGAAATGTGGGAACATTTAAATGTACTTCTTAAAATAAATGTATCATGCCTGTTGCTAAGGTATGGCAACATGACTGGTGTCTTGCACGCGCGCGAAGCACCAGTCATGTTGCCATACCTTAGCTTTTTCTGAACTGACGCCACTGTTCACAACGCATCACATCATTCAAGCTTTTTAAAGCCTTTTCAGTTTTCATATATAATGCCCAAAAAAGGGACGCCAGGTTGAAAGAAAGAGGTAAAGGATCAGCCACAGCATATTATCCAGTCCACACACCATAGACAGACCATAATGATAACTTGATATGTCACCAATTAGACTGAGATTTTTCTGGGACCCAAACTAGTGAACAAGGATCTTGGATCTAGGATGTTCATACAAGTATTAGATATATGCATGAAAATCTGGCATGGCTAATGGTTGAACAGAAATGATCAGTGAGTTTTTTAATGCTATTGCGGAACATTATTAGAACCAATAAGCCATCTAGCTTAGCTCTACAGTTACAAATGACTTCTGAGCATGGGTACAACACCAGAGGAGCAGTTTCTGGTCAAAGAACAAAAATGGCACCAAAATCAAATGTTCTAAAACTTGCTGGTATATAAAGAACTCTGGAATGCTCTGCCCAAAAACATCTACAATCTAGCTTAGTTCCAGACCCTGAATCGCTAGCCACACCCCTTTAAGTTTTTTGTTTGAACAGAACTAGAAGCAGTGCTCTTCCGAGCACAGGTCTCCACCAGGTCAGGTAGGTCCTGGTGGCGCTAAATGTGAAAAGGGTGCCTTCTTTGGCCTTTAACGGCAATGTGACGCTGCATGCATGATTTGAGGCATTTTGTTCAAAAAATGCGTTTGTCAAAAGTCGATCTGCTGGTGGCGCTATAACAGGCCAATGTGAAAAGAGTGGCATTTGTTCCTTGACCTAGTGGGAATGCGCGTGCAGAATTTCTCTGTAATCACAAGCTGCATTCATGATTTCAGTCATTCTGTTCAAAATGGACCAATCCTGCAAACAATGTTAGCCAATTAGGATGGAATATGAAATATCGGACAGATCCGTCTTGATCACATGACTATAGAGATATTGTGTACTGATTTGCAAGATGTTTGGATAAAATCTCAAAGAATAATAAGAAAAAAATTGTTTTACATACTGTAAGTCGGCCTCCCGGTGGCGCTATAAAAGGCAGATATGAAAAATGCAGGTGAAGGTTTTTCCTTGGCCTCTAGGGAGTGCATATACAAAGTTGTAGACTGATCAGTGGAGTTATAGGTAAAAACACGAATTGGCATGTTATAGCGCCACCATGAGGCTGATTTGATTTTGTTAAGTGGCATTTATTCCTCGGCCTATTGGGAATGTGCAATGCACAATTTCACCAAAATCCCACACTGCGTTCATGATTTCAGGCATTTTATTCAAAATGGACCAATCCTACAAACTTTAAAAGCAAGTTTTTAGCCAATCAGGATGGGATATGGAAAATCAGATAGATCCATGTTGATCACATGACTGTAGAGATACTGTCTACCGATTTGCGTGATTTTTGGAAAAGTTAGTTTTGCGAAAATCAGCCTCCTGGTGGCGCTAGAACAGGCCCATGTGAAAATTTTGGGGCAGAGGTTCTGAATTGGTATCCAGGGAGTGTGTGTGGTGCACAGTTTGGCAGCGACCGGGCCACCGGCGCCAGAGATTAGTTGGTAACAAACGGATGGACGCACACGCGCAGTCGCGCACGCACGCACGGACGGACGGACAGACAGGGGCGAAAACATACTCTCCCCCATGCCTTCGGCTGGTGGAGACAATAACTTTCAAAACACATATCAAGAATTATCTTGCCAAGTAACATAACTATGTAACTGTTATTTGTGTCTTTGTATTTTTAATTGTACATCTGTATCGTATTTGCTTCATTCAGGACCCCAGGAAGACTAGAGGCTCATTCATGTGTCTCTAATAGGGATCCTTTTAATAATCATAAACATACAAGCTCACAACCTGTCACTTCGGGCCACGTTGTCAGCTTGTAGATCGGCTATTTTCACTACTTCTTGATTATAATATTTTTTTTCATTGTTCATTCATGGTATTTCTTGGATGTGCTAGGAAATGTATACAATTATTTTTAAAAAATGTCAAAAGAAATGAAATTTGAAGGAAAAGAAAATTGGATTTCTACTTGAGGTGTGACCCATAAAAATTGGTCTGTGACCCATGGATGGGTCTCGACCCACTGTTTGAGAAACAGTGCTATACAGTATATGAACTAACTTCCAACACCCCCTCCAAATAAGAGTACACACACAATCGTACACATGTATGTAATGTCAGTATGTTCATGCACACGCAAGCACACACGCAGGTTTGTAATACAGCTGTCATTTCATAAGGACAACGTGAGACCTCAGAAGGAGCACGCCGGCTGGGGTCCAACCCAGAGAATGGCTCTTCCCACATCGGAGCTTTCTGCCAGTGAATGAGGCTTTGTCTGCAGAGGAATGAGATCCATATCTCCCATTTGGCATCGTTCATGTCGTCACTAATCAGAAGCAGATGAGCAGACAAGTTGCGTGTTGCAGTATGTGTATGTTCGGTTCAGTGTGTGTGTGTGTGTGTGTGTGTGTGTGTGTGTGCAAGCACACGCATGCATGTGCACATATCAACATGAATGCATGCATGTACCAATGTGTGCGCGTGCGACCGCGCGTGCATGTTGCGCGTGTGCGTGTGTGTGTGTGTGTGTGTGTGTGTGTGTGTGTGTGTGTGTGTGTGTGTGTGTGTGTGTGTGTGTGTGTGTGTGTGTGTGTGTGTGCGTGCGTGCGTGCGTGCGTGCGTGTGTGTGCAAGTGTGTGCAGAGCTTAAAGGAGTTTTACCATGTAGCTGGAGAACATGACTGGGGCTTAGAAACATGGCTTATGTGTGTAGATCAGAACATGCTGATATAAAGCATGTACTCTGATCTGGACATTACGGCCATTATCCGGTGTCACATTTATGTGCATGCTGTGTTAATGCAGCGTTGCCATGCTTGGTGCAGGGGGGGGGGGGGGGGGGGGGGCAACCTTTTCGGGCACACGATCACTTCTTAGCCGATGTCAAAGGCTTGCGAGGAAAAGAATAATAAATACAAGCTAATAAAAAAAGAACGGGTCACTGAGTTAAAATGATTAATAACGGTAAGATCAATTCTGACTGTGCATGGGGAAAAATTGAACTACTGTATATTTACAGTGGTATATATGTGCATTGCATACATATGATCTCTTTTGGGTGGAAACCTCACAAGTCTTTTAAAGGCTCAAATTCAAAAGTAGCAAATGTAGCAGATCTACAAGCTTTTTTTGTGACGCTGTAGTGATCAAGTAGGTCATCGATACATATATATATATATATGTATATATGTATATATATATATATATATATCCACAAGTTTCCGCGGGAGTTTACTGGAGAATATCGGGACCAAACTTCCGGGTTTAACAGCAGACATACAAGCTCACGTCGCGTCGCAGATGCAACCTGTTGTGAGCTTGTAAATCGGCGTCGGAAGCTCGGTGCAGACGTCTGCGCAATGCACTATGGGGTGTTGGAAACTCGTGGATATATATATATATATATATATATATATATATATTTTTTATTATTATTATTTTCCTCCACACAGATAGTGTGGCTGAGCGAGCGCGTGAGAATGAGGAAGCAAGCGAGATGGATGTGAGATAGACGTTGTGTGCGTGTCGTGGCATCAGATAAGGAGTGGAGCGGGACTCTCTCACACCTGGATCCACACAGCCAGCCAGCGATGCTCCCACACCACCATCAGATCTGGTGTCATCCAGTGTAAACAGTTACAGTTGAGCTGCGGCGCTGACAGACTGGCAGCCGCTGGCGCTGCCCGCTGCACACCGGGACGCTCAGGGCCGTCGCACCAACTTCTGGGCCCTGGGTGCAAGGACTCACTGTGGGCCCCCCCGTGAATTTTGTGCTTTAACTATTGAAAAATAGCAGCTCTACAAGCTCGCAGCGCGGCACTCTCTGCTATTTTTGAAAAATCTTTGAATATTTCATAATATTTCCAAAACTTCTAATGTTTCTATGTCAGTGGTGTTCAAACGTTTTTCACGTGAAGGACCCCCAAAATGATATGTATTTGGCCATGGAACCCCATCTCAAAATATTTAGTTTCAGGGACCCCCAAGAAGCAAAATTTGAGTTACAAACGTTCACTTGAAAAAAATACATATACTGTATATAATATTCAAAGATTTGCACACATTTTCACGACCTTTTCAAAAATAGCAGATCTACAAGCTCGCAGCGCAGCACTCGGTGCTGCGCTGTGAGCTTGTATATCTGCTATTTTTCAATAGCTAAATAATGAAGGCCCCCTCCACCATGGGCCCTAGTAACTCTGTCCCACTTTCCCCCCCTTGTGTTGTGACGCCCCTGGGGATGCTACAGTGCAGCACAGCACGCTATAGTACCTAAGGAGTGGTGCCACCCGTAGGTGAGACCGAGGAACAACCGCGCACTGGTGTGTCATCTCCCTTTGAACCTGCTCCATCCATAAAACCGGGGCACCCGGCAAGAAAAAACTCCACCGCGAAGCTAAAAATGCAATAATTAGCACCAGCAATAAAAGCAAAGGAAAAAAACGCCATCTGTTTCCCTCGTTCACATGCCACTTCTATTCAGAGAGGCCAAGTTCCCACTCCTTGTGGTTTTTCTTTTTGCGCGCGCGTGCGTGCCTGTGTGTGTGTGCGTGCGCACACACACACACGTGCGCATGTGTGCGTGCGTGTCTTGATGTGACTGGCTCTGTCTGTCAAAAGACAAGGTCATGAACATATGGCCAACCTCGAGCCCATATGTTGAAAGTAGACGGTCTCTCCCTACCAGTGGGGCTTTTCAAAGGCAACTTTGTGATGTTTCTCAAACCATGCCATTCCCCAAACTTCTCATGGCCACATTCATTCCGTACAAAGGATCTCTGTTCGCTCCGGCCTCTCTCAGTATCCCTTTGTGAACTTAGCCGGAGAGTCCACCGCGCTGGAATGCCCGTTCTCAGGGCTAGTATAGGGAGGTAAAGCACAGACACCCAGAAACGAACACACACACACACACATCCCCCCCCCCCCCACATATTTTCCGATTGCACACATATTTTCGATATCTTGGAAAGTCAATGACAGAACATTGGACCGCCCCACACACACACACGGGGGGGGGGGGGGGGGAGAGCAGTGCCGTATATCTCTTCCCACATGAGACGGATGGCTCGCATCATGGTTGCGGTTTGCCGCAATCTTTTTTAATGTCAAAACAGTGAAAAGACGCAATAGCTATGACTCTCATAGATCCAAATAGACACAGACACACACACACACAAAAACACGGTGATAGAGAGGGAGTGAGAGAGAGGAGGAGAAAGGAAGGGAGACGCGGGGAGAGAACGACAGGGGATGGAGATGGAGAAGTGGAGAGGAGGAGAGAGAAGGAGCTTGGGAGCGCAAAGTACGACCTCTTCACCAGCACAGACCGTATGAGCTGGATGAATGTAGCCCTTTGTGCAGGGCAGACCGTGGGCTCCGGTGTGTGTGTGTGTGTGTGTGTGTGTGTGTGGGTGTGCACTGTGCATGCCGTGTGTTTACAATACTAGCGAGGGCCAAATGTCCCCGCAAGTATAGCAGAATCTGGAGAAGTAGACATTGTGCGAGGGCGGTTTTCCTGCTGGTTGTTGTTTGGTGTGGTTAGGGGAGAGATAGGCTTACAATTAGGGGCTTGGGGTTAGGGTTAGGCATTTATCGGTCCGGTTTAGGGGTTGGGGTTGGGGTCAGGGGTTGTAGTTAAGCCTGTCATAATTTATAGTCACGCGTGGGTGTCTCGCGCCGTAAATAGCACCTACAACGCGCCGTGCCGCGAAGTGTGGTGAGCGTGTACTTTGTGAACACTATACTGGCGATGTACTCGCCAGTATAGCAATACAAGTGGGTGTGTGTGTGTGTGTGTGTGTGTGTGTGTGTGTGTGTGTGTGTGTGTGTGTGTGTGTGTGTGTGTGTGTGTGCGCGTGTGTGTGTGTGTGAAAGAGAGAGAGAGAGAGAGCTGGAGCCTGACTTGGCGGCCCAGGCTCGAGGCCTACAGATGTCTGGAGCTGTGCCGCTCACCCTGCGCCTCCACAGGCAGCGAGCAGCTGTTGTCAGAGAGAGAGACGGGCCGCCCCGGAGAGACTGGGAGGGGGCCAGCGGGCAGAAAACAAGAAAGAGCCTCTTTCACAGCCTGGTATGTCCTTCTGGATCCCCACACAATGTCCCCTTTGAGGACCCAGAAGAATAACATTTAGATTTAAAGTTTTCTCATCCAGGGAAGTTTGGGTCGGCTCGCTCAGGCCCTCTCAGCCCCTCTAATTAAACTGTTGAGCGGTCGGTTGGTGCCTGGACCGGGGGGTTAGGGCCGGGGTAGGGGGACTTAAGCTCTGTGACTGGGGGTCAGCGCGGGGCCCGTGGCTGGGGTCCATGCCTTCTCCGTCCATCCCCGCCGCGGATGACAACAAACCCCAGCGCCGCGGAGGGTCAGGTTCATCTGGTCGCCATGGGGGTGAAAGGCGTCAAAATGTTTTTAAAACGTCACAAAATGAGAGACAGAGAGAGAGAGAGAAAGAGAGAGAAAAAAAAAAGTGAAACATGAAAAACATTTCCAAGCACTCAGGTCAGCTTTCCACTGGTGCGGACATTCAAAAGAGTTCCTTTTTTCTAATCCGTTTGCAACGCTGTATCCGTTGTATTACATTTTGCCACGGTCACGTGTTATTCTTGAGCGCGATATCAAAGGCTGCACTTTTGTGGGAACCCGACTTGCCAACAAATGACTGTCAATCCAATCTCGGTTTAAACGCGAACACAGTACAGTACAGTCCCACCGAGCCAGGACTCAAGGAGTCCACACAGACACACACACACACACTCGAAACTCCCGGCAGGTGTTTATGAAATATGCTCCCAGCACCTGCGGAGCTGAGGGAACTGAGCCACAGTGTGTTTCCACTGGCCCAGAGCGTTGGGGCACAACGTGCTGCTTGTTGCCGTACAGAAAAGCACCGTGGGAGCGTCTGAGCCAGGACTAGAGATGTTTCCACAGAAGGAGTTTAGAGAGAGAAGAGTGATATAGAGAGGGTGTCCAAAGGAGGAGAGCTTTTCTCTCTGGGCTTCGGTCTGTGCAAAAACAAGCATGTGCTCACTGGAACAGGGAGGGTATATATGGAGGGAACATCCTCTTCAGTCGTGAGCTAAACGGCGCACAGGCGAGCCAGAGCTGTCAAGGTTCCTGGAGACGGGGCTGGTGTATGTGGAGCTGTCGAAAACACATTAACTCCGGCATACTTATTCCTGGGTGAACGTTTGGCGAAAATATACGATGTAGGAGCGAAAACAGCTGATCTACAAGCTCACAACATGTCACAACGCGTCGCGACGTGGGGACCACCAGTGGTCCTTGAGGGGCTTCCAGGTGGTCCCCAGCTAAATGATGGAGAGTTGGTAAACAAATGGACCCTTATGCAATAGATCTTTAACTCTTGAGAGCGTAAAATGAAAACAAATGGACCCGTAAGGGTCCATTTGTTTTCATTTTACGCTCTCAAGAGTTAAATTAATGTTAAACATCTGCATTACTTAATTCACAAGAAGTCTACATTACCACAATTCTATACGATTAGAAAATCATTTGTTTTGATCGACGTTTTGCCTGTTAATATCTCCTTTATCTAAGTCTTTATCCAACAATAACAACATCTTGTACGTATTGGGTCTGAGAGGCCATGAATCTCATCAAATGGGGGTCCGTGGCTCAAATGCCAAATAATGAATGGACCTCGACATGAAAAGGGTTGAAAACCACTGTTCTAGATCGTCAATTTTAAAGCAAAGATATTTTGCGTAATATAGAGCCACAGGGGACTCCAGTCAACTAAGTAGCGTTTAAGTGCTTTAAGAGGTGTCTTTACTGTCACATTCCCTGGACAACACTGTTGCACTTGCAACACACGAGAGACGGTACAAACTCCTGTGTTGACGTGTACGTACCTTGACAGGCGAAATGACCTCAAAACTCTAACGCACACTACTTAGCAGGCCCGCCCGCCCGGCCCGCCTGACCTCCGGCGCAAACCCCTTCTAATCATGCAGGTTGAGCGGAGCCCTAAAGAGGGAAATGAGAACCGACTACAGGAAGAAATAGTTGTTCGCAAAACACCGCAGCAAGCATAACAAACATAACATCCTGGCACTAGCCGCGGCCCAGGGTCGAACACGCTCTGATTGTGCTCTAAAGCGGGCATCATTATGTATGCGGTTGGTCCACTTGATTGTAATAGAAACATACACGCACGTTGGCAGAAATTAGAGAAGCAAATAAGCATGTCAAAGGGGCAAATTAGCTCGATAAACAAAATGTAATAGCCAAAAAAAAGAAGAAGAAGAAAAAAGACAAGGTTGCTTTGTCTCTTGGTGTTCCACAGCAAATCAAGCAAAAAAGAAAATGAGACAACCACACGGTAAAGCTCCCAAACCCGCATTTCTCTGAAGACATCTGAAATAATATTATTCCTCAACAATGAACCATATGGCAAGTTGTGAGGGACAAAAGCACATCCTCTAGGGCAGTGCGTGGTTCTCAAAATGGTCCATGACGGCGTTCCAGGTGGTCCTCAGAGATATTTGTTAATATAGCATCAACATCACTTAAATATTAGGCCTACATACATCGGCTGCTTGAAAAACGCAGATCTACAAGCATACAATGTGCCGTGACGCGTGACGCATTGTGAAATTGTAGATATGTTTTTATTTAAGACTCTTGTAAATACTTTCAAATATCTTTTGAAACAACAGAAAGCTTGTTTGAGGGTGCATGGTGCAAAATATTTTCAGATGCAGCCAAATACAAATTCATTTTAACCAGCTCGTTGGCCTTGTGGTTAGATTGTCCTCCTGAGACTGGGAGGTTGGAGGTTCGAATCCCGCCTGGGTCATAGTGCCATGTCCAGGGGTGTACTTGTACATCAAGCTGCCTCACGCTACAGAAACAGGAGATGGGCTCCTGCTTGGCAAGGCTTACTTACAGATTCATTTTTGGCCGTTTCTATGAAGAAATTTGAGAACCACTGCTCTGTAGTGGGGTACAGGGTCCTTCCGAGTTCTTTGAGCGGGTTGCAAATGGACCCGTACCGGTCTGTAACTCTGAGCGGAGTCCAATTGGTCCCATCGGTACACCCTCAAGAGTTATACGGGAGTCCTTAGGGCTGTCACAATTATAACGTAATCGTCTAATCGCAATTATTTGACATACAGTAATGGCGATTATTTTACATAATGGCGATTCTTTTTCATAATCGTTCCCATATATATATATTTTTTAAAATGGTGGAAATAGCCGATCTACAAGCTCACACCGCGTCACGATGTAAGTCAAAAATGGTGGAAATAGTCGATCTACAAGCTCACAACGTGAAACGTCAAATGTGAGCTTGTAGATCGGCTATATCAATGTTATTTTTTTTAAGTATAAAGTTGTCAAATATGTCAGTAATTTCTTTGTATATTTAGATTATGTGTCATATCTGCCATGTGCAACTTCAAAGCCTAAAAGCCAAACAGAAATTAATTAATTGTCAACGACATAAAAAACACAATTAAATTGTTAATCGCAATTATTTGAGTGACAATTAATCGTCACGTAACAGCCCTAGGAGTCCTGGAAATGAAAAAAAAGGTTGGGGAAGCACGACACGGCCAGGGGCGTCACACCAAATTCTGGGCCCTGGGTACAACAAGGATTCACTGCGGGCCCCCATGAACGTTAACTATTGAAAAATAGCAGCTATACAAGCTCACAGCGCGGCACCAAGTGCCGCGCTGCGAGCTTGTAGATCTGCTATTTTTGAAAAATCGTGAAAATGTGTGCCAAGAAACCTATGTTTCCATGTCAGTGATGCTCAAACTTTTTCATGTGAAGGACCCCCCCCCATCTCAAAATATTTAGTTCCAGGGACCCACCCAGAAGCAAAATTTGAGTTACAAATGTTCACTTAAAAAAATACATATATTCAAAGATTTGCGCACATTTTCACGACTTTTTCAAAAATAGCAGATCTACAAGCTCGCAGCGCGGCACTCGGTGCCGCGCTGTGAGCTTGTATATCTGCTATTTTTCAATAGCTAAAGTTACCAGGGCCCCTCCACCTTGGGCCCTGGTAACTCAGTCCCACTTTCCTACCCCTTGTGTGACGCCCGTGGACACGGCTGACACGGGGTAACCTTAAAGGCAGCGTCTAGAAGGAGTCCAACACAAGCACAGGGGAGAGGCAGGAAGTCGCCGGGGTGGCTGCCATGGTGATGCGGCATGGCCCGACTACAACACCAGCATGCTGTGGCAGGATCTAAACCTGGTAGATTAGTCTGAATACAGCGATTGGGCCAGGTTATAAAGAAAACAAACACGGATTGAAAGAAAGAATCCCTAGAAAGGTAACATAATTCTAAAAAAGGTTCAAGCCATGCCCCCTATAACCTCCCCCACCTCGTATGAGAACAACAACAACATCACAGGGACTGCATTCCACATGCCCAGAAAAACATGGTCATGGATTCGAGCAAAACAAAATGTCACGACTGAAGAAAGAAAAAAAAAAAAAAAAAAAAAAAAACGCCCAGTCCTGAATGTGCGATTTGCATGATGTACAGTCAGACATTTTGGGCTAAAAGGATAGCAAAAAGGTCCTGGGGACGTGTTTCCATTGTGGCCCTACTGTATGTATTCAATTCATCAACTTAGCATAAGAATAATGGGCCATTCACACTGAACACTATTACTATAACTATAACTATAAAACGTATAGTTTTAAAAATCTTTCTCTAGTCAAGTGGATGTCAGTGTTCACACTAACTATAAAAGACATACAATGGTGAACAATATAGTTATCGTTATAGTTATTGTGCGTTTTGGGAATGGCGCTTAACTCTAAAATACAATATCACAAACGTAAATAAAACACTATGTACAAAGTAGAAAAAGTGAAAAAATGGCAGCAGTGAATGCCATCTCCTTTTTATAGGAAAAGTGAGTTTACCTCCCCTTCTGCCTCTAATATTTGACAATTTGGCCAATGTTTAATTTGTCTTTTTAGAGGTATTAAAAAGTCCTTAAATTGTCACTTTAGAAATGTGCATACCCTCTATACACTTAAACTTTATGTTGGTTTGCTTACTGTTGAGTGAGAAAACAATGTTGCACATTAGGTTAATCATCTGGGGACCCCCCAAAATAATGTGTGGACCCCCCTGTTCTACACATTGCCAACCAGGTGAATACATAGCAGATTGAGGCTTTTACCTTTGCTTTTACGTGACATATCCGAGGCCATTAGGGCTTTTATGATAGATAGATGCTTCTGAACTTATTGCTAGTTTGAACACTTCAAATGCTCTAATGTTAAAATAACAACTGAAAATAGGAGATCTACAAGCTGCGCAGCATGCTTCCATAGAACAGTGGTTCTCAACCTGTGACCTGGGGGTCCCAAATTATTTTGGTGGATCCCCAGATGATTAACTTAATGTGCAACATTGTTTTCTCACTGAACAGTAAACTGAACAACATACAGTTTAAGTGTATAGAGGGTATGCACATTTCAAAAGTGACAATTTAAGACATTTTTAATACCTCTAAAATGGCAAAATAAACATTGGCCATTTTGTCAAATATTAGAGGCAGAAACTTTAAAAATAGCCAATCTACATGCTCAAAAGCATGTAGATCTGCTATTTTCACAATAGAATTGTGTTATACAAAATGTAACGCCTCGACTCTTGGTGCTTGTCAGGGTGGGGGTGGGGGTGTGGGGGGGGGGGTCTCCAGTTACAGTTTAGGGCAGGCATTGGCACTGGGTGAAAAATCGTGGGGAAAGCGAATGTGAAGCCTCCTCCCTTTTCGTCTTTACGGTTGTGCAAATGTATCCTAATATAAATCCAAATCGAGTCATATATAGCTTGCTTATTAGCAGAAACAGAAATACAAAAAATCTAATCTTAAGACATTTTAAAATATATTTTTGTGAAAGAAATGACAAACAGATGACTCGGATTTCGGGAGGTGTAGTTCCAGACTCTATACAGTATAGCATTGGGAGACTGTGGAATAGTTGTCTAGCTACGCAAGACTTGCCGGACCATAATAGCAACTTCAGAGTTCCTGAAGACACTGAAGTGAATTTTACCACTTCTTCTTACAACATTGGTTCCCTCTTTATATTTACAATTTCGTCAACAAATAAAAACGAGCCGCATGTTTTGATGTATATATTGCGGGGGTGGCGTAAATGGTGCGGCAGTAGTTACGTGCCGAAATTTGGGGTATCGTACCGACCGACCGACCGACAGACCAAGTATGAGCGAGTACAATAAGTGTTTTGCCATTGAATGGCAGGCACACTTAAAGGAGCTATAGTCAACTTTTTCTTGAAAAACTGATGCTAAAATAAAAATAATGTTTCGAAAATATTTTATAAAAAAGTAAGCTTCATATATGTGTTTCTATTCAAAAATGACCACAAAAAGCGTAAAATAATGATAAAATAATCATTTTGGCCATTGTCAGACTGACACTTTGTTTACATTCTAGTCTATAGACTAGGATGTAAACAAAGTGTCGGCCCTACAATGAAAAAGTTGACTATAGCTCCTTTAACTAGACTAAAACTTTAGGGAGGGAATGGTGGAGAAGAGATCCAGTAGAACTAAAAGACAATTAAGTCATTTTATTAGACTATAGTACTTAGTCTGCATTTCATAGTTTGTATTCCATTCATCCATCAATCTTTCTTTCCCCTCCTAGATATTTATTTTTTTCTCCCACAGTTTTGGTGGCACGTACTTGGGCCATATGTCAAATCTATATTTGACCTAGGTGGTGCGTAATGCCTTTGACCTTTTATTCGTGAATGCATTTTCTCCATCGACTTTAATTTAAAAAATCACACCCGTGTGAAGTGGAGCTGTGTGTGTGTGTGTGTGTGTGTGTGTGTGTGTGTGTGTGTGTGTGTGTGTGTGTGTGTGTGTGTGTGTGTGTGTGTGTGGATCATGTGTACCGATTTTTGTGACATTTGAAGAAAATATGTAGGAAAAGGAGCAAAAAGTGTGTTTTGGAGAAAATTCAAGATGGCGGAAAATCTATCATGGCGCAAATGGGCGTGGCCTATATGGGGAGATGCGTCATGACCCAAGGAATCCAGGGAAAAAATATTTTTAATTTTCCGACCTACGGTTCAAGAGTTACAGGCCAAAACGTAAAGTGACACAATTATTTTTTATTTAATCCTTGAAATCATTATGAACCTCCTCTCCAAGTCTTGAAACTCTAGCCCCTATGGTTTGCGAGAGACAAATAATTGAATGTGAGTTTTTGCGATTCCCATTATAAGTCAATGGGGAAAATTAATTCACTAATAAATTAATATCAATTAAACTATAGAACCTTTCTCTTAGAAAAGTAATAGCCCACGATTCCCGAGTAAGCCGGTCGATTTGACATATGGCGCGAGTGTGTGGTGGCAAAACTGTGGGACTAGTGGCGTGCCGAAGTTTAGGAAGTTCAGGCTACATACAGACACACAGACAGACACACAGACAGACAGACCCACACGGCCACGTATAGGGAGCCTGTGCTTCACACAGCTCCAAAAAAAAAATCCCAAATATGGAGATGACTGTCTGACATCAATCATAGACCACATGAGACTGACACAGTATGTCCATGTATGGGCATTCCTAGTCTGGTAGGATTCACCTCAAAACATGGGCTGCAGATTGTTGTAGTGTTGTTGTTTGTTGTTTCTATTCTGAATGTTTTGAAGGTTTGCACATGTTACTTTTCAGGATTCCAATTCAAAAATAGCAAAAATAGCAGATCTACAAGCTCAAAACGCGTCGCAGTGCGACGCGTTTTGAGCTTGTAGAGCGGCTATTTTTGCTATGTATATGCATTGTGGCCCTCTGGAGTGAGTGTGAAAATGTAGTGGCCCTCTCCATCATCAAAGTTGCCCACCCCTGCCATATGGAGACGAGTGGATCATCACCTAGATCTGTTCAATACCTCTACATCTGAACTCACAGACTCCATATATGGATATAGCTGACCTGTTCTGACATCACAGTGATGACTCGACCAGCTCAGCAGAAGGGTATACATGCCCAAGCAGCCATGTGCACGCGGCCATGTGCACGCAAGGGCGAGGTCACTTCTCGCCCTTAGGGCGTCTTACTGGTTATGCCTAATTTATGCTCCATTGTATGATGGTATTAGACATTAAAAATAACTAAATAGCAAAAAAAAAAAAGAAAAAAGAAAAACGCACAACATCTGTAGCGCGTTTGGGAGCTGGTGGGCCACTTACAGTAGCTACGATTATATGAACATAGATGTATGTCCAGAAAGAAAGAAAGATTGCTGGGTTGCATTTGCTGTTTTGTTTTGTTTTGTTTCCCCCCAAACAGCCCACATCTTATAACGCATTACACACAGCTGTAGACGGATCACTCTGGGTGACACCTTGTTTGGGCCTCGTGTGTCTCCTCGTATTTGCATCCCTGGCTCCCTCTCTTCCATTGAGTCTGTTATTATTGTTTTATAACGGTTCGTGTTTTAGTTTCCTTTGTCTGCTCTGCTGGTTTGTCCGTTGTTGTTTGGTGTTAACACTACAGTGTCATGGGCCACAATGGAAACAAGCTTTGTCTTTTTTTGTGACTTGATGCATGATGTTGGCACTTCTGAGGCACATTGTTTGAAACCCATTTAGGCCTAGAATTATTGAATGCTTTAACTATGGAAAAATAGCAGATATACAAGCTCACAGCGCGGCACCGAGTGCCGCGCTGCAAGCTTGTAGGATTCAAAAGACACTTATAGAATCTGGTCAAATTTTCAAAAATAGCAGATCTACAAGCTCGCAGCGCGGCACTCGGTGCCGCGCTGTGAGCTTGTATATCTGCAATTTTTTTCAATAGTTAAAGCATAAAATAATAATACATAATAAAGTATACCCGTTCTAAATCGGTTAAATTGCTGCCAATAAAAACACTCTAATCTATCTATCGATGTTACGCCAGCACAGAGCCATTCCCTTATCCTGGCAGTGCCAGGGCAAGCATGGATAGGGGAACTCTGGCCTGAGTCACCTTGCCTGCCAAACATAAACCATAACACACCATATAACCCACCTAAGAGCAGATAATACATCTTACAGTCTCTTAATTATCCGTGGTACATCAGTACACAACAGGCACCACAATCACATACATCCCTAATGTAACGTTGCCTACGTGACTGAAGCCCATGCGGTGTTATGGCAGCTAATCTAACTTAATGACCAGCTTACAAGTATGTGAGTAATCAAAACAATACGCCGTTTATATACATGTCTGAGTCATTGTTTGATCGAAACGAAACATAGCTGTGGCGTCTGTGGCTCTTCTCACCATCAACATTGACGATATCAACCTGATCGTCTGTCTCTCAAGTCAGACTTGATGGCGGCTCGCACGGTTTGCCAAAACCGTCTCTACACATCGACGTCGAATGAGTGTTAGCCTAAGGGCTGATTCATACTCCACTTTTAGAGACAAATTTATTTCGGTTCGGCTCTGTCTAAACTACAATATGACGTCATTCAGATTTGGTGGTGGGGGGGGTACTCGGCTGTGCGGTGCCTCCGAGATTTTTGACTCCCCGAACAGAAATAAATTTGTCTCAAAAAGTGCAGTATGCATCGGCCCTGGCGGTGTCTAGCTTGCGCAGCAGAAATGGAGATTCAAATATATGCTTTCAAAGACATTTTGAAATACCGTATATTCCTCCCGAATGGGATTGGCAAACATTATGTATACAGAACTTTTGAGACAGAATTACAGGCTTTCTGTAGCATTCAAAGATCGTGGAGGAGTTGTCTGCCTTGGGATACATCCATCGTTTATTTGCCTAGTTCTACTGCTTTTCTTTTCATATTTCTTTGGGGCGGGGGCTTATGTGAGACACACAAGCCAAGTTTGGGACCGAAAGTGGGACGCTGCAGATGTTTAGTGCGGGGTAGTTAACTTCTAACTGTCCTCAAGTGGTTAATTGTGTTCATTGAGCTATGGAGGCACTAGCCTTCTAATCAAACAACCGTAACTTGTATCAATATAGTCTGACTCATCACATTAAACAACCGTAACTTGTATCAATATAGTCTGACTCATCACATTAAACAACCGTAGCTTGTATCAATATAGTCTGACTCATCACATTAAACAACCGTAACATGTATCAATATAGTCTGACTCATCACATTATAAAACAACGTCTCTGTGCTACATGAAGTCCAATGTTGTCAGGTAGGGATTACCTTAAAACACATAAGGGAATACAGGCTATACTTTGCAAGTGAGGTTATAATCTGCAGATAAGACATTCAAGATATGTCTTTTTAGGCTAGAAACGGATCTGCCAACTCCCCCTGTTAACCGCTGCATCCCCGTTATAATGAATGATTCTGAGAGAGAGAGAGAGAGAGAGAGAGAGAGAGAGAGAGAGAGAGAGAGAGAGAGAGAGTATAGTATACGTGTATATATACAGCATAAGAAAACTGTTCGCTTATCCTCTCGCATACTTATACAGTTACCTCTCGCGCAAGTATAAAGTACTATACCGTTATAAAATAAACAAAGGAAAGCGGTCTCTTATCAGGCAAAACCAGCACTTTTGCTGCCAAGGAGGCATGTGGTGAAAGCAAGTTATGCTAATTGTTTGACAGGTAAAATACTGTGAAAACACAGCTTTGCTAGTGTATGCTGTACCGAGTGGATCTCAGACAGACCTATACGAACCAATGGTGTAAGTAAAGTAAAAAAAATACTCAAGTGCTGTACTTAAGTACACTATCTCCAATTTTCAGTACTTTTACTTCTACTCCAATATCTCAAATATCAGACAAATATTGTACTTTTACTCCACTACAATTATTTGAAAACTTAAGTAACTATTTACTTTGTAGATATTATTATTACAAAACACACATTAACCACTTATATACATTTCAGCCATTTGAAAATAGCTGATCTACAAGCTTGTAGATCTGCTAGACCTTTAAACACATTGAACACCCCCCCCCCCCCCCCCCCCCTTATATATGTGTCCCAAAAAGAGACTGCAAACCCAGCTGACAGATTTCAAAAAGCTCTAGGTTTTATACCAAACTAGCCTCACCAACATACAGTATATTGTCTCCGTCGGGTGGAGATGTATTATGTCCAAAACTGTTACTTTTCAGGATTCAAATTAAACACTTGCAAAAGTAGCAGATCTGCCGCTTTTGTGTGACGCCGGCTGTAGTATGATCAATATCTATACTATAATTTTGCGAATGTCTGAGTGAGTGAGTGAGTGTCTGTCTGTCTGTCTGTCTGTCTGAAACAGCGTTTCTCCTCAGTGGCTGGAGCAATTGATCTGAAATCGCATCACCATTAGCATATGAACACACCTAACATAACTGTGAAGCCCGTTTGTCACTTTCACAAATCATATACTGTATATTAGCATTTTTATGGTGTATCTACTATCTATTCTGCATCTAGCATGAGGCACATCTATTCTGCATCTAGCATGAGGCAACATGTTTAACCAGCTCTCTCTGTGTGTGTGTGTGTGTGTGTGTGTGTGTGTGTGTGTGTGTGTGTGTGTGTGTGTGTGTGTGTGTGTGTGTGTGTGTGTTTGTGTGTGTGTGTGTGTGTGTGTGTGTGTGTGTGTGTGTGTGCAGGCAGGCGGGTGTGTGCGCAGGCGGGTGGGTGGGTGGGCTGGGGGGGGGATGGGGGGGGTAGCCATTAAACGAAACGGGTATTTCTTACATTGATGCTCCAACATATTATCATGCAAGCACCAGTTAAAGTTACTTTCCATCCCTCATATACTGTATGCACAGTGCACATCCCATAACCCACACACTGCACATCATTTTGGAGCTCATATCTTTGAACGGGTAAGGGCTAGTGGCATTAATTTACGAAAAAGCATGAAAAATATGAAAATATGGAGATTAGGGGTCTCTGCCCGACAGCAACGATATACTGTATAACTATTTCTAACAGTCAGTTTTTTTCAAGTTGCAATGTGCCACAGCTCTGTTCACACAATGCTGCTCCCCCACCAACATACTTTCCCCAGATTGTTTCTTGAATTGTTTTACTATTAGTCTCTGACACTTGCTTTGGCAATGTAAACGTATGTTTTCTCATACCAACAGAACTCCTTTGAATTGAATTGAATTGAATACCAGTGGGTTTCAAATGTTTTGTGCCTAAGGCACACAAATGGGTAAAGTAAAGATCTCAAGGCACATCTTTCTCCACAGCAATCTGTTGTGAGCTTTTATCCAGTATGTGCTTTTTTTCCCCAGCATTCCTAAGGCAATAAGTTTATGTCCATGAATTCAAAGCATGGGGTGTGTAATTGATACAAAATAAGTCATGTTTGTATGAACTACCATATACTGCTTTAAGTTAAGATTTGCATCTGTATTGTTTTTTTTTTATAATTCAAATGTTTTTTTTATTTTTTCTTCTTAAATTAATACAAAAAGTGGTAATGGGTGGTACAGTGCAGCACAACAGGTACAAACATATATACAGTCAGTCCAAGATAATACAAAAATAAAAATACAAAGGAAATAAAAGTAGGAACCTCTTCACATCTTCAAATAAGTGTCATATATGTTAGAAAACTATCCCATATATCCTTCATCTTTCCCATACCATTCACTCTTCCCAGCATGTACTCATACGATGTGATTTTGATCATCTCCTCGTTCCAATCCAACCTTTACTATTACAAAAGCTTTTTTATTTAACCCAGGGACCACTGTCCTGTCTCATAAAAGACAGAGCAGTGGTAGTGGGGGTATGGTGAATCCCAGCCATTTTGATAGGTAATCAAGAATTGTACACCA
Source organism: Nannobrachium achirus (assembly GCF_963921795.1). NCBI lineage: Eukaryota > Metazoa > Chordata > Actinopteri > Myctophiformes > Myctophidae > Nannobrachium > Nannobrachium achirus. The sequence goes on from NC_137813.1 coordinate 51,391,769, forward strand.
GAAAGGATACACCATGCGACATTCCCAAATCATATGGATATACGTGCCAACTTCTTCCTTGCACTTCCAACATGTATTACTCTCTGTAATTCCCATTTTCTGTAATCTAGTTGGTGTGTAGTAATATCTATGAATTATTTTATATTGAATACATTTTCCCCTTGCTTCTCTGATCCCTTGTCCTGCATTTGTGAGCATAAAACACTGATGTAATAAATAAATCATAACTTTTTGTATACTTTTTGAATACCTTTTTGTATACCTTTTTATTGTTATAAAAATCACAGCTAGTGTGAAGTGAATGGTGCTATTTATGAGTTAATTAATTTCATTAAACGTCCTGCGAAGCTCGGCCAATGTGACCCTGGGCGTACAACAAACTTTGAGAGCGTTGTGCCAAGATGTAGGCCAGATGTAGGCCACGCTTCCAGTCCCAGAGAAAGCCAGATGTTGGAACCTATAGCTCCTTCTAGGAGCACCACTAAAAAAGAAATGTACAGTACCAGTAAGACTCCCTAATCGGGAGATAAGCGACCGTTGGTCGCTTATCTCCACAAATATCACAACCTCCACCTCTCACAATCCCTTTTATGCCCATATATGGAGATCCCTAACATAATCCCTTTCATGCCCATATATGGAGATCCCTAACAGAATCCCTTTTATGCCCATATATGGAGATCCCTAACAGCATCCCTTTTATGCCCATATATGGAGATCACTAACAGCTAACAGAATCCCTTTTATGCCCATATATGGAGATCCCTAACAGAATCCCTTTTATGCCCATATATGGAGATCCCTAACAGAATCCCTTTTATGCCCATATATGGAGATCCCTAACAGAATCCCTTTTATGCCCATATATGGAGATCCCTAACAGAATCCCTTTTATGCCCATATATGGAGATCCCTAACAGAATCCCTTTTATGCCCAGTTGGTTGCTAGGGTAAAAAAACATGGTTGCTATGGTAAACAGTTGGTTGCTAGGGTAAACAGTTGGTTGCTAGGGTAAAACCATGGTTGCTAAGGTGGTTGCTAACGTACACTAACAGACCAGCAACAACAGACTGTTGCCACAGCAACGTACACAAAGGTTTGTGTACACATGTGGTGTGATGTCATACTGAAGATATATGACATCACACCGTACACAAACAAAGGTGTGACGTGTGACGGACGGACGGACGGACGGACGGACGGCCGGTGGAGGTTTTCATAGTAAACTGCTCCCTGACGGTCGCAAAAAATCAAACCTCGGTTCGAAGTGAAGCGGTGAATCTGAGTATAAAATTGTCTAGAGCTACAGAATTCTGAATTCTGAATTCTGAATGATTTTATCTGGAGGGCCGGATTGTCATGTGAAGCTTGACCAATCCTCAAATTCTCATTGGACATTTTTGCCAGACCCATGAAATGGGTAGGCCTACATAAGCAAATGTCGGTCTGTCTGTCCTGGTTTTCTATATAAAGGGTATATATGATGATGACATGATGATGACATGCCTACAAAAGGCATGATGTCATAAATGATGATGACAGACAGGGGGTCTGGCACAACCAGGTTGACCTGGTCTAGTTAATCACCGGGACGGACACTACACACATATTCTGGACGTACGGGACAGATAAAACCTGTTCATTCTGGACTGAAATGACCATATATGGACATGGGGGACACACATGGGTCACACATTTACGGACAGATAAATCCTGTTCATTCTGGACTGAAATGACCATATATGGACATGGGGGACACACATTTACGGACAGATAAAACCTGTTCATTCTGGACTGAAATGACCATATATGGACATGGGGACACTCCTTGGAAGTGGCTTTCACCGCTTCAAAAAGTAGTGAAAATAGCAGATCTATACAAGCTCCCATTCGCGTCCCATTCCGCAGGCCTTCCGTGGACTGTGTTCACACGGACCCCCCGGCTGGGGGATCTAGGCTGTGACTGTGGACCTCCGGCTGCGGACGGAGGTCTTCCATGGAACAACAGAGCAGGGCTGTGGACTATTATCATAGCTCCCATGGACAGTATAGGCTACCTGTGGTGGACCCCTGGATACACATCAAGGCTTTCCAAGGAACACCACCAGTGGGCTGCTATTATGTTAATTTGTTAAACCTGCTTATTGTTATTGCTGTCATTGTACCACGCACGCACGCACGCACGCACGCACACACACACGCACACGCACACGCACACACACACACACACACACACACACACACACACACACACACACACACCCCGACATGGTCAAGGCCGCCAGCCCTATAGCCTGGTTTTGTCTGAGATGTCTTCCAATTAAGGGAGAGTTTGTCCTTGCCATTGCTGCAAAACAAATGCTTGCTCAAGGTGGTGGTGGGGGGGCCAGGATGTCAGGTCAGGTCTTTGCACACTGCTGCGTTTTTCGGGCTGAATATTCGGAGTGAATTTCGGAGCGTGTGAATAAAAAAATCAACCTCACGTTATGTCAATCACGTTTGCACACTGCCCGCCCGTTTCATATTTATTTTCGGACCAGGGTTGATTTTTTCCGATTTTCGCAGCTGTCGCACTGAGTCCCTTGCTCTCTCTCTCTTTCCTCTCTCTCTCCAGGGCCTACGGCTTTCGGATTTCCAAAACGCAACGAAAACACGCAGTGCAGTGTGCAAACCACCTTTACTTTAGGGCCTAGACTAGAGTCTAGGCTTTATGTAAAATGTCTTTAGACAACTTGTCCTTTGGTGATTGTGATTTGGCCATATAATTAAATTAAATTGACCTCACAAGAATAAATGGGATATATTTGTATAATGCACCGTGAGTGTGAGTTACAAATGGTTAGAATTACACAAAGGATTCTCATTTCACTGCACAGGACAATGAGCCAAGTATAGCCAAACATATTCCTATTCTTATCTGCTTTGCATCAGTGAAGAGCGAGGGAGCAGTGGAAGGAAGAACATTGAAAAAGGAGCAAGAGAGAAGGAGAAGAATGGAAAGTGAGATGGAGAGAGAGAAAGAGAGAGCGAGCGTAAGTGTGTCTGGAAGACGTTTGCGACAGAGAACAATTAAGGGTACGAGAGAGAGAGAGAGAGAGAGAGAGAGAAAGAGAGAGAGAGAGAGAGAGAGAGAGAGAGAGAGAGAGAGAGAGAGAGAGAGAGAGCATAAAGCATGTTGAATAAGAATAAGAAACCACTAATAGTCTCTTTCACTAAAAGAATGTATAAACATATGGTTGAGTTTCTTGAGAAGCCTGACCATCCCCATGAATGGGATTGTTTGTTTGTGAGCCACTGGAACTATGGGGAGAGCAGCAGCGCCACACAAGACCACCGTAGAGACAATAAAACAGTTCAACGATCCACTGGGGGAAGTTGAAAACACCAGGAATAAAGTCAACAGCGCAGCGCTCCATCTGGAAATGCTATGGCCATTGCATTAGGCTGCTGTCGGCAAGAAACCTTGCATCTCCATACATAAAATGTATGTGTTTTTTAGTAAATGAATGCCTGCAACTTTTACCTCATTCCTAAAGTTCCCTCCCCCCTTTTCTACTCTGCATATATATATATATATATATATATATATATAGTTTTATACTTGTGATATTGATTTTTTTGTGTTATTTTTATATTTTGATGAATTGAGTCACAGAACCCCAATGGAAACTGTTTTGGTGTTATCCTTTTATACCAAATGTTTGACTGTTTCACATTTCTGTCTAGTAAAATGTCAAATCAATCCATCAATAAATACTACAGTGCCACACAAAGGTCTTATTTAAAGGTTATTACTCAAAGGTTAACCAATGAGAATGATTAACAAGGGCTTGTGACTAAATAATAACTATGTTGGATTAATTGAAACGCAGGTTACCGGTATTTGTTTTTCCGGTTTTGGACATACAAGGTTTCCACCTGACATCCCAGCGATTTGTGCGAGCAGAGCTCACAAGGAGACCGAGAAGCCCTTTTTAATCACTCCCCTCGGGCTCGTAGCACAATAAGCAACACAACTTCTGACCTTGGCCGACACAGAGATATTGGATCAGAGAAATCCATTCGGAATGACATAATCAGAACACAGGCCGCGCTGCATAATGTCTCCCATAGTGAAACAGACAGCCAGTCGACGCAGGGTGGTAGGATCGGTATACACTGTAAAAATGTATGATACTGTGTGTTCTTTCTAACCCTGAGAGTATGCGGGACTAGTGGGAACCCAATGGACCTTATTTGTGACTCTGAGAGTGTGGGGGGGGGGGGGGGGTGGGGGGGGGGACTGACTAGGGCCCAAGGTGGAGGGGCCTGAATTATTTTATTCTTTAGCTATTGAAAAATAGCAAATATACAAGCTCACATCGTGGCACCGAGAGCTTGTAGATCTGCTATTTTTGAAAAGTCGTGAAAATGTGTGCAAATCTTTGAATATATGTATTTTTTAAGTGAACATTTGTAACTCAAATTTTGCTTCTGGGGGGGTCCCTGGAACTAAATATTTTGAGATGGGAAACAAAGGTTTTTCAAAAAACACAGACCTAGCTTGTAGGTCTGCTATTTTTCAATAGTTGAAGCACAAAATAATGCGTAATAATGCGTTCCCAGTCAATGAATCCTTGTACCCAGGGCCCAGAATTTGGTGCGACACCCCTCGGTCCAGGCGCATCCCACATGGGCTCCCGATCCCGACCGTCTTTGCTGCGTGTCGCTTCCCGTCTCTCTCCCCGTTTTCTGTCAGTCTACTGTCCTGTCAATTAAGGCATAAAAGCCCAAAAACGTACTTATAAAAGTAAGTAAAATAGACAAACTATGAGCTCTGCTATTTTCAGCTTTAGGGTTAGATAAAAAAAAGGGAAAAAAATAAGAAAAAACGAAAATTGCCAAAATGGACATGTCTTCACAAGTATAGTAATAGAAACTCTGCGTGTGTGTGTGTGTGCGTGCGTGCGTGCGCGTGTGTGAGGGGGTGGTGGTGATGGACAGTCCAGTTGGAGAAAGTGAGTGTGCAGAGCTCCCTCTCTCTCTCTCTCTCTCTCTCTCTCTCTCTCTCTCTCTCTCTCTCTCTCTCTCTCTCTCTCTCCCCCCCCCCCCCCCCCCCACAGTCCACGGCTGGCAGGACAACGTGCTGCTCGCTGAGGTAACCAGGGCCGCACAGAGGGCAACAGCTGCACTGAGGAGAGGTGTGTGCATGGGCTGTGTGTGTACATGTACAATGTGTGCCTGTACAGTGTGCATGTACTATGTCAGTGTTCCTAAACGTTCAAATTTCAAGGTCTCCCCTTAACTCTGACAGTGTACAAACGGAACCAAATGAACCCGCCAGGGTTCATTTGGTTCCATTCGTACACTGTCAGAGTTACAGACCCGTATGGGTCAATTTAGACCTCCCTAAAGTAACCCACAAAGTCCCTGGAATCCACTCTGAGAACTGTACTATGTGTTGCATGAACTGTGTGTACTGTATGTATATACTGTGTGCACGTGAGCTGCATTTGTGCACGTCGGTGCACGCAGTGGTGGAAATTAACTAAGTACATTCACTCGAGTACTGTACTTAACTTGAGTATATCATGTTTTTGTCTTACTACTTTATACTTCTAATCCACTACATCTTAGAGGCAAATATTGTACAATTAATACAATTATTTGACAGCTTTAGTAACAATTACTTTCACATCGCCAATTTTTATTTGGACAACCTTTTGCACTTTTAGTTTTGGCACTAATACTTGTGTACTTTAACTCATGTTAAAATTTAGAATACATGTTTCTTCTCTAGTCTACACCACTGTGTGTACGGACGCACGTACGCAGTGCTCTCGTCTGCTGTGCGTATATGCGTGTCCACCTCTGCTAAATGAAATGAGGATTCCAGACGAGGAGAGGGGAGGACGGGGGGGGGGGGGACTGGGTTGGAGAGAGAGAGAGAGAGAGAGAGAGAGAGAGAGAGAGAGAGAGAGAGGACCCCTCTGGGCTTACCAAACAGCCCAGGAATGCAGTGGTAAAAATGACTTGGGTTCTCTGGCACAAGATGGCCCGTGTGACTGGGTTTAGAATGATGGCTGTGACAAAGACTCCTTTCTACTGACTTTAATAACTACAATACACTGCACAGGCGCACGCACAAGTAACCACTTGTTATACAAACATGGACACGGGCCGGCGTACCGATACACACGAGCTATTGTTGGTGGTTACACTATTTCCAGAGTGCCTGTCACATTCCTGACATGACAGGGCACTCTTGGCCGGCATGTATGAAAAGTATAATTCACGGAGCGTTCATCGAACGTGACACAAGGTGTGTGTACAGTCGCTTTATATAGACTGTCTGTGGCACGCAATCGATAATTAAATATTTCACGTCGATAGACACTTTGACGCGGCAGTCTGTTGACGCTCTCCGCCTGAGCAGGTTGAAACTTTTGATTATTTTTTACTAGCTTATTATTATAATTACATTTCTATGCTTCGTCTTGCAACGGTGCGTGAAAATAGCTGAGGTTGTAGATCTATTTAGGGTATTTTCACTCATTAAAAAAAAAATTATAATAATAAAAAAACTTTTTACATACGGATAGGACATTAATCTATTATTTTATTAAATGATCGATTATTATTTGAATTGATTATTTCCATTGATTGGTGCACTCCTAGTGGAAACCCCCAGCAGACCAGAGCTGGTTGGGAGTAGGGTTGGGATCCGTAACCGGTGGAATCGGAGGAACCGGAACTCGAGGAACCCGGAATCGGTTCCATCACATTTGGAACCGATTCCGGAACCGCTTTCTTTTTTTTTATCAAACTGTCAGAGCTGGCATGTGGACTTCATGTCTGCTATGCAATTACAATACCGGTGGTTCTCATTCTCAAACCTTTACATTTCAAGGACCCCCATAACTCTCAGAGTTACGGACCTGACAGGGTCCATTTGGAACCCCCTATAGCAGGGGTCTTCAACAGGGGGTCCGGGACCCCTAGGGGGTCCTCAGAGTTACTACAGGGGGTCCTCCAAATCTTTGTGTGATAGAAACTTGTTTTTTCACCCTTTTTTATATTCACCACTTTCCCTAGCGTCCATATTCTGAGAACTTTAGCCAAAAATAGCAGATCTACAAGCTCACAACGCCTCGCGCTGCGAGGCGTTGTGAGCTTGTAGATCAGCTATTTTTGGCAAAGAGGTTTGGTGTAGAGGGGGAAAAGAGCAGACTAAGTACAGAGTGAAAGGTCAAGTTTATCTGAAAACACACATTGACATGAATCCAAAATACACTGACGATTGTGCTGTCAAACAATGAAACTATATGAATCTACGAAAAGGTTGTGGGGGTCCCTGCTTCATCTCTCTCTCAGCTAAGGGGTCCTTGCCCTGAAAACGTTGAAGACCCCTGCCCTATAGGAATCGTTAAAGGCAACCGTTAGGGAATCGTAATCGTTAAAAACCCTAAAGGATCCCAACCCTAGTTGGGAACTGTGCGTGTGTGCGCGTGCGTGCGTGAACGTGTCAATTAGCTGACCGGGCTGCTGGGTCCACTGGTCCATACAGACACTCAGCGGCCCAGCCTGCCAGGGACAGTCTCAGGGAACCGGGGCTAATGTTTGACTTGGGCAGCGAGCCGTTCCACGGCGCACATCCCTTTCATGTGCCTGGCCAAAGAACTGTGGGAGCCAACGGCTAGCCCTGCACCCCCCAAACCCCTAGTGGTGTAAAGTAAGTACTAAGTACATTTACTTCAGAATTTTACTTTAGGTACCATTTTGAGGTATTTGTACTTTTACTTGGGTATTTCCAAATTATACCTTTACTTATATTCCACTGCATCTTGTAGAGTCATATCACAACATTGTACTTTTACTCCAATATATATATTTGAAAACTTTAGTTACTATTTACTTTGTAGATTTTGATTATTATCACACAAAACATACATTAACCACTTACAGCCATTTGGGAATAGCCGATATACATGCTCGCAATGCCACACGTTGTGAGCTTGTAGATCTGCTATTTTCAAAAGATTTTTATACATTTGAATACCGGTACTTGAAATGGGACATTGTGCATAGTGAGTACTTTCTACAATTGGTACTTTAAGTACATTTTGACACCAATACCTTTGTACTTTTACTCAAGTACATTTTGAATTACGGCCTTTTTACTTGAAACAGAATATTTCTACACTGCAGCATTGATACTTTTACTCAAGTAAAACATTCAAATACTTTTTCCCACCACTGCAGACCCCCACCAGCACCCCTCTGAAACATGCTCGCACAGAGAAACAGACACGCACACGCACACGCACACACACACACACACACACACACACACACACACACACACACACACACACACACACACAGCTACTTGACAAGATGACCACATCAACCTGTTAAAAGCAAAGCCACAGACAGACAGGCAGCTCCTTTTGGGGGGGGGGGGGGGGGGGGAGAGGCGGCAGCACCTGCCCTTTAATTAAATCGCTATTTGAACTCATCAGTGTTGTGTAACGATGTATTGTAGTGTTTGTGTGTGCGTGTGAGCACGCGTGCACGTACAGTGTGAATGTGTATTGATGCTGCGTGAGCCTCGATGGGAAACAGAACAGAACCCCGGGGGTCCTGACCTCAGTAAAATCATCAGCGTTGACTAGGGATGGAACGATACGCGATATTATCGTTTATCGTGATAAAAAAACAATCACAATAATCGTATCGTGGAGATGTTATTTATCGTGATATCGTTCTCCGTCCATGCACTGGGATCAATTGACCTTTTATTTGACAAGCTGCATATCCGGTACCACTTAAACACTCTATAATTGGTAAAAGGTACTTATAATATACGTACTTGATACAGTGTTTTTTCACGCTCTATCTAATGTCTTTGCCGAAAAATAGCCGATCTACAAGCTCACAACGCGTCGCATTGCGACGTGTTGTGAGCTTGTAGATCTGCAATTTTTTGGCACATGTTCCACCCCAGGATAATGGATTTTGATTATCGCGATAATATCGTAAACCGCAATTTCTTTTGTCACAATAATCGCGATATGAAATGTCCGTATCATCCCATCCCTACCAGAGAGTGTGCAACAAACGGACCTCAAATGGACCCGTTAAGGGTGTGACTGAGACGCGACACTGAGCAGGATTTACAGTCATCTGGAAGCACATTACAAACAGTCGCGGGGAGCAACGCGGGGCGAGCGAGGAGACAAAGAACAGAGGAACGGCGGGGAGAGAGAGAGAGAGAGAGAGAGAGAGAGAGGGAACAGATGGGCAACAGCGTAGTGTTGGATTTTGACAGCACATTTTGATTCAGTTTTAGTCATCTTTTGAATGAAATGTCATTACGTTTTAGTCATATTTTAGTCATCTGAAACGTTTTTGTTTTAGTCATAATGGCTGATATTACACTTGGTTGCATGCTGAAAAAAGCAGATCTACAAGCTCACAACAGAGTGCAACACCCAAGCGCAACTAAACATAAAATGACTTGTCTTTTAGTTCTGCTGGATCGCGAAATTGTCAATAGTCTTAGTTTTAGTCATCATAGCTTAGCTTCGTTTTTTATTTAGTTTTCTCAGTGAAAAAAGGTAGTCGATGTAGTTTTACTTACAGTGTAAAGCTTAAATAGGCCTACTCAGAATGGCATCTTGCACGACCCTTCCTCAGACCGTGAACACAGCCCAGGTCCCCCCCCCCCCCACTCCACTCCACTCCACCCCACCCTCTCCCACCGCGCCACATCTGGAGGGCGGTTTCCGGTGCATTCCGTGGGGTTCCCCGTTTCTCAATTGCCCCATTCACATCCCCCTACGACCGCCTTGCGTGATATGCACCTTACATATGTGTGAAATAAATTCCCAGCCCTCCAAATGTTATTCCACGTTTCTTGTTTTTTCTTTTTTTTTCTTCCCCTGGGCGGGTGGAGAGAGGTGTGTGTGTGTGTGTGGGGGGGGGGGGGGGGTCTCTGTTAAAAAACGAAGTATGAAAACTCCTAGCAGCTGGCTTGTCTAATGCACAGGGAGGGCACACCAACCTGCTGTAAGAGGTGGGACGTTTGCGAACGAATCGAGTCTTTTGAACAGCTCTTTGAAATGAACGATATGGGATCCGGTTCGCAGCGGGGAGGCGTTCCTTTCTAATGAAAAGACTCAATTGGAAAAAAATAACTCAAATTCTTTACTTAAAGGGGTCCTGCCACGCCCCGAAATTATAATAGTATGATACAGTAGGATACAGTAGGTCACGTGGTCTTTTTTAAAACGGTCTGAAATCTCTGAATCAAATGATCCCATCCCCCGTAGCGCAGCCCCCTCCACTCGGAGGAGTAGAGAGACAGACAGGAGACAGCCTGGCCAGCAGATATGGGATTTATGGCTATTTGAAGTGAGCTGGATCTCTGAAATTGAGTACTTTTCCCACCACTGTTCATTAGAAAGGAACGGCTCCCTACTGTGAACCGAATCATATCGTTCATATCAAAGAGCCGTTCAAAAGACTTGATTCGTTCGCGAACGTCACATCTATACTGGCCAGCCGCACGCAGTTCGAGGATGAGTTCGAGCGCAGCTGCCCAACTCAGTGAAAACATCGTGTTTTCCATTTCAATGAATAAACATAAACAAGCATATTCCCATGAACAATGGGGAAGTAACAACCAGTAACCACCGGAAATATAATTTTTATAGCCACAGATTCATATATAAATGTGTGTCTTTAGCTGGTTAGCTTTAGTGCTAGCCCAGCTAGCTAGCCCTGTGGGAGCAGAGAAGTTGTGAGGGCTGTGACTGTGAGAGCGAGCCTGCGGGCGATGGGAAGAAAATGTACATTGTGCAGACATACAGTAAGTAACAGTCAATTAATTAATTTGATTGGCTTATCGTGCATTCCCACAATGACATCAAACAAATATTAACTTGTTTTTTTGTTTGTTTTTTTAAACTTTTGTTTATTGGGTTTTTTAACAAGCATTCATTGTATGAATCAAGAAAAAAATATTAACTTGTTTTTAATATAATTTCTTAAGGTGACAGTAACCCTTAAGGTGGCATAACCCCTTTAAAGGAGCTATAGTCAACTTTTTCTTGAAAAACAGGTGCTAAAATAAAGATAATGTTTCGAAAATATTTTATAAAGAAATAAGCTTCATATACTGTATGTGTTCTATTCAAAAATGACCACAAAAAGCTTATAATAATGATACAATAATAATTTTGGCCATTGTCAGACCGACACTTTGTTTACATTCTAGTCTATAGACTAGGATGTAAACAAAGTGTCGGCCCTACAATGAAAAAGTTGACTATAGCTCCTTTAAGTAAAAGTAACAATACTGCAATGTGGAAATACCACAATTAGAAGTTTGGAATTAAAATGTACTTGAGTAAAAGTACATAGTAGAAAGTAGTCATTATGCAGAATGTCCCATTTCACAAGTTTTCCAATGAATAAAATGTAGAAAAGAAAAAAAAAAACTTTGAAAATAGCAGATCTACAAGCTCACAATGTGCCGCGTTGAGACGCATTGTGAGCTTGCAGATCGGCTATTTTCAAATGGCCGAAATGTATATATGGCCGAAATGTATATGGTTGTAGTGATTTGTAATTAGGCCTATTATCAAAATCTACAAATTAAGTAGCTACTAACTAAAATGAGTCTTTTTGAACTGCTCTTTTTTGAACGGCTCTTTGAAAGGAACGGATCCTTGAGATCCGGCTCACTTCAAAGAGCCATAAATCCCATCTCTAATCTGCTGTAAGGGGGAAGGCTGCTGCTGAAGTGATCTTTTATACTTAGACTGGGTGTGTTGCTTAATACCCATCCCATCAGGAATAGAGACAACACACTGTTCTCTGTGTGACGAGAGTGATCATACCTGGATCAGCTCAAAAGAAATAGCTGATCTTATGGGGCAGAAGCTGTGACGGCCCTGGGGGCTTTCAGCAACTTTAAAAGAGAGGGTCTTTTTTATATATATTTGAAAAATATGCCAGCTCCTGTGATCAGCAGAACAGTGCTGTGTTCATAACATTTCTTCACATCTGTACGTGTAGCCGCAGGCTCTCCGTAAGAAGCCTGTTCCACTCACGCAGGGGGAGGTAAGGGGTTAGAGGGAATCGGGTTATGGTAATTTGCAAGACTTCATAAATCATCCAGGGCAAAGACCCCAAAACCTTCTTTTTTGTGAGAGAAAAAAAAGAGAGATTTGTGAGCAAACGGGAAAAGAAAGAAAAGTAAAAAGGTTGTGCTCGCTGCTATACACTGCCAAGGATAACATTGTGACAGAGGGCTTAAAAACAGAATTGATTTTGGCTGAGGTGTTGTTAAATGGCTTAGACAAGAGACTTGCTAACAGAAGACATGATCCTCTGTGGGATTTAAAGTAAAAAAAATAAAATAAAATAAAGTTCCATCTCCATTTTCTCTGTCATCGTGAAGAAAGGCAACCCCACAACCTGGCACTTGCACAGAACGTATAAGACTTCAGACTATGTTGAAATACGCGGCTGCAGTCAGTGTAGTAATACGTGTGCCACGGAGCTATTCAGCGGAGGACAATGTCGTACTGTTTTCAGTGCTTGTGATGTGCCGGGAAAACTTTCCGTAACCATAGAAACGAGGCCGGGCCGATACCGTATGTCTTCTTGTCTTCTTGGGCATTTCGGGAAGACGGTCCCTGGCCCAAAAAAGATGTTCCGTGTGGCCAGAGACGATCCGCTGTCCTATCTCCTCCCTATCGCTTTTCACTGCCGCCACCAGTTCAGGTGTTGCGCCCAACAAAGGCCATCTTGTGCAAAGTGTCACCCACACATTCCTAAAGCCGTGTAATCCCCTCTCATAGTGTTACCACAGGTGACGAATTTCTCCGCCAGACACAGGGCTCCCTTTGTTTCCCCCCCTCGGTTTGGCTTTTTTTCTCTTTAAAAACAGTAGATGGCCAGGAACGGACACAGAGGCCGGTGGATTACACGGGGTGCTATTCATTAGGAATTTGAGTCATAGAGACAGGTGTACAACTTTGTGGGACCGATAGCCTTCGGCCCGCCAGCACCTGTTAAACACACAGACTTATCAACTTATATCGAGACTCAGGTCATAATACCTCACGGCCAATATCCGACCCCAGTGAGTGTAAGTTCATACAGTTACTCTCCTCAAATCAAGATAATGAAATGTGCACTTGTGTGCAGATGTATGACATGCTGCTGACCCTGTGTGCACCACTGAACAGACCGGAGCACTGGGCCCGGCCCTGTATGACTCTATATAGGGTGTGTGTCGGTGTGGCGTTGGCGTTGCGGGGATTATTGTCCCTTTATCAGCCATATCATGAGTCCACAGAGGCAGCGACAGTAAAGGAAAGTGCTGTAAATCGCTCCCACAATGAAGGGCTTTGTCCCACCACTGCGCAGGAGACAGCCTGTCGCGAGCAAATACGCTCAACACACAAATTCGGTTGCCATACATGCCCTTCAAAGGGGCTGTGCCGCCAAGATGTACATACAGGGAGAGATGTGATGTTTATCTAACCTTGATGACTGATTGAATTCAGTTTGTAACGTTGGGTGCACTGTACAGTTGATTATTGTTCATCATGAACTCAGACAGCACACTGTACTGGTGCATATAGATGTGTATATAGGGGAAAGGACATGCTCATCTTCAAGTGTTAGTTAGCAGGGTTTCCTGCAGGAAAAAGTCTTGACCAGGGGGGATCTCATGTCGCGCGTGCGCAGAAATTTTTTGATAATTAATTAATTAATTCGAGTAATTAACACATATGGTGCCAACCCCGAGTTTACTGTGCCAACCCCGAGTTTCCCGAGTTTGGGCCGTTTTTGATTTTTTTTTTTTTTTTTTTTTTCAAAAATTCTTTTTGAACCTCCAGAAATGTATTAGGCATGATCGCGATCGCGAAATTACATGTTTAACCCCCATACCAACCCATTCTTTCAAACATGGCAGCCATGTTTGTTTACATCTGAAGAAAACATAATGGCTGATAAATCATGAATGCCTGCACGGATTTCCAAGCGGATTTTTTTGTTTGAAAGCTGTGAACAGCATCTACACACGTGGTGCATCATCTAGGCATGGGCGTGCACTTTTTACACACTTGCACAATTACATGGAAGTCTATGGTAACCATGGCAACGCGGGACATTGGCCGGAAAAAATCATTGCAACATATGTGTTAATTCACATAATTTTTTATATTAATTCTTATTTTGCCCTATAAAAAACACATGAATGTGCCCATGATGACGGAAAACACAACTACATGCTATCATTCACATTTATTCAACATTGAATAGGCATTCAGGAGATACCAGCCCTTATGTTTTCTTCAAATGTAAACAAACATGGCTGCCATGTTTGAAAGATAGGGTTGGTATGGGGGTTAAACATGCAATTTCGCGATCGCGATCATGCCTAGTACATTGTTGGAGGTCCAAAAACTTTTTTTGAGAAAAAAAAAATTTTTGAAAAAAAAAAAAAAAAAAAAAAAAAATCTTTTTTTTTTTTTTTTTTTTTTAGTCCCTTGGGGGGGCGGGGGGGTTTTCAGGCCGGGCGGGGCGCCTGGCCTGTAAAGTGCTGCAGGAAACCCTGTAGTTAGCAATAAGTTAACTAAGTGGACGGTCAAATTATTTATTATCAGGAAGTGTAGCACACAGTACAAGTTCCTTTGCTCAGTTTATGTGTATTGATTGCCCAGTAGGTGGCATCGCTACACAGCAGAGGGAGAGGGAGAGAGAGAGAGTTACCTCAATATTACAAATATTACAATATTACAATGGACCAATCCCCAATCACATACACACCCATTGTAACAGTTACAATGGGTGTGTATGTGATTGGGGATTGGTCCATTGCTGCACACACAAATGTAAAGAGAGAAAGAGAGAGGCACTATTTCTGATATAGTGTGAGAGGACCACAATGGCTCAATTTGTTAAAGCCTGATCTGCCTGGGGTCATAGTGGTAAGGTCACTGAGAATGTCCTGGGTTTGTTTTCCCCCTGTTTGTGTGGGGTTTCTCCCACGTCAAAATATGTGCATGATATTAAGGACATACTCTGAGTAAAGCACTGGGTACATAGAGCTGGTCCCTGGGCAGCTCAGTGGCTGACCAGTGCCCGCTGCTCCTAACTGTTAGAATGGGTTGTGCACTGGATACATTGGGCAGTGGTGGAAGAGGTCAAAATTAATGTTTTACTCAAGTAAAAGTATCAAGACACACTCTGTAAAAAGTGCTGTACAAGTCTGGTAAAAAAAACATTTACACAAGTAAAAGTGCAAAAGTATTGGCTTCAAAATATACTTAAAGTACCAAAAGTCAAAGTAGGATACAGTAAATGTATACAAATCCTTTGAAAATAGCAGAATAAAAATCCTTTGAAAATAGCAGATCTACAAGCTCACAATGTGACGTATTGTGAGCTTGTAGGTCGGCTATGTTCAAATTACCAAGGTCTGAAGTGGTTTTGTAATAATAATCGAAATCTACTGAGGCCCCGTTTACACTGGCGGCCAACTACAGCCTGAATCAGATCTGTCACATCCAGATTGGAATCTGATTTGTTCCATGTGACCATGTGACCATTTAACCAATCGGATTCCAACCCGGATGTAGCACAGATTATTTAGGATGGATTTGGTTGCCAGTGTGAGGCCAGATTTACACTAGAAGCCAAATGTGTAAATGGGGCCTTAAAGGAGTAGTTCACTCCCAAAATGACTTTTTTTCTATTGATTAGTCACGCCATAGAGACTAGAGTTCATTCATATTTTTTGTTTTTTTGTCACATTCCTAAGACAAAAATCTGATTCGAGTAAATTTACCCCATTGATTCCAGATGGGGACCCGTTTCGAAACGGGTCCCCATCCGGAACGAATCAGGGGTGTCAATTGGGTATGGCAGGGGTATGCAGCTGCCATACACTGGGTCCAGGGGGGAAAATACAAGATTTTAAATATAAATACATGAATGTCTCTTTGTCTATCTGTGCTGGTTATTATGTTCTTAAAATACAGTAAAATAACTACAAATGCAAAGTTTTACAAAATGGTCACTTCAACAAGTTATTTTAATTATATTCTCCAAATTTTTATTCATCTTGACAAGATGGTATATTCCCAGGTTCCGCAGGTCAGCTGCACAGGTGCAATGCATTATTAATTGTGGCACGTTTACTAACATGCCAAGTTTAGCTGCACTTGAACAACTGTTCCAGGCTGCCATATCCAGCTAAAGAAACCGTAGAAACGGGGGGGAAAAAGAAAATGTACTTCTCAAAATAAATGAATCATGCCTGTTGATAAGGTATGGCAACATGACTGGTGTCTTGAACGCGCGCCTTCGCGCACCAGTCATGTTGCCATACCTTAGCTTTTTCTGAACTGACGCCACTGGAACGAATGGGGGTACATTTATTGTTATCACATTTCTGTCTTAGGAATGCGACAAAAAACTAAAAATATTATTGAACTCTAGTCTCCATGGCGTGACTAATCAATAGAAGAAAAGTCATTTTGGGGGTGGACTACTCCTTTAACTCTTTGCGTGCCAGCGCCCTCTAGGGGCCAAAGAATGCCAGCGCATCTCTCATAGGCGAGCGCTTTAGCTTCCAGGACTTCAGCTTCCAGGACCTGACGTGCTCACGTTGATGCACGGCATGGAAATGTCCCGGATGAAGATGCTAACAGAATGGCTATTCCCATTTTGTCATCTAAAAGATCATTTTTGGGCGATTTCGCCGTAAATAAACCTCGCGCCGCTTTCCTAAAACACAAAAAAGAGATATAAGCCTTTAAAGATGCGGTCTTTCATTGGATTAGGCGGAGATTGGCGATTGCGTTCGCAAATTACGGCCGGCCGGGACGTTGTTAGCTTTCGGCTAGTAGCTACAAAAATCAAGCCAGGCTTCAGAAGGCCTCTTATCATTTTATTCATTTAATTAAATAAAGCCGAACTACTTCGGGATCGGCACACTCGTGTACTCATCGGAAGCGGCGCCGAACATCGGGTGAACATTGGGGAGCTCAAAAATGTATTTTAAACCATTTTTAATGGAATATATCGTCGGACAGAGTAGAACGGCTAGCTGGCTAGCGGCTAGCGAGCCAGGACCACCCACGACTCTACAAGCAGCTCGGGGTAAGTGAATTAATAAAAAAAAGATTGTATTGGATTGAAATAAAGCCGAACTAGTTCGGGATCGGCACCAGATGAGTTAATGGGTAAAAGTAACTAGAAACTATTACTTTCAAATAAGTATAGTGTAGTAAAAGCACAGTATTTGCATTTGAGATGTAGTGGAGTAGAAGTAAACGTATAGAAAATTGAAAATTAAAAAAGAAAGAAAAAAAGATTGTTTGTCAGACTACAACAGGATTTATTGTGTTTGACAAATACAACAAACAATAACAGAAAACAGAAATACAGCTGCAGTACAGAGTGAGAAAATGGACTGTTATGTGTTAAGTCTCATTATTGATTCCCAATTCTAGTGGTTTAAAGTAACTAAGCACATGTACTCATCAAGTACAGTACAATCTTTTTATATAACAGTCCATTTTCTCACTCTGTACTGCAGCTGTATTTCTGTTTTCTGTTATTGTTTGTTGTATTTGTCAAACACAATAAATCCTGTTGTAGTCTGACAAATGAATCCCTGCTGTCGTGAGTTCCTGAGCAGCCTGCCTGAACTCCACCATTTCATTCACTCACAACGACCTGCTGTTTTCCATATTCCTCCTAACAACATGGCTTTGGTTCATCTGAAACATGTACGATAAACACCAGGGGCGTCACACCAAATTCTGGGCCCTGGGTACAAGGATTCACTGCGGGCCCCCCATGAATGTTAACTATTGAAAAATAGCAGATATACAAGCTCACAGCGCGGCACTGCGAGCTTGTAGATCTGCTATTTTTGAAAAATCGTGAAAATGTGTGCCAAGAAACCTGTTTCCATGTCAGTGATGCTCAAACTTTTTCATGTGAAGGACCCCCCATCTCAAAATATTTAGTTCCAGGGACCCCCCAGAAGCAAAATTTGAGTTACAAATGTTCACTTAAAAAATACATATATTCAAAGATTTGCGCACATTTTCACGACTTTTCAAAAATAGCAGATCTACAAGCTCACAGCGTGGCACTCGGTGCCGCGCTGTGAGCTTGCATATCTGCTATTTTTCAATAGCTAAAGTTACTAGGGCCCCTCCACCTTGGGCCCTAGTAACTCAGTCCCACTTTCCTACCCCTTGTGACGCCCCTGATAAACACCCTGCTATTTCGGCTAACAGATGCTGCAATGTCTTCAGTTGTATGGAAAACAGTGCTTAGACTTAGTCGAGTATTGTACACGCTGAACATGTCTGCTTTCCATAACTTGGAACAGAAGATGTTTTTCAATGTATTCTCTGGAGCAAATGTGATAACCAGGGTTTAAATACTAACAATAGCACCCCCTGCTGTGATCCTCAAATTAACCAGTTTCATTTCTTGCCACCAATTCCCTTGTCATGCAGGACTAAAGTGGGCAGGGCAGAGTAGTGTCTAATTATTAGACACCAACCTGTGGGCCACGTATTGCAAATAATTGGCAAACACAATATAAAAGATCAAACCTCGGTTCGAATTGAAGCGGTGGACAGATAAAACTTCTATTCTGAATGTATTTGGAGAGCTGGTATGACAGTTGGTATAATAGGTTTAAAAAATAAAATAGATTAAAACACATACATTAAAATAAGAATTTGTAATTAAATAAATACATAAATAAATATAAAGTGTTTAAATAAGACAGATAAACCCTGAAGGCCAAATTATCATGTGAAGCTTGACCAATCCTCAAAGTATCCATTCATCTGACCGGGAGGGACACCGCACACATATTCTAGATGTACAGGACATACAGTATAAAGCCTATTCATTCTGAACTGAAATGACCATATATGGACATGGGACACACATTTTGCTTTTTGAAAAAGCCTATTCATTCTGGACTGATATTTTACACGTACGGGACAGGAAAAACCTGTTCATTCTGGCCTGGAGTGACCATATATGGACATAAGGTAACGGATATTCTGTTTTTGAAACTGTTCATTCTGGACTGAGATCACCATGGTAATTAAACAGACATTCTGTTTTTGAAAAAGCCTGTTCATTCTGGACTGAAATGACCATATATGGGCGTGATACACACAAAGCCATTCATTGGAAGCGGTTTCCACCGCTTCAAAAATCAAACCTCGGTTCGAAGTGAAGCGGTGAATCTTAGTATAGAATTGTCTGGAGAGCCGGTATGACAGCCGGTATAATAGGTTTTAAAAGAATATATAAAAAGTCCTGCTTGCTGGTCTCTTAGTTGTTTGTCAACTGCATCCCTCTATAATTATTTCAGTTTCTGTTATCTTTGTGGCCTACTACATTTTTCAACTTCTGCTAGATTTTCAATGTATTTACTCTTGTCTGCCTTAATGCTCCTTTTTACCATTCTGTTAGCATCTGTATATTCTTATTGTGCCTTTGCTTTTGCTCTTATGCGGCTATTTGTCATTGCTGCAATAGGTGAGACCTATTGCATGTACAAGACAGATAAAACCTGAAGGCCAAATTATCATGTGAAGCTTGACCAATCCTCAAAGTATCCATTCATCTGACCGGGAGGGACACCGCACACATATTCTGGACGTACAGGACAGATAAAGCCTATTCATTCTGAACTGAAATATGGACATGGGACACACATTTTGCTTTTTGAAAAAGCCTATTCATTCTGGACTGATATTTTGCACGTACGGGACAGGAAAAACCTGTTCATTCTGGCCTGGAGTGACCATATATGGACATGAGGTGACATACATTGTGTTTTTGAAAAACCCTGTTCATTCTGGACTGAGATCACCATATATGGTAATTAAACGGACATTCTGTTTTTGAAAAAGCCTGTTCATTCTGGACTAAAATGACCATATATGGGCGTGATACACACAAAGCCACTCATAGGAAGCGGTTTTCACCGCTTCAAAAAAGAGAGAGAACTAGCAGATCAGACATCCATCTAGTGCCAAATAAATATACACATTCATGATGGCAAACAACTTCACTAGGTGCAAGACTCTATTCCACATGCCAGGGCAGGAATTTCAGGGAGGCCATGAAGGCCATGGCCGTCGTTGCCCCTCCAAAAAATGGCATGCCCTGAATGCCCCAGCTGATTGTACCACTTTCTCCTCTGTCTGTCTTGTCAATATGCCTCTTTCGACACCAGTGTCTTTTGAGTCCCCATTTTTAAACCAATCCAGTATCTTTGATTTGTGCAGGGCTGAGCATGGGCCAGATTGTAAATACCAATGTATTTATTTCACACCAGATAGTCTACATACATTCAACCCTTACATTAAATTAATTCATTCAATGGACTAAATAAGTTTTATTTGATGGCCTTCCTGCCCTGGCATTTGGCCTTTGTGTCCTAAAGAATTGGAGAACCGCAAAGGCCAAATTGCCTAGCCCCTAAAATGTCAAAATTCCAGGCCTGCCACATGCAAGAAAAAAATCACACCCAATGTGAAGTGAGCGGTGGTCGTGCTTGCATAACGTCTTCAGACTAGGATTTGAGTCTAGGATGTACAGGCTACAGACACACACACACATTGCTATGGCAAAAATAGCTGCCAAAATGGCTACACAGTACACACACACACACACACAGCCACTCTATGGAGCGGTTTACCACCGCTCAAAAAGGAGGCTGAAACTAGAAAGATGCCTAATGTGGGGCAGGGCAGGGTAGTGGGACGAGTAGCGCGGCAAAATAAAGTCTACGGGTGGAAAGAAAAAGTCGGACAAGTACTATAGTTGCCCTGCAGGCCAGGGCAACCACATTAACGTACCACACAATGTATCTGTGTAGTGCTTGAATCATAAAGATGTGTGTACAATTTCAGGACTGACTCCTCTGGACATTATCATATCCAGTAGTGTGGTAAAGCAATGCTGGACACTGATGCATGACCAACAGAAGTCCCTGGATGAATGCTACGTGTGTTACTGAACAAACAGGGCAAACACATTATCAACAATAATCTGTACGAGGTGGGGGGGGGGGGCAAGCAAGTGTATCAGAGAAGATAGCAATCGGGATGAACAAGATTAGACGGTCACTGCCAAAGACACCGGGAGGAACT
Source organism: Nannobrachium achirus (assembly GCF_963921795.1). Classification (NCBI taxonomy): domain Eukaryota; kingdom Metazoa; phylum Chordata; class Actinopteri; order Myctophiformes; family Myctophidae; genus Nannobrachium; species Nannobrachium achirus. Next base: position 51,412,982 of record NC_137813.1, read on the forward strand.
GCCTGGTACTGCCAGACACCTCGTACGGTGGGACTGGGAACAACCTCACAGGCATCGAGCAAGAGGACGCGTCACACCTACCTACTACGTAGGACATCCCAAAGATGCACGGAGCTGGCCAGAAGTATGGAGAACCCGAGATGACTGGAAACGCTGAAGGAGGGCTTGTCTGAGGACGCCGCAACATGCATCATTGGTACAATTACAGCTTGCAGGTAGCTCTCCCTGGAAAAAAAGAAAGAAAAGAAATGCATCGTGACATGATTGTACATTTAAATAAATCAATGTATTGTTTCTTTGAAGCTCAGTAATCCCCTACTTTATACTATGGTAGAAACAGCATTATGTATTTTGAGGTGTGTGTGTGTGTGTGTGTGTGTGTGTGTGTGTGTGTGTGTGTGTGTGTGTGTGTGTGTGTGTGTGTGTGGTGGTCACAGACCGTTGGAATGATCAGCACACTGCCAATAGGCTACAATAATACCCCCACTACTTCCACACGAAGCCACGCCCTTATTAGACCACATCTTGTTATATTACAATTATAACAGAAAGATCAGGTCCTTCCGGGCTTAAAAGGAACCTCCTCTGGTCTTCTGGAAGCTTTCAGAAGAACAAACTGCTTCCTCTCCTCATGTGACCCTTTCTGCACAAATCCCTACAGCAGTCCAGCCAGGTAGGATACACAGGCGCATTGGGAGGCATGCTTCCGGCCAGCCCGCAGTTGTTGACAGCCATAAGATTTGACACCAGCATTAAGGGATGTGTGCAAAAGGAGGCGATTAGCCCCGACGTAAACTGAGAGCACTTGAGTTCCTTTTGACATTGTACGCCGTTGACTTTGTCAATGGCGTACTTGTTGATGAAGTACTCCAGCAGGTTAGAGATCCACACGTTCAGCACAGTCCCAAGGAGACGGGGGATCAAGCCGGCAAAGAAGCCCTTGACGCCTTCTTCCCTGTAGATCGTCCCGGGGGAACCAAACACGCCACTGTACTTGGTCTCTCCTCCGATAAACTGGACCATGCATCGCAAGGTGATCACGCGGAGGGGGTACGTGGCGACGATGGCGCAGGAGCTGGCGATCGTCTCTTTGACCGTGTCGTTGACGACGCGTGCCAGGGAGCCCTCCTCGGCCTCGACGTCAAGCGCGTCTGCTTCGCGACATGTCTGAAGTACGCCGTTGTGTACGATGGTTCCGACGGTGCCTGCACAGAGACTCGGGACCAATCCTTTAAACAAGCCCGCTTTACCATCGACCTTGGCAATGTGTTTTACATAGCTAAAATCTCTAGTAAGATAGAATAATTGTCTGGTAAACAGGTTCCTGCCAGTGGTAGAGGGTAGAGGGTCATGTCCAACCTGCACCAGGACTCTAACGTACGTGAAAGGGTGGGAGACGATGGCGTACGCGGATCCCAGGAGGACTTGGCAACCTAAGTCTTCCATTATGAAGAGCAACTACCGAGGGACTACTTAAAGGGTCAATAATCTGGATGATTAAAATGGCGATGTTGAAATCCCTTCAGGATGTCGGTTCAGAACACTATCAATGCTGGAAAGCAGTCCACGCAGGGATCCAGTTTATGTTTATGTTCACTTGTTCTCGTAATTTATATAGAATTTGGCCTTGATGTGACGACGTTCATATGGAATGTCCATGAAAGGCATGGGGTAAACACACCAATCAACCAATCAACTTCAAGGGGGCCCAAGGGATCAAACTGATTATTCTCCTTTTGCACAAAGTAGAGCAATGCAAGATAGAGGGCGCCAGATCCCTCTGAGTCACACCCTACCACTAGTGACTTCCTGTTCATCCACAGAGCATTGATTCTAGTTGTTTTCTCCATTAGCATTGCACTACTTTGTGCAAAAGGAGAATTATACCCATATATGGAGATTCCTGCATGTCAGCATTGCGATGTCATAGTACTGTGTACAACGGGTATTGCATAAGTGGGCATATGCATTCCCAACGTCCGTTGTTCCCAATGTTGGGTATTGTTACATTTTTAAGTAACTCGTTAGGTTACTTTAGTTAATGACTTGAAAAACTAATCCGTTACGTTACTCCGCTACCCAATGACAATTGTAACTTAACAAGCTACTTTTTCCGTTATGGCCATTAAAACCCGCCAGCGTGGAAGTTTGGTAAACATAAAAAAGACAAGAGTGCAGCCTCCTTTTAGCTCATGCGTCCTCTTCAAAAGACCAACGCTCCCCAGCGTTAAACTGTACAGTACCTCGGTGCCGTGGCGTTGTTATGGCGGCTCTATACTGGGAGTTAAATGGCCGGGTCCGAATCCACCGTTGTCCGCCGTCCAGACTTTAATACCCTGCCGACGCGGACTTTTACACACGGTCAACTAAAAGCATGGACGCTACTAATATTTCCCTGTTGTGAGGAAGGATCAACACGTAGTAGGCTATATTACAGACGGACGCAGCAGCTTCTGTTGTTGTTTCGTGGGACATGGACGGAGCTCCAGAAGTCAACAGTGAGTAGCCTCGGAAACCCAGACTTTTATTTTGGACAGTGAGTGATTTGATTTCCTGGTTTCAAGATGACGCGTGTTGCAGAGCTGCAGAGATGAAAGGAATGCGATTGGCTGACTGGAGTAACTTGTGAATGAAGTGACGGGAGAATTACGTTGTATCTGGGGGTGGACCGCCTTCAGAGGGAGGCAGACAGGCAGACAGACAGACAGACAGACAGACAGCTACACAAACCCCTTTCACACATGTATTTGTTGAGAGAATAAGACAGAAGGAGGAAATGTGACTCAGGGCTTCTTTTTTAATCGGTGGCAACAAAATGAACAGTGAAAATGGGACACTTTAAAAGAATATATAACGGGATTACTTTTTGGAAAATGTAACTAAGTAACTAACCGTTATTGTAAAATGTAACTCGTTAGGTTACTCCGCTACCGCCAAACTAACGCCGTTACGTAACACCGTTAGTTATATAGCCGTTACACCCAACACTGGTTGTTCCCAACAGGCAATTTGCTTGGTTACGTAGAATATACAGTTTGTTACTGAAACTGATAGGCCATCTTGGCCTACATACATTTCGTTGAACTTTCACCAAACAATTTCTAGTAGGTTAGTTCGGCTAGTGAATCCAAGGGCCCCAAGACGACGACAAAATCTAGTATTCCTTATGGAAACGACGTATGAATGAAATTGTGTGGTTGCCCCGCAGGGAAACCAGACTATAGTTCTTGTCTGGCTTTCTCTGATGTCACCTTCATCTTCATCTGCTGTAACCCTTCACCCAATCAGACATCACGATACCTTGATATTGTGATGTCACCCTTTTCCCCCTCTCTATTGGCTCCCCATTAGAGTCAACGGCAACCACACATGCAATTTCCAATTGCATCTTTCTAGGATTACCTGTTGTCATGGCAAGTTAAAAATGGTCCTGCAAGTCTCATCCATGGCTTTTTGAGACTTCAAGATCTAAGCGAACCCTTCAGTGTCGTGAAATGTATTTTTGCCTGGTTCTGTGTTTATTTTCATACTATATGGCTCTGTTTCAAATAAGGTTCTTAGAACCTTGTCCGGGCCCTACTCGGAGGGGGTACTACTAACCCAGTTTCAGTGTAGCAGCAGGTCGAAGGAAGAACAGTTTTCAGCACAAAACATCTGTTCTAACTATGTAAAATGACAATCCAGGCTTCAGCCCACTTTCAGATGTTTTCCATGCATTTCTTTGTTTAGGGACCTCAGGCCCGTTTGATAGAGGTGCGAAAATGGTGGAATTTCTGTTTGACTTGTAGGCTTTGAAGTTGCACATGGCAGGTGTCATATCTGCTATGCTCTGGGAGCTTGTACATCTGAATAATGTTGTCTTCTCTTCAGGTTTTCTTTGTCGTGGCCAAATATATATCAAATTGTGGGTCCTTGAAACAAAAAGGTTTGAGAACCACTATGCTACTGTATGTCATTGTGTTGATCATGCTTATATTTCTGTGTCCTCCCAGCCTCCTCTCTCTCCCTGGGAGCTGTGCATGTTTCCTCTGGCTGAAGACAAGGAGACGGCCCTGTTCTCTGAGGAGGAAGCGGTGGTCCCACAATGCTGCTCTGCCACACGACTAGGAACTACAACACTCCCCAGCAGCAGCAGCAGCAGCAGCAGCAGCAGGGCAGTGCTGGCCTCCAAATCCCAGCTCTCCTCTCCGCCAGCACCATGCCACCCTCTGGTGGACAGAGGAGGAACTGCGCCCCCATTGGTCGAATAGCTTGTAGGTCGGCACCAGGCTGAGTGCAGTCCCAAGGTTGGAACGCATCCCAGTCTTCCAGAGCTCTGGGTGGTGTGTAGTATGTGCAGTCAGTGTGTGTGTGTGTGTGTGTGTGTGTGTGTGTGTGTGTGTGTGTGTGTGTGTGTGTGTGTGTGTGTGTGTGTGTGTGTGTGTGTGTGTCTGCCTGTGAATAATGTGTAACGATTTCTTTTTTGTGCATTTTAACATTTGTATATTAACCCTTAAGAGCTTGTAGATCTGTACACTTGTAAAGTGTAAAATGTATGTCACGGCAGTTTTGACTTTCCAATCATTTCTAAAACTCTTATGTTGTTGATTAGAGCAAATACTTCTTTGTTACACAGAAATCTTATTATTTTATTTTCATGAATTTATTAGAGACAGCTGCTGCTCTAAGTGCTTGCTGATTTATTATGGGTTTTCTGAAAATTTGACCAAATCTGCTGGGTTTTCAGAAAGTCCATAATAAATTCATGAATTTAAAATAAACTTTGTCTGTGACAAAGAAGTATTTGCTCTAATCAACCTATATCAGAAAAATCGTTTCCATGTTGAAAATGTTCATATATTTTCAAACATTTTCAAAAATAGTGGAAAAGGCAGTCTACGAGCTTGTAGATAAGCTATTTCCACAGTCAATATTCTTTTTTTATGTATAAAGTTGTCAAATATGTCAGTAATTTCTATGTATATTTAGGTTATGTGTCATATCTGCCATGTGCAACTTCAAAACAGAAATGTAATTGTCAATGATAAAAACACAATTATTTGAGTGTCAATTAATCGTCATGTAAAATGTCATAATCGTGACAGCTCTATAGTCCGGTGGTGCTGAGGGAACATTTTAGTGTGGCTGTACAGTTCGACTATTCAAAAAAGAAAAAAGAAAAAAATACAATTTTGTATTAGAAATCGATTGGTGATTTTTTTTTTTTATAATCAATTCAACTGATTAGTTTGATTAACTGTTTCACGCCTACTCATAATATTTTATTTTTCTGTCATCCGCAGGAGCTCTCTGATGCAACGGCGCCGGAGCCAGGGTTTTTTGGACTGTTCTGCCACCCCACTTTTCAGGCTCGACCCTTTTTTTTTTTTTTTTTTTCTGTATTTTTTCTCCCCAATCGGCGCTGTAGTCCCAACGTTGCATTGTGTTGCTTGAGGTTGCCGCGACCGGCGACCCTCTAGACATGCTAATTGCTTCCAATACACAAAGTATCTGTGCCAAACATGTTAAACCGGTTCTAATTGTCCGCCCGTGTTGAATTGACGGCACATGTAGGCTTCATTGGTGTAAAGTAACTGAGTACATTTACTCGAGTAGGCTATTTTTATTCCACTACAATCTTTTGAAAACAGTTAGATACTTTGCAAATTTCGATTATCAGGCTATAAAGGCATACATAACCACTTCAGCCCTACATTTAGGCCATTTGAAAATACAAGCTCACAATAGCCTATTGCTTAATCTGCTCAAATATTTGTATCTACAGATGGTAGGCTACATTTGTGAAATTACTTGACTATAGGCTACGTTTTCTTTATACAGCCTACATTTTGATACCAAAACGTCATTACTCAAGCCAAGGCTTACATTTTGAAAATGGGATTTCTAAAAGAGTATTTCTACTTTTACTTAAGGAAAACATGTGAGTACTTTTTTCATCACTGACGGCCTTGCTGATCGATCGTAGCGATCGGTTTGCTCACTCTCAGTGCGATGCAGCAGCAGAGCAGTTGAGTTCTGACTTCATTTAACTTTCACTATAGGCTATACAGTAGCCTAAGCTGGAATTTTCCTTACTTTATTAACTTAAAAATGTATAATTTATTTTCTTGAAAATACATTGAGCGCAGAGCCCTCATTTTCAATGATGCAGAGATTGCAGAAAGCATATAGGCTTATAATTAATATAGAAATAAGAACAGCAGGATAACAAGTAGACTATTGTGACATTTACATTTGAAAGTTGAATTAAATTCTTTATCCAGATCTTATAGGCCTACATTGTCATCTAACAACACATTCAAGTGCTTATAGGCTAGTTACTTAACTAAAGTCCAAGCTGATGTGTACGTTTGATTACGGTCATGACGTCACCGGCTGGCCACGCCCACAATATCGTCCCCTCACTATTTTACGCCTGCCGGCGCCCCTGCTCTGATGTCTACTCCCTGGGGAACTACAGCCTCCAACATCTTTGGAATAATTATTCTGTTGATTTCTAGAATAACTTTATAAAAATCTGCCTAGTTCCTCAATGTGTGAAGCATTGTGAAACATGTCCCAATATACGGAGCACGTCATCGGCCATAAGAGAAAAAAAAATCAAACCTCGGTTCGAAGTGAAGCGGTGAATTTTTATTCTATATGTTCTAGAGCTATGAAATCTGTGTTCTAGATCTATACATTTTGTGTTCTAGATCTATACTTTCTATGTGTTTTAGTTCTATATTATTTTAAGAATTCTTAATGAATTAATGATTCTGTCTGGAGGGCCAAATTGTCATGTGAAGCTTGGCCAATCCTCAATACTGCATGCACAGGACTTGACACGGACACGGGACTCCTTGGAAGCCTATGGGACAGACTGTACGGGACAGACAAAGCCACTCCTTGGAAACGGCTTTCACCGCTTCAAAAAGGAATGCTATATTGTTCCCAAGGATAAACATGATGCAGTCATTGAGGTGCGTTTTTACTTTTATGCTGCTGTGCTTTCGCATCATCACCATGATGTCAGTCATGCTCAAATATGGAGTCCTGTTTCAGTGTTGCCCAAATAAGGGGTTCTATCACATCAGACTGGCCTCTGGGGTTGTCAAAGGTATCCATACTTCGATATTTCTTTGATTCCAACTGTGTAAAACAATGCAATTTCCGTTGTTGAATAATTTGACAGAATCAGAGACATTGACTGACAGTCAGTTTCTCAATTAAAGGATGCACAGATGAAACATCTAACTGTACTGTCATGAAACTGTACCTTTTCCTATGCAAACTTCAAATAAAGTCTTCAATCAATCAATCAATCGATCTTAGACCTATATGGCTGTATCACGTTGCAAAAACTGGTGGTGGCAAAGACACCGAGAATTGCTGCAGTTGCGCATGTTTAAGTGACATAGTTTCATTTATATACATTTATTCGTGAATTCATTTCCTCCACTTTAATTAAAAATCACACCCGTGTGAACTGAGCGGTGGTTTACCCCCCCCCCCCCACCCCCCCCCCCCCTTCCCCCCTGTGTGTGTGTGTGTGTGTGTGTGTGCGTGTGTGTGTGTGTGCCTGGTCTGGCCTGGCCTGAACAACAGCGCCCCTCCCTTAACACTTTCAGTGCCAGGGCGTCATATGACGTCCGACACGACCTTGGCAATGATGCCAGAAAATAATATTGGCGTCATATGACGCCAGATGCTTTTTTTTCATATTACAGTAGTACAGTGTTGGATCTATGCGGTAACCAAGATACAGCCCTTTTGGACGATGGGACGGTCGTCATGCATGACAATTCAGTGGCGTCAGTTCAGAACAAGCTAAGGTATGGCAACATGACTGGTGTCTGGTGAAGACACCAGTCATGTTGCCATACCTTAGCAACAGGCACGATGAAAAGTACATTTTTATTATTTCCCCCTGTCAACCTGCCATACCCAATTGACGCCCCTGCATGACATCACACGCTTATGTGACCAAATTCAAGCATGCTGATTGGCCGGTTCCCCCCAGAAACAAGGGTCTCAAAGACGAGTTCAGTGACTTTTACCGTCCGGACACACAGCAATCAGAGGGAGAGAGAGATATATTGAGAGAATGAGCTAGAATTAGTTATAAAATCATTAGATGTAGTATTATTTAGAGAGATAGAGATAGAGAGAGAGATCGGAAGGTAGAGGTTTTACCTCCGCTGATCAGAGAGCAAGTCATGGCCGCACATGGAGACCAAGCAGGCAGCCGAACCATGCCCCGTGGCCGTGGACACCACCAAGCCCGCAGCCTGCTGCTGCCCAGCGCCGCCACCGACCATAATCAAAATCCGAAGCACCAGTTGGACTTTCGTTTGTTGCTGCGCGGCTGCGTTTGGGACTTGACTGAGGCGACGCGTGAGGATGAACGGTGATGCCGTTGAACGCTGATGCCGGCGATTTGAAGAGAATTCTGTGTTTTTGCTGCTGTGTCGGGGGAGCCAAGGAACGTCGCCAGCCATCCACAGTGGACGGAGGAGCTACGGCGGTGATCCGGACCGGAGGCAGGCTGTTTGGAGCAGTGTATCATCTTACGGCGCCCACCGGCTGCACCGATAGGTATGGCCCCGGAGAGCGGAGTTGCAGCGGGCGCTAATACACCCAAATGAGGCCGTGCGTGGACTTAGCCAAGGAGGACGACCCGGTCGCTGCGGTGTGTGTGTGCTGCGATCAGCGAACCGGGTAAGCATTATAAAGCTATGCTTTTTTACGTTTCAATATGTTCTATACGTCTGTCTGTCTTTCAATGTTATATGAGATCAGTGCTGTGTTCTGGGGACTCACCGGGGACTACCCTCCACACCTCGCCCGACTTGGGACACCCTCGCAGGCACGGCGCCGCCAGGCGCCGGCCTCTATACCTCCGTGATGGAGGAACAATAAAATATGAACGGCGTCTGCCCTCGTGAACCTTTCAAAGTAGCGTATTTGATAGGGATTATGTACTATAGCGTCTGCCCTGGCCAAACGAATAGTAGCTGATCGTATGCCCTCAAAAAAAGTCTAGAACACACCACTGTATGATATGCATAAAGTGTGTTCCTGTGGAAATGAGCCATGAATCTGTAGGTCTACTCTAATGCAAGCTTGTAATACATTCTTCAATCAATCAATAACCGATGTCAATAAGCCTGACCTGCTATTGTTTTTTTTCCACGTAGGGTGCATTTGGTAATATACAATTCAATTCAAAGGAGCGTTATTGGCATGAGAAAACATACGTTTACATTGCCAAAGCAAGTATCACACATACAATAAAACTAGACCAGGTCAACCTGGTTGTGCCAGACCCCCTGTCTGTCATCATCATTTATGACATCATGCCTTTTGTAGGCATGTCATCATCATGTCATCATCATATATACCCTTTATATAGAAAACCAGGACAGACAGACCGACATTTGCTTATGTAGGCCTACCCATTTCATGGGTCTGGCAAAAAACAGTTGAAAATATACAGTTGGAGGGGGTACAGCATTGTTCAAACAGAGCTATGTCGCATTGTCATTGCCAGACCCATGAAATGGGTAGGCCTACATAAGCAAATGTCGGTCTGTCCGGTTTTTCTCCATAGATGGTCATGATGATGACATGATGATGACATGAGGGAGGGATAGACCGACAGACAAAGCCTTCATGTCATCACAATGTCACAAATGATGATGACATGAGGGAGGGACAGACAGCCTATAAAGGGACAGACAGCCTATAAATGTACCATTAAATTTATAGGCCCAGAGGGTTGGCAGAACCGGGGTCTGGCACAACCAGGTTGACCTGGTCTAGTTTTATATATATACAGGGTACAAATAGCAGCATTATTTTCCTCATAGTACATAAAGGTATCAGCTCTGTTTCATACTGTATGTGCAGTAGGTCTAGATGTCAATCCATGGTTTGTAGTAGGTGTATGAAGTTCCTCCAACTTCTTCCAGTAAGAATACATTTCTTTATAGTTTAGTTTTTTATTGTGTGTGTATACCTAGATAGATAGTTTAGTAATACAATCAGTGTGTGTGTGTGTGTGTGTGTGTGTGTGTGTGTGTGTGTGTGTGTGTGTGACATAATAATCTATCAAATCGATCTCAAATCTGTATCAAATTTGTATCAAAGCAGAGCCTATAGAATTCAGTGGCCACGTATATATGTTACAGTATGTTCAAGAAACCAGTAAAAGTTGTCAAGGAGCACTCGTTTTGACGTTCACCACACACTAATCACCACCAGATGGCGACGTCAGCCACTGCTCTGCCATTCACCAGAGTGTATATAAGAGAGTTACGTCACGCTTTGAACTCGCCGCAGACCGGAAGTGTTTACTCTTTATTTACTAGCCTAGCCTAGCCTAGCCTAGCCTAGCCATTAGCTCCATTGTAGTCACTTGGACAGGGCGTTTAACGTGCGCTTGCCCAGGCCTTACGGCCTGGGCATAAATATAACGATTGCATTCACCACGGCTTCGTAACTCGCGCGGCGCTCCGCCGGCCGCGCGGCCCTGGCCCGCTCTTCGCGGCCACTCGCGCCTGCGGCGCTCGGGGGCGAAGAGCAGGACCAAGGTCCGCTGGCCTTCGCGCCGCTTGGGGCTTCGTGGACCCAGGGGGGCCTCGTAACTCGTTTGGGCTTCGTGGATACAGGGGGGCTTCGGTAGCCGCTCGCAGTGTCGTGGACAATAGAGCGGCGCACCGCCTGGAGTACGTTGTTGTGGCGACCGCTTGCTCCGCCCCGTGCCGCACCACGAGTGCTCCGCGTCTCGAATGTGCTGTTTCTCTAATATACTATGACATATATACATATATACATTTGAAATTATTTAGACTAGTGAAAACAGCCGATCTACAAGCACACAACGCCTCGCTTGTAGATCTGCTGTTTTCACTACTTTTGTGCGACAGCCTTTGCTAAAGAACATACAAATTATACAGAAGCACGTTCATTTAGTATTTTGTATTTATTTCTATCATATACAGGGCCCGTGGAGTCTGACTGGATGGAGGAAGGATGGGAGCCCGATCTGCAACCAGACCAATGACAACGCAGAGGACAGTATGATGGCGGAGATAGCGAGAGCGGAGGAGTCAGGCATAGGTCATACACACTGTAGGTTCGCTGCCTGGACCAATGTCACTCTAGGGGAGCTGAAGAACTTTCTGGGACTTCTCTTCCTCACAGCTATCGTTCACAAGCCGGAGATTGCCATGCAGTGGTCAAAAAAACATTGCCATGCCGTACTTTCCCAGAACAATGGCAAGGAACAGGTACCAGGCCATTTTGAGGCACCTGAGGTACACACACGCGCACACACACACACACACACACACACACACACACACACACACACACACACACACACACACACACACACACACACACACACACACACACACACACACACACACACACACACACACACACACACACACGGTGAACAGTACCATCTTTGACCTTTATTTGTGGTGCCTTTGACTCCTGAATGTTGGCTTGTTGAATGCCTTTTTTTGAGAATACAGTACAGTACAGTACTGACTTTTATATTATTTTATTTATTCTTTACTTGCTGCACATTTATTTTATTTTACTTTTATCCAGTTATATTTTATTTTTGTGAAGTCATATTTGTGATTTCTTTTTTTTGGAAATATTTGTAAATATTGTTGAACATAAATATGTTCATGCTGGATGTGTGAGGTACTCACCAGGGTTAGGGTTCGATGTTGCCATAAAATAAAAGGTTGACATCGCTTTTCTGACTTTTTGTCTTCCTGACCTTCTAGACCAGGTAAAAACACAGTGAATTCACAGTGCATAGTTCTATCAAAATGTAAGGCAATTTCTACCTTCTGAGTCATTTCATACTTTTTCACTTTGCCCCCTTGAAACTAGACGATGGTACAATATTTTTTTAACTTTTTTTGCACATAATGAAAGTAGGCATGTCATTCTTTCTGTCAAGGGTACTTGTGTTCCGTTACCATTTACCAATTTGTTGCTATGGCTTCCTAAAGTTTTTTTTCTTTGAACTCAAATATCTCAGAATCTAGATTTCTGAGGTTATTGACTGGTTTGCGCAGTGCGCACTCTCGAGCACCTATCTCCAAAACCGCTCACCGAAATCACTCCAAAATTTTTTTGGTAAAAAAAAAAATCCTCTTTTACCAAACCTCCCATTTTTGTTCCGATGTGAATATCGGATCATTTCCAATTTATTCCCTGGAATTGGGGCAGAAATGAATGGGACCTAATGGTGGCACTGGTAAGGGACGGGGGCAGGGGGGGCTGGCACTCAAAGTGTTAACATGTGTGGTCATAAAAGGTACTGCAGGCCTGCAGGCTACATACAGACACACACACACGCACACACACACGCATACACACACGGCCACGTATAGGAGACGGTGTAACCACCGCTCAAAAATTATTTTCCCAAATATGGAGATGACTGACATCATAGATGTCTGACATCATAGACCACATGGGCGTAAAAGGGACAAGGACTGACACAGAGATCTCCATACATATAAAAGGGACAAGGACTGACACAGAGATCGCCATACATATATGGCCATTAATTTATTTGTGAATTCATTTTCCCCATTGACTTGAATGGGGACAATTCAAAGACACAATTCATTTGCAAGTGTGACTTGCGCCACGGCAACCACACTTGCAATTTCTAATTTCATCTTTCTAGTTAACATTCACAATTACTGAAGGCTTTAGCCCTTTTCAGATTTGTTGCACACATTGTGATTTCCTAATCAAACAATGGTGCTTCAAAAAACTGTGAGTTTGTCTCACTGAACGCATGCTACTGCTTCTGTAGTCAACCAGGGATGGGACGATATGAAAATTAGTCATGATTATCGTGACCAAAGAAATTGCAATTTACGATATTATCGCTATAATTGAAATATGCCCGACATCCGTTATCCTGGGGTGGAACATTTGCAAATAAATAGCAGATCTACAAGCTCACAACACGTTGCAACACGGCAAAGAGATTTGGTAGAGAGTGAAAAGAAGTCTGTATCAAGTACGTTATGTCCAGGTCCAACTTACTACAATAATTCAAGAGGGGTCCCGCAAATTTGTTGTGCCGGGATGGCGAGCACAGGAACACTCAAAAACAACAGAGTTTTCTCCCACAATATTCTCCAGAGGCATGGGCATGTTATAGGCTATCTTTCCTACCTTCAATAGATGATGAGTAATTTCACTTTTTACAAATGTTTTTGAGGACATGCTTAATGTGACATCACAATATCACAGGAGACATGGACCGTGACATCACAATACACTGCTCACTTCAAACTGGGTTTGATTTTTTATACTCGAGGGTCCTATATAAACCCATTGTAAATTCACTGGATCAGTCATCTGTAAATCTGTAGATGTAAAATGTGAAGGCCTGTATCTAGAGTGTTAAAGTGGTACCAAATATGCAGCTGGGCAAATAAAAGGTGAATTGATCCCGGTGAATGACGGAGGATAATTTCTAAGGCTGGGACTTTAACTGATTAATTGCGATTAATTAATTACAGAAAATTTACGCGATTAAAAAAATTAACGCATTTTAATCGCACTTAGTTTTTGCATCACAGAACCTTCAGTTTCGGGCATACCGATCATAGTGATGCACCAACCAAGAAGAGACAACAAACGCAAAGGGAGAAGTAGCCGATCAGAGCGCTTTGCTTGGCCCAGTGGATGCAAAATTTAGATTTAAAAAACTCACTAGTTGATTCACTCGTACAACAAAATGTGTTTTACTTGAAAAAAAATGCTTCTCAGGTCAAATATTGATGTACGATTAAAATGCGATTAATTGCGATTAATTAATCACAGAGCCTGTAATTAATTAGATTAAAATCTTTAATCGCATCCCAGCCCTAATAATTTCACAATAAATGTAAATCTCTGCGATACAATTATCACAAGTGTTTTGTTTTTATCACGATAAACGATAATAACGATTATCGTCCCATCCCTGTAGACAACCATAGAATGACTGCTGCTTCAGTACTGCCTGTGCCTGCCGAGTCTCTCAGTGCAGTCTCGCAGTGTGACCTCTCTCACAATAACGCACTTCAGCCAAGGAAACACAGCATGACGTTGTGAGTGAACATATAGTAAACTTGTGATGCTTTTGTGTCATTT
>NC_137813.1:51427353-51749853 GCF_963921795.1 Nannobrachium achirus
CTCACTCAGACAGACATTCGCAAAATTATAGTATATACTAGCCCTTACCCGTTCAAAGATATGAGCTCCAAAATGATGTGCAGTGTGTGGGTTATGGATGTGCACTGTGCACACAGTATATGAGGGGATGGAAAGTAACTTTAACTGGTGCTTGCATGATGTAGGAGCATCAATGTAAGAAACCCGTTTCGTTTAATGGCTACAGAGATACTGTTCCCCCCCCCCCCCCCCAGCCCGCCCGCCTGCACACACACCCGCCTGCCACACACACACACACACACACACACACACACACAACACACACACACACACACACACACACAGAGCTGGTTAAACATTTTGCCTCAAGCTAGATGCAGAATAGATGTGCCTCATGCTAGATGCAGAATAGATAGTAGATACACCATAAAAATGCTAATATACAGCATACGATTTGTGAAAGTGACCAAACGGGCTTCACAGTTATGTCAGGTGTGTTCATATGCTTATGGTGATGCGATTTCAGATCAATTGCTCCAGCCCACTGAGGAGAAACGCTGTTTCAGACAGACACTCAGACAGACATTCGCAAAATTATAGTATAGACTAGCCCTTACCCGTTCAAAGATATGAGCTCCGAAATGATGTGCAGTGTGTGGATTATGGGATGTGCACTGTGCACACAGTATATGAGGGATGGAAAGTAACTTTAACTGGTGCTTGCATGCTAATATGTAGGAGCATCAATGTAAGAAATACCCGTTCCATTTAACGGCTACAGAGATACTGTGTACGATCTGCATGATTTTGGACAACATCTGTAACAGGGCCAGAACCACCCCCCCCCCCCCCCCCCCGCCCGCCCGCCCGCCTGCCCGCCTGCACACACACACACTCCCCCCCCCCCCCCCCCCCCCCCCCCGTGTGTGTGTGTGTGTGTGTGTGGGTTTGTGTGTGATTGTGCATGGCCTGAACAACAGCGCCCCTCCCTTAACATGTGTGGTCACAAAAGGTACTGTAGGCTAAATAGATATAGATACACCATAAAAATGCAATTATACAGCATACGATTTGTGAAAGTGACAAACGGGCTTCACAGTTATGTCAGGTGTGTTCATATGCTGATGGTGATGCGATTTCAGATCAATTGCTCCAGCCACTGAGGAGAAACGCGGTTTCAGACAGACACTCAGACAGACAGACAGACATTCGGAAAATTATATGTTAGATAGTGTCTGACCTGCATGTCTTCATCTGTTTTTTTCTGGGTTGGATTCTCATCTTGCTGTAGAGTCAGAGAAACCCTGCCTAGCTCCTTAAATCACTGCTGCACCAACCATCCTACACAACAAAACAACAGCAATTTAGGCATTTAGCATGCTCTTATCCAGAGCAACTTACTGTGTAAGCAAGCAGAATGTTGTTTAGATAGCATGTTGTTTAGACAGATGCTTGGTTCATTGTACACAATGCTATTCAGATAGCATATGGTTTAGAGTTAGACAGAGGGATGCTACTTCATTGTTTACCTAGCTGGTATCCAATACGTTCAAATGGGTGGCCAATAGGCAATATTAATTTGTGTGTCTGTGAAATTAAAACGTTTGAGAAGAACTTCACGAGGCTGTGTTCTCTTCGTGTTGCTCCTCTGTGTGTGTGTGTGTGTGTGTGTGTGTATGTGTGTGTGTGTGTGTGTGTGTGTGTGTGTGTGCGCGCGCGCGCGTGCGTGTTCGTGCGTGCGTGCGTTTTCATTGGTCGCGACAACGTGTGCCCTGCCCGTTACAACCCCATTGGCTACCACGGTACAAGGCTGTCAGCGCGGTAAACGCTTGTTTACGGAAGTAAAGACTTGCAGAGAAATTATTGAAAATCCTCATCGTGTCTCGCGTCTTTCAGCAGCGCTCTCAACATGCTTGTCTAAACAGTAAACACGATACGTGCATCTAGAGTAGACCAGTGGAAACTCCTAGAGTGGAGAGGATACATATGACGACTTTGTGTGAAAGGAAACATTTCAGTTCGCTGCAGTTATGAGTGTTGAGCTCTGAAAGCTACTTGCCCTGGAGTCTGGAGAACGACGACAATGTAACCGTTTGTAACATGAACATTGTAGGTCACAGGCGGTACTCGTGGAGTAAAACACTGTCATTGTAGGACTAAAAATGGATCCGGAGGTGGACATCATAGAGTTCCGAGTTCCTGTGGAGAACAACAAGACTCTGTTTGTCTGGGACATCCAGCCGTCCTTCACCGAGGCTTTCATCTATGTAAGTCACACACATCTTAATGGGTTTAGGTCTCTTTGTTGTAGTTTAACTATAGCTTATAAGGGCTTATAGGGATTTCGTTTGGTACTGTTTTGAATATGGATTTGGCATAACAGCGCCCCCAACCGGCTTCACCCCGCGTTTCAATCTGTGAACACAGATATAAAACCCATTAGGCTACTAAATGCATTTGAAAAAAAAGAAGAAAAAAAAAGAAAGAAATTGCACTGAATAATAATTGTCATAATTGTAACAATTATTATTACATTTAGTATACTACAGGGAATACATGTAATGTATGGAATATCAGCCGTTCTAGGGGCCTTTACAGCTAACTGGTGAAATCACTTGTGTTGTAGTAGCCTACTTGTGTTTGATTTGAACAGAAACCTAAATACACATAACAAGCACAATTGAGATTAATATAATAGATCATATTTAGATTTCAAATTCACTTTATTGTCACTTAGATGCACTGTTTAGTGTTTAGGTGCATTCATACACATGGAACACTATGCACATTTTGTTTAAAGGTGATACACCATGAAATTCACTTTTCCTATTTTAAAACCTTTTTTTGGGGTCCCACTAGCACCTTCTAACCTCACAAAGTCCCATTTCTGACCGTTGTGTCTTTCTCTGGTTTTGAGAAGGCGAAGGTTAAAAGTATCCCACGGGTTCTCAAAACAGGCTATCCAGATTTGCTGCCGATTGTGACGTCATCTGCCGATTGTGACGTCATCACAAAAAAAACTGAAAAAACTGAAACTGAAAAATTGTCATAATGTAAATCACAACCATAATCGTGTAACTCTAATTCCCTGCATTATCCAGGAGAGGTTATGGTCGGTGTTCTTGTCCTTCGGTCCTCTGTACCTGCTCAAGGTGTGTCCCAATGCAGCGGTGGCCCATCCCGGCTTCTACGCCCTGGTCAAGTTCTACTCTGCAGTCCAAGCCTCCAAGGCACAGCGGTCCACTGATAAACGGACACTGTTCCAAAGCACCCCAGTAAAGGTAAAAGACTAGAAAACAAATCGTGTTTTTCTGTTTGTGTGTGTCTGCGACTAGGGGGAGAATTCACCTCTGTGAAGTTGGCACCCCATATGATGAAAACATATATACAAATTCTTTAGTGCTGAATTTGTGCTGAATTGTGCCGTAAATTTTATAATTTGTGCTGCTATCACTTTTTAGTTATTCTACGTAACACCACTGTTCTACTCCTATGTTCTACCGTTATCTCTATCGCCCTCTGCTGACCATACCACTGTAATGCTGCTAAATCTGCAATTCTTAACCATACAAATATTTATATATATATATAAATATATATAAAAACACAATTGATGATTTCAACGGCACAAATTAGAGCACATCCAGCACTAAAGAATGAGACCCTTTTTTCCCGATTTGGAGCCAAAAACTTGGGGGTGCAAGGCTCAGCAAAACTATAACTTGAAATATCTCAAAAATGATACCAGCACAAATTATAAAATTTACGGCACAATTCAGCACAAATTCAGCACTAAATAATGACACCATTTTTATATATGTTTTCATCATATGGGGTGCCAACTTCACGCAGGTGGGGAATTCCCCTTTTGGCTAGTGGTTAAGATGTTGGCTTTTGACGCAGGAGACCAGGGTTCAACATAAATATATACATGTACACCTGCATGTCCCATCTGTCATTCATTCACTCCCAGCATCTCAACTCGGGCTCCAGATTGAAACTATTTAGTTTTATATTTTATGTTATTTTGCAACTATTTTCAGATAAGTTTTCCAGCAGTGAGTGCCAGTGCCCCTAGTTAACTGATTCTAAGCTACCGGCTCTTGACACACGGAAAGTCTGATTTTCACGTCCTCCTCACAATAGAACCATAGGATTCACCTCTTTTTAAAGTGGTGGACAGAGAAAGAGACGTACTGTAGTTGGATTTAGGATAGTTAATGAAGGCCTGGCTATGATTGGAGGGGAGGGGGGCATCTGGGTCAAGAGCCAGGAACACATCATTATGCCATTGTGTAGGGCTGTCACGATTATGACATTTTACATGACGATTAATTGTCACTCAAATAATTGCGATTGACGATTTAATTGTGTTTTTGTTGTTGACAATTACATTTCTGTTTGGCTTGTAGGCTTTGAAGTTGCACATGGCAGACATGACATATAACCTAAATACACAAAGAAATTACTGACATTTGACAACTTACTACTTAAAAAAATAACATTGATAGTAGAAATAGCCGATCTACAAGCTCACAACGCGTCGAGCTTGTAGATCTGCTATTTCCACTATTTTTGACTTGTTTTCCTATTCTTTAACATGGAAATGATTATGACGATTATGAAAAATAATAGCTATCATGTAAAATAATCGTGATTAGACGATTATGTAATAATTGTGACAGCCCTAACCATTGTGTGTATGTTTCAGGTCCGGCTGAGCACCAAGCAAAACCCCACCTATTCAAACCCTCACAACATCCAGCCACTGAGTCACGCACGCTGCCAGGAACTAGCCAATCACTGCCTGGGCTTCAACGGGTGGTGCACCCGCATCCTGACTGTAAGCACGTTAAGCTGATGCTCATCGTTGCTGTCGAGGATGAACCTTGAATCTCCTTTTTATGTTTATCTGTCACCTCATGGTGACAGTCACGCCATGTTTTGGCCGTCTGGCCAGTGATGTATATCGGACCAGTTACCCATATATGGAGACCCCTGGTACCCATATATGGAGATCCATGTACTGTATATGGAGATATGCTGTGAGAGCCCAAACATGCTTACTCAGTTATTCGTTATGTGAAAGTCCTATGACATCTATGACATCTGACATCACACATACAATCCCTTTTATGCCCATGCATGGAGATCCCTGTATGTAGAACCAGCCACACAGATATGGGCTGTCTTGGCCATACATTATATGTATTCTGTTAGTGTGGTATGTGGCCTCCATATATGGGCATTCCCATATGAAGTCCTGTTAGATATGGGCTTAATATTGATGACATCAGGGATCTCCATGTATGGGCTGGGCATAAAAGGGATTCTGTTAGTGTGGTTCCCCTGACATCACAGTGAAGTCAGAGTGTGATGTCAGATTCGCAAACCCATTCTGTTAGAGTGTTTCCCCTTACATCAGAGTGATGTCAGAGGATGATGTCAGAGCGGAAAAAACATAGACCGAAGTGTTCATGTCCAGACGGAGTCAGTATGTGCCGTTTCACATACTAAACTGCAACCTTCGGTCACAACTAAACTGTGACCTTCTGTCGCAATTATGCTATCGATACATTTTACATTTGTATATGCAGACACTTTTCCCTTTTCATTTCAATCACCCTAAATTTGTTTAGTGAAGCAGAGGAGAAAAGACGAATAAATCCAATTGTATTGAAGAGATGTTAAAAGCCAACATTTTTTGACTTCTCGTTTTCCTTTTCTTTATTTCACATTTCTCGTCCTCAGCTGAAGGAGCTGTCAGGTGATTCAGAGGATGATCAGAGCAGAAGCCAGGAGGAGAAGACTCTTCGCTACGGCTGTCTGGTGGAGCTGTCCTTCCCTCAATATGGAGCAACCAGCCGAGGAGTCGCTGTGGTGGAGGAGACCTTTAATAACACTGGTAGGCAGTGAGGAAGGAGACAATTATTATATATACACTTTTATTACAGGCTCAAGGCCCATAGCGTAAAGACAATACTTTACGAAAAGTAAAAAAAGAGAAACGGTACATTTACCCAGCCCCACAGGAGCTAAAAGAGGCACTAATGCCAGCGTCCTCTAATGGTAGACATGTACTGTACCTGACAGAACTACGGCCAGGGTCTGTCAGCTGTCCAATGAATCCATTCAAGGAGTGATCCAGTCTGCACATGAACTTGTAGGTCAGGTTCCTCAACAGAGCCATGAAGGTGGTGAGACCCAAAGTACAGAAGAGCTCACTGGCTCTTGTGCTCCTGCGTTTCTTCAACATAATTCGAAGGCAGTCATTGTAGGCTACTTGCAGCTTCCGTAAGCTCTCTTTCTTATACTTCACCCACAAGAGGGGCTGTATGTAGAGGGGACCAGTAAGCTCCAAACAGTTTACCTTAACATCAGTAGTACAATGGTGAAATTTACGAACCAACATATTTGCTTGTACATAGAGCATTATTATTATTGTAAATACTGGTGGAAATGTAATACTTCAGAGTGGAAGATCATTTAAGGGAACCTTAGAGGAGAAGAGGATGGGGAGGGATGAGGAAGGCTCAAAAGAGCCGAAACGCGTGGGTGATCCCACTTTTAACCCTTTCTTTCAATTATGATTTAGCCAATACTTATTAAAGGCTATTTAACATTTAGAAGAGTGCCTTGGTTTTCTCTTTTTCATGATCATTCAGTTCCCCACCAAAGAGCACCTTCACCACTTTTTTCTTTATGCTTCCGAGCGCCCAGTTCTTTTCTTTATGGGGAGGGATGGGTTGCTAATGAGGACTTCTTGTTCTTGATTAGAGCCTGACCAATATATCTGTTTGGCCGACATATCGGCCCGCAGCCCGTTCTTTTGTCTGTTCCGTTTCGGACCAACTCTTTTTACCCGCCTTTAAGCAGTTTTCTCTGCACACGGCAGTGTGCTCTTTTTCTTTTATCATTACTTTAATAGAATATTTCTGAATGACAGTGACAATAATAGGACAGGAAGCAAGACTACCGAAGGAAATGTTTCTTGGAATGTCCAGAAAACTTGACTGATTTGTGTGATCTCTGTCTGTCTAGGTCCTGAGATATGTGGCCAGAAGCGTCGTAAGCTCCAGAGATGGGTGAGAGATAAGGCCGTTGTCCAGGCTTTCAGCACTGTGCTAGTGATCATGCTAGGTACTGATACCACTATTACTGTACAACTACTACCTCACACAAATTATTTTGCCACATGTATGCTATATGGAAATGTTTAGACGGCCAATAACGTGTGTGGTCACGTGACTGTAGCCAATATTGTCTATCAGTTAACAATTCTGTGTTATAAGTTGTGACTGTCTGTTTTCCTCACTGTTGCTAGGTAACGGTAAGGTGCTGATTGAGTTGAGAGAGGACAGGGACCAGCTCCAACCTGAAGATAACCCAGAGGGGGAAATCCAGGTCTCTCTTTCTCTTTTTCATACATATCTCTGCATTTCCATTTTGTCATCAGTCTCTGCCTTAAATAAAAATCTACTTTTAGCTGACTGCCAGCCTTTGTTTACCTTTTAACGTGGGCGCGATCATGTCCATTGTGCACGGACCATGCATCATGCGTATGCGCGTCGTTCACAGCTCCAAAACAAAAACATCTGCTTGCCGAACGGTCGCTCCGTTCTCTAGTTAGCCACCGCTTTGTTTACCCACTACCCAGTGAGAAAACGGTCCCATTAGACGATTAGAGGGACTTACATATCCGCTTCCGGTCTCCGGTTGCCATGGTAATATGGTCCGTACTCCGTAGTTCAAATGGGACCGGTCACACCGTCTCTGGAGTACATAGAAATGGCCGATCAGCGATCATACTTTTGATTGTTTTATATTGATTAAAGCATATCAAATTCTCTGGTTCCTCTTGCCTGGCGGAGAGGACCAACGGCTTTTTTCGGGGGATCCTCGGGTTGGGGCAGTAAAACAGTTACACTTAAACCCTATATAGTTTGTTGACCGGAGTCCCTCAGGGCTCTATACCAATAATACCAGGCCCTTTTTGTCCACATGTTGTGAACTTGTAGATCTTCACTAGGGTTCATGTGGTTAAATCGATTGATAGACCCTTAACAGGGATCAAAGAGTTCGCTGGACTGTAGTGAACGTTCTCTCGCTGCCTCTCTCACAGGTAAATGAAGTCTCCTGGAGTGATTTGAACCCACAGCAGGAGGAAGAAGAAGATTGGGAACTGACAGTGTCCTGAAGACAGAGAGAGACGAGAGACGTTGTCTTTTTTTTATTTTGTTTCAAATATTTTTATTGTCAAGCACTTTCAAAATTGTCAAGCATTTTCAAAACAAACAGTAAACAGTGCTTCCTTATGTTTTAAACAGAAACACACACACACACACACACACACACACACACACACACACACACACACACACACACACACACACACACACACACACACACACACACAAAAGGAAAATACAATACAATGAAAAAGAACAAATAGTCTATATGTACCGTACATTCCTCATAATAATTATGAGGAAAAAACATTCTTGCCTGATGAAGACGTAAAGTTGAAACGTTGCAGTTGCCTATAATAAAAGTACGTTTTTGGAGAATATAAACAGTGTGCGGGCGTTCTTCTCCATCCATTATCTGATACCTTGATGTCCAGAACCTGGCCTGAATATAGGCTTGAGAAGTGCACCGAATTTTGTCTATGAATTAGCAATGTCTCACATTAATCAAACAGGTATGTATGTGTTCCAGACTCCCATTCCAGATGTCTTCAGTCAGCTGTATGCCTAGCTCCGCCTCCCACTTTGCTTTAATAGAATCAGTCGAGACCGGAGCCATGTTATGTAAACAAAGTGTCATACAAATAAGAAATTATGTGCATGGGTAAGAGGACTGTTCTGACAGTGACCATTTGTATGTTATTGGTACAAACAGTGACCTCTAGTCCAGAGTCTTTCTCTATGGAATGGGTCCAAAATAGGTCAAAATAAAAACAGTGCATGTGGCTGGGCCTCCAGTGTTCTGTAATGATTTCTTAGTTTCACTAGAGGGCAGAATGAGCCACACTGTTGAAGAAAACAGACATGACAGCTATTTGCCTGTGCAAAATGTTGTCTGCTGTGTCTTGGGTAGAAATGAAAAGTGAAGGAGAGACATTTCCAAAATGTTAAAAAATACAATATTTTGAAATGTTTAAGTATGTGAAATTCAGAGACGTAGTAGCGAAATCTGGCATTAAAAAATACACATTTCTATTGAATATTAATTACAATGAAATGAAGTTGATGTGTTTTTTTTATGACAGCTGTTGTATAATTGCAATATTACACTTGAGGGTGTGTGTTATTGTGACTATCGGCACTTCTGCACTGCCTATAGAACTCGCCGTCTGCTCATTCCTGCAGCAACGCAGATGCAGGCGTGCCACCGATATTCACGATAACACACGCCCTCATGCGTAATATTGCTTAATTAAAACATGCTTGAACTAGAAAAAGTGCTCCTCAGAGAGAGTACAGGTCTCCGCCAGGTCAGGTAGGTTATATTGTGACCTCCTGGTGCTGCTATAATAATAGTCCAATGTGAAAAGGGTGTCTTTTCTTCCTCTGCCTTTCATGGCAATCAGCATACTTAAAGTATCAGTCATTGTGAAGAATGTCCCCTTTTACAAGTTAAAAATGTATAAAAAATACTTTGATTGTAGATCAGCTATTTTCAAATGGCCAAAATGTATATGGCTGAAGTGGATGTTTTTTTTTTATAATACCGGTAATCAAAATCCATACTATATACAGTATATACTAGTGAGTAGTGACTAAAATGTTCAAATAATTGTAGTGGAGAAAAATATGTAGTCACATTGTACATCCACTTAGATGTAATGAAGTAGAAGTAAAAGTATTGAAAATTGGAAAGATTTAAGCAAACTCCAATTAGTGCAGAACAAGGCAGCACGTCTTGCTCTCCAGTGTCCATTCAGAACTAACATCATCACCATGCATCTCGATTTACAATGGCTAAAAGTTGAAGACAAAATTACTGCCGCAATAATATTCTCAACATGGAAGGTCTTACAATCCAAATCACCATTATTTAGGTACAGTCCGCTAAAAAACTATTTGGAGTCATACATATGCCACTAGACAGGCAACACAAGGCTGGTTTTCACTTCCCAAACCAGACACAAACTATTTGAAGCGAACAGTAGAATACAGAGAAATGGAAACTTGGAATACTTTGCCACTGCCAATGACCAAACTGACACAGAAATCACTGTTCAAACAGACAATAAAGAAACACCTGGGAAAATATCTGTTTTAGGATGTATTGGAGGAACGTTTAATGCTTTTTAATTAGTTTTATATATGTTTTTACATTGACTTTGTATGATTGATTAAATGTATGAATGTTTCAAATGTATGTTTTTTAAATGTATGTACTGCTTTTATATGAGGACCCCAGGAAGACTAGCTGTGCTTTAGGGCACAGCTAATGGGGATCCTAACAAATAAACAAATGCTATTTGTGGTTCCCTCAGACAATACAGTCAGCAACATGTGTTTTCTTATTAGATTTTAATTATATTTCCAATCACAATCATAATGTAGATATAAAATGAACACATTAAAAGTAGTTCATAAGCAGGACAACTTATCAATCCATCAATCAATCAATCAGCCAGTCCTTCCACTGTAGCCTACTGCTTGTAAAACTTGCTCTTACAAGCATTTACAAGCAGATCTAACACTAACCGTTATTATTATTATTATTATTATTATTTGTTAGGTATTTTGTTGTGGTTTATATCATCTTTTTATCAATACATATTGATGACTAACTGACCACCTGACCCCACAGCTCGTGACTGTGCCATGTCATGTACAGTACCCACAAGGCCAGGCTTCTGTCTGGTAGAAATGAAGCCTTATCTACTGCCATGGAGCCTGTACCAAAAACAATGAGAATTGTTTTGGTTTATAAGGCTCAGCCTGGTGTCATGCAGACACCAGCGAAGGACATCTCTTCAGGAACCTATATGAACTCTTTGCTACTGTATACTCTTTGTCTTGTCATTTGTGGACAAGAAACATATCCTATGAACTGTTGAAACGTCATCCACTGACTGACCAAATGACCATACTTATACTCATGTCAAAACATCACTTGTCAGAGAGAGCACGAACCATTGAACCATTATTTCTGTACTGTACCTGTCTTGAATTCTCTCTCTCCATAGTAAACATTCCATTCTCACTCTGAACCTGAACTCTCCTGTCTTATTTCTTTGTGATGGATTAATGTATCTCATAGGGGAAAAAGAAGGTGTTTACAAATAATATATTTATCATTATCATTATTGTTGTTATTATTATTACACTTATTATTATTTATAGGCTATCCAATGTGTGGGTTTTAAAGTGCTCATGTAGCCTACATAACAGAATGAATCAGGTAACACTGATTTGTGTGTGACATTCAAATACTGATGATTGATATGCATGCCACTCCGCCATCCGCCACCTGCCTGTTAGAAAAACAACAGCAGAACTGGGCTGATGATGACGCATGAAGCCAATATGTAAAGTTCTGCACAGTCCGTGACATCGACATGTTTGAACTGGAGCGACACTCATTGGGGAATGTTGTTGTTTTAGCTTTCACCACAACGTCTCACACAACAGCAGCAGCCCAGACATGGGCCTATTCTGGATCAGCTGGTTGGCTATGGATACACGTTAACATGAATCCAACACTGATGTATGAAGCAAGTCTTTGAAGTCTATGAAAACTATGAAAAGGTTTGCAACACAATTTGACCCAATATATTTGAGCGGGGTCCCTGCTTCATCTCTCTCTCTCTCTCTCTCTCTCTCTCTCTCAGCTAAGGGGTCCCTGCTTCATCTCTCTCTCAGCTGAGGGGTCCCTGCTCCATCTCTCCTCTCTCTCTCAGCTAAGGGGTCCTTGCTTCATCTCTCTCTCAGCTAAGGGGTCCCTGCTACATCTTTATCTCTCAGCTGGGTCCCTGTTTCATCTCTCTCAGCCAAGGGGTCCCTGTTTCATCTCTCTCTCTCTCTCTCTCTCTCTCTCTCTCTCTCTCTCTCTCTCTCTCTCTCTCTCTCTCTCTCTCTCTCTCAACTAAGGGGTTCAAGCTGGAGTCAGATGAGGATAATTTATAAACTGACAATATAATGTAGTCTGGGACTCTGGGAGACATGCTGGCAATTTATAAGGAAGATTCAGGAACAGAAACAGCATTTACACTTAAACAGTCAGTTCTCACAGTCCACTCTCAATGAGATGCTATTCTCTATTCTGAATGGCAATATAATGACAGGTACTAAAGATAAGGGCAACACATACATAGTGATAGAAGTACAGATTATAATTATGCTGACACAAAGACAGAGAGAGTGGATGTCACAGTCCTTCCGTTGTGTCCACAATCAGCTGTTGGGTTTAACATCTGCCAAAGACTTAGAATGGTTTACGTTGGTGTGAAATGTGTGATGACTAGTATTGAATGAGTGATTGAATGATTGAATGGAAGGCATACAAATACACAAAAATACATATATTTGGCAATTTATGAAATTCAGCCACCACAACATGAATCTAATTAAGGGGATGTTGAACATGGTCTTATATCATATCAAGTTTTAATGTGAAGGACGTTATGAATACTGTATTAGTCAATTCAAGGTAACTGAACTGATCAAAAGACACTCGGATAAATATTCAAAACCATTTCAGATAAAGTGGTGCCAAATCACCTGCAATCAGCTTGAGGGGTAATCATTTCAGCTTTTCTATACATTTAATTTGAATTAATAGACACACATGCATTTAACCTGAGAAACATAACACATATAAGCTGAAAGATTTAAATATGTTTCTCTGGCTCAGTGGAAGATTTAAAAAAAAATAAACACATTTGGAAAGAAAACTCAAAACTCATGTGGTTAAAAGTAAACTAAATCATATTGTCTATAGTGAGAAAGAAATAAGATATTTTCTTTGTCTTTCTTTTTCGTATATTGGCAAGGACGGTGATGACTTGAGTGATGCATCTAGAGCTCCCCAACTGATGTTTTTGAAGTTCTACAAAAAGGCAAATTCAAATAATCTCGTTGCCTTGTGTGGTATAAATGTTGCCTTTATTTGCTCTGGTTAAGAGTTGGTGAATGAATCAACCCCACATTTGAATAGCATGCATGTCCAAAAGTGCTTTCTCTTCTGCCCATGGGGGGCACACAAATGCAACAAGGTCAACTACTGTATTGCATGTTGTACAAATGCATTTAGGTCTTTGTTTACAATGAATCAAACACACTTGTGTCAGCTTACAACATAAAAATCATAATCATAAATTAAAAGTATGCAATGACCAAAAAAGGAATAGTCTGAAGCACAATGCATATCTTTGCCTATCCTTTACAATCCATAAAAGACTAATATCTGCTGCAAGATAAAGAGATACAAGAAAGAAAATAATTCACTCAAAATTGTAATCCTGAACACACACACACACACACACACACACACACACACACACACACACACACACACACACACACACACACACACACACACACACAGATTCACCGCTCCACTTCGAACCGAGGTTTGATTTTTTTATACTGTATTACACATACAGTATACTTCCCTCTTCGGTCACAAGGGGGCCCCCTTTACTGTCTTTTTAGAGCAGTGACATCATGCAGCACACAGAATCCAGTCTCAAGTCACAAAACATGTTGACATGCTTTTATTTCAACACCAACATCAAGCACCATAGATGTACTTACCTTAAAAACGAAATTTTAATATACACAAGGCACATTTATTTTCCATTTGTTTCAACAGTAATGGAGTGATGATACATTGAAATGGACTTGCACTCAAACTATTGGAATGGTGAGTTAAAGTTAACAGTCAAGTCAACACAATAATGGGCCTCATTAGAGAATGTATAATATCTATAAAGTACATCAATCAAACAAGAAAGCAATGGCAGCAGTAATAAAAGCAAACTAAACCAAAAGCTATTCCGTTGGAACATTTGGTCAAGATGATCTGCTACAGTTCAAACTAGAAGCAGTGCTCTTCCGAGCACAGGTCTCCACCAGGCCGTGCGTCCTGGTGGTGCTACTGTATAATAGGCCAATGTAAAAAGGGTGGCATATGTTCTTCACCTTAGATCTTTCATGGCAATCGGACGCTGCATGCATGATTTCAAGCATTGTGTTCCAAAAATGTGTTTTGCTAAAGTCTACCTGCTGGTGGCGCTATAACAGGACAATGTTAAAAAGGTAGCATTTGTTCCTTGACCTAGTGGGAATATGTGTGGCAAATGTCACGGTAATCGCAGGCTGCGTTGATGATTTGAGGCATTTTGTTCAAAAACGGAGCAATCCTGCAAACTTTGGAAGCTAATATTAGCCAATCAGGATGGAATGTGAAATATCAGACGGATCGGACTTGATCACATGACTATAGAGATACTGTGTACCGATTTGCATGATTTTTGGATAAAATCTCAAGGAGTAATATCCAAAAATGTGTTTTACATAAGTCGGCCCAAAGGTGGCGCTATAAAAGGCTGATGTGAAAAATGCAGGGCAAAGGTTTATCCTTAGCCTCTAGGGAGTGCGCTTACAAAGTTTGAAACTGATCGGTGGAGTTATAGGTAAAACCACAAATCGGGCTGTTATAGCGCCACCATGAGGCAGATTAAAAAATAATTAAGTGGCATTTCTTCCTCGGCCTAGTGGGAACGTGTGTGCGCGATTTCATGATAATTGCACTTTGCGTTTGTGATTTGAGGCATTTTGTTCAAAACGGCTCAATCCCACAAACTTTGGAAGCCAATTTTAGCCAATCAGGATGGAATATGCAAAATCGGACCGATCCGTGTCGATCACATGACTGTCGAGATATTGCCTACCGATTTGTAGATTTTTGGACAAAATCTGTAAGAGTAGTGCCCAGAAATGTGTTTAGCAAACATCGACCACTAGTTGGCGCTAGAAAAGGCCCATTTGAAAAAATTTAGGGCAGAGGTTCTAGATTGGCATCCAGGGAATGTGTGTGCTCACTTTGGCAGCGACCGGGCCAACGGCGACTGAGATTTGGCGCTCACAAACTGCGAGGACGCACGCACGGACGGACGGACGCACGGACGGACGGACACACGGACGGAGGGGAAAACATACTCTCCCTCAGCCTTCGGCTGGTGGAGACAATCATCAGAGTGGAGTATAGGTGATTTAGCCTCTTTTCGACTGCAGCTTTAGCACCACACTACACCACAAACACTGCACCACATAGATTTTCCATTACACAAAAGTACCCCTATTAAATGTGATTATAATACAATATAAATTTATATTACAACTATCCTAATTATAATACACTATAATGTATTATAACTGTGATTATAATACACTATAAAGAATTAACGTATTACTATGATAATTTATAATACACTATAATAGATTATAATAGTGGTTATAGTACAATACCATCTATTATCATGTATTACAACTATATCCTGGTGTTCTAAATGAAAAGTCAGTGAGTGATCAGTCATTATGAATTGTTTGGCCCTGTTTAGCCTATAGCTCAGACCTACTCTGGATTGGATATGTTTTAGTACCACGTTTAGTACTACTTTAACACCACTCTACCCAGGTCCTTGTAGTGGAAAACCTGGCACAAGTAGGTGGTGTGGAGTGGTGTGGTGTTGGGCGATGGAAAACCAGGAATCCATATCTGGGGAAGTTGTATTCAAGCAGATAAGAACTGAACTGAAAAGGCAAAGAACACTGGACTCAAAACAAAGAATACTCAAGCCATGGCACCTTTTGGCACTTTAAAAATTACTGTTAAAAAAAAAGAAAGAAAAAAAATATATATATATATTCTATATTTTTCTATTTTATATTTTTGTATTTATAGGCCTTTTGGCTTCAATGTAAAAAAAAGGGGGAGTGAAAAAAAAAGAGAAGTAATGCCCTTACATGTAGTAATATAATTGTGTAATTACTGTATGATTGTTTTCATATGCATTTTTGTAGTCTACTGCTTAAAATGACTGTATTCATATGCCTGTTTGATTGCTTGAAATGATTGTAAAACCTGCAACATTTTCAATAAAGTTTATTTAAAAAGCAGAAAAGGGGAAAAAAGAAATTGGGACAAAAAGGATAAAGAAATTAAGGAGGAATTAAACAAATGGGAAAACAAATCCTGTTGTTACAGAACTAAGATTATTATTATTAAGTCATTTATTGTTTCTAAGGTGCTTTTCTTAGCAACAATTTTTCCTCCCAAGGACCAGACTCTGAAAAAAATTAATAAAACTTTGGTTAACTTTATTTGGGGAACTACTAGAGAGGTGACAAAAAGAGACCTGCTCTATAAAAGTAAAAAGTATGGAGGGCTAGGGGCTGTGGATTGTGGGCTCAAACTAAAAAAATATTTTTGTAAAAATGTTGCATCTGGTTTTAAAAGGAAAGCTCTGTGGATTGGTTTTAAGCTGGTCCAAAAAGAAGGGTAAGGCAAGGAGCTCAGTACCTTATTACAAATTAATGTATAGGGATTTATTATCCAACTCTGAACACCTGAACATTGACTGGGTCGAAATGTCAAGTAAATATATTTATTCTATTATTTGTGATGATCTGTATGGTGGCATCTTCCCCTATAAAGGCCTTGATGATGTGCAGAAACAGGTGTGCTTGAAAAATATATGGAGCAAAAACCTATCTGAAAAAAGAGGGATGTAATGTGGCTTGTCTCTGTTAGGAGGCTAGCTGTTAGAGCGGTTGTAAAATGGAGCTGCTTTGTGACAAGGGTGAAATGTCCAATGGGAAATTGTAATGACGATGAGTCAATAGAACACCTGCTTGTAGACTGCCAGAGGTCAAGATATGTCTGGGGGAAGATGGCACACATCGGTTTTAAAATCAAGGTGACTTATAACGCTGTTATGTATGGTGTGTTGAGGAAAAAATGTCTGCCATGGATCATGACTTATTGGTCTGTGATTTGCACTGTGGTAAACAAGTTGTGGAACACTAGATGTGCCATGGTGATTCACCAGGAATCCATATCTGGGGAAGTTGTGTTCAAGCAGATAAGAACTGAACTGAAAAGACAAAGAACACTGGACTCAAAACAAAAAATACTCAAGCCATGGCACCTTTTGGCACTTTAAAAAGTACTGTAAAAATAATAATAATAATAATAATAATATATATATATATATATATATATATATATATATATATATATATATATATATATATATATATACATATACATATACATATATTCTATATTTTCTATTTATTTTATTTTATTTTATTTTTTCTTGTATTTATAGGCCTTTTGGCTTCAATGTAAAAAAAAGGGAGTGAAAAAAAGAGAAGTAATGCCCTTACATGTAGTAGTATAATTGTGTAATTACTGTATGATTGTTTTCATATGCCTTTTTTACTGCTTAAAATGAATGTATTCATATGCCTGTATGTGTGTCTGGGGGGGGGGGGTTGCTGGTCTGCCTGTCCTCCCTTACGTCCTCAGAGCTTTTAGACAGGGGGCAGGGCTCTGGGAGGAGCCATAGGGACGACCGATGAGGCCACTACTGCTGATTGGAGGGGAGCTCAAACACACTCAGCCCGCGCTCTCATTCTTTGTTGTGATTGGTGAGGCGCACCCAGACTCTCCTTTCCTTTCTTTAGTCGAAGATATAAAAGGTCTCGCGCGCCTCTCAACCAGCACATTTCTTCGAGCTACTACTCCAGAAAACCAACTACACGATGTCAGGAAGAGGCAAGACCGGCGGAAAGGCCAGGGCGAAGGCAAAGACCCGCTCATCCCGTGCTGGGCTCCAGTTCCCCGTGGGTCGTGTCCACAGGCTGCTGCGTAAAGGCAACTATGCTCAGCGTGTCGGTGCCGGCGCTCCCGTCTATCTGGCGGCTGTGCTCGAGTACCTGACCGCTGAGATCCTGGAGTTGGCTGGAAACGCTGCCAGGGACAACAAGAAGACTCGTATCATCCCCCGTCACCTCCAGCTGGCCGTCCGCAACGACGAGGAGCTCAACAAACTGCTGGGTGGAGTGACCATCGCTCAGGGCGGTGTGTTGCCCAACATCCAGGCTGTTCTGCTGCCCAAAAAGACCGAGAAAGCCGCTAAGAAATAAACCCATTTCATTCGTTTGACAAACCCCACAAAGGCTCTTTTAAGAGCCACCCACTATATCAATTTAAAGAATATTTTCCCCATTTATTTAAAATGTGCTTTTTATATAAGCTCATTTTGTACATAATGAACATAACACTATTATTTGTATGCAATGTATGCATAGCATGCATGGATAGTGCCTCAGTTAATTGTCCATATTGAAAACTGATGCTACTATATCTTAACACATATTTGTGTTAAGTATTGAGACAAGATGCCTTCTCAGTCAACAATACATTATAACTGAGCATAACTGCATATATGCTGTGGGTGTATTTATTTGTGGGATTAATTGACTTTCTATAAGCATAATAGGCCTTCATTCTCCATGATGGCAGATCTTTGAGCACATTGATGTAATTGGAAAAATGAATTAGACGAGTGTAAAGACAAGATATGCATACTGTATAAAGAATTGTGTATGCAGCATACATATTCTTTATACAACAAAACATCCTTGTGTCAAGTGTTATTTTGTCACTCAAGTAGAAATGTTTATTTCTTCTCATATCATCTCATGACACACATTTTCAGTTTGCTGGAAAGTGGAAACTAGTATTCCATAGTATTATCTATTACATCAGCTCCTGTGTGAAGTGTAGTGTTCCCCACCAATCGGTAGCAAGTGACTTATGGTACCTCCCCAAAGAAGGAGGTCAGGACCACTGACCAATCAGAGAATGACGGCGCGTCTCGCAGACACGGATAAAAAGCAGCAGTTTGCGCTGTTCTCACATTCTAACCTCGACTAACTGAGAAGAAGCCATGGCAAGAACCAAGCAGACCGCTCGCAAATCCACCGGCGGCAAAGCGCCCAGGAAGCAGCTCGCTACCAAGGCGGCCCGTAAGAGCGCGCCGGCAACCGGTGGAGTGAAGAAGCCTCACCGTTACCGCCCTGGTACAGTGGCTCTGAGGGAGATCCGTCGCTACCAGAAATCCACCGAGCTGCTGATCCGCAAGCTGCCCTTCCAGCGCCTGGTGAGGGAGATCGCCCAGGATTTCAAGACCGACCTGCGCTTCCAGAGCTCCGCCGTCATGGCTCTGCAGGAGTCGGCCGAGGCTTATCTGGTCGGTCTGTTCGAGGATACCAATCTGTGCGCCATCCACGCCAAGAGGGTGACCATCATGCCCAAAGACATCCAGCTGGCCCGTCGTATCCGTGGAGAACGTGCTTAAACTTCTTTGTCACTGTCTGGACCCCAAAACGGCTCTTTTAAGAGCCACCCATCCATTTTATTTAAAGAGATGATTCCACCACTATGTTATGAGCTTACAAGTTGACATCCACATATTGACAAAACTTTGTGAACCCCACATCACCAACATAACATTAATACGTACTGCACGTTTGCATGATTAAAAAACAAAGCTTCGTCTATTAACGTCTCGGGTGAATTTGCTACTTTTCTGTTTATGGAAATGACCCAAAACCAATGGTACATGCATACCTGCAGACATCCGTCTGTGAACCAGGTGTAATGCAGTCATTTTATACATTCGCCTGTCCAGTAAGTCTATGGGTTTCTCTCTTTATTGTTATGTTACATCTATAGGACAATTAACCCTAATTTAATTAAAGGCTAGTTTATAATAGAACAATGAAAAACATGTTTTAGCCTCAAGTAGCTTTCAGAGAGGGTTGAATAATCTCGAGCACAACGGTAGACCTGGAAAGCATCTGACTAAGCAGGAGGCCGTCTCTGGAGAGGTGGTGTTCAAACAAATAGTCACTGAACTGAAGAGACGAAGAACTTTGGACATACTAAAGCCGTGGCACATTTTGACATTATAATTTGTCTTTTGTATTGACCTTATATTTCTATTTTTCTATATTATGTTTTATTTTTTTGTATCTAAAGGCCTTTTTGGGGGCTTGAGGTGGAGAAAAAAAGGAGGGATTTAAAAAGAAAAAAGTAATGCCCTTAACATAATGTATATTTTTCTGTACTTTATTCTAATGTAATTACATGCCAATTGCTGATGTGTGTGAATGTAAAGGGGAAGACCACCCATTTCAACATTGAACTATGTAATTAATATAACTTAGATGAGTTGTGTAGAAATAGAAAAAAAGTTCCCCCCCTTCTGTGTTGCCTAGCACTGGAGGATTGATTTTGGGGTTTGTATTGTAAAGTACAACTTGATGACATCAAAGTTTATTTAAAAATAAAAAATAAAGCATCGGTGTCACTTTACACTTTAAACTTTATTTTATACATTTAGCTCAAATCTTTGCCTCTGGGGGGTTAAAAAATAGAACACATTTTGTAGAATCGGCCTTAGTCCAATGCAATACAATAAGAGGCAGTGGTTCTCAAACTCTCATATTAAAGACCCCCAAATTGATATGTATTTGGCCACAGACCCTGAAAACCTTTTGTGCCAGAGACCCCAGACGAGGAGAGAAGAGTTGTGTAAAAACAATTCAAACGTATTCAGAATTTTCCAAACAGTTGGTAGTGCTGTCGCCTCACAGCTAGAAGATCCTGGGCTTGATTCCCGCTGGAGGCGTGTTTTCTCCTCCACATCATCAGTGCTAAGTGGTGTTGGCAAAAGGGCCTTTCTATGTGGAGTTTGCATGTTCTCCCCGTGTCACCTAAGGTAAAAATATAAAAAAAAGAGAGAAAAAAAGGAGTAATCCTGGTCTCTATACTGCTTCCCCCTGGCCAGCCTGATGGAGGGGAAAGGAACTGTCCTTCCACTCGCTACGTCCAACCAGGGAAACTCCCCCTGTCAGGTGAAAAGAAGCAACTTAGTTTCTCATGCATAGAAGGAAGCATGAGCTCAGTCTGTTGCTCTCCCCAGGTTGGCTGAGGGAGCGTAGCGCCCAGGATTACTTTAGAGTTTAGACAATTGGCACTGGGTGAAAGATGGGTTGCAAAATAGTGGGATAAAAATAAAAAATAAAAACTTGTTTTCCAAGTGTAAAAGAAAAGAAAAGCAGATATACAAGCTCACAGCACAATATGAATTGACAGGCTGTGGGATTGTAGATCTGCTATTTTTAATAGACAACACACCGTTACAAAAGGATGAAGTGGTTAAAATGACTGTGATGCTGTTCAAAACACATTGCTTCACTCTTTGTTTTGAGCTTGCAGATCTGCTATTTAATCTAATATTTTTATTTTAAAATCTAATATTGTTTTATACGTGGTCAATTTAATCAAGTTACCTAATTTACATCCTGCACATAATTCTACATTCATTACAATCCTGATCTTTGACTGGGTTGGGAGTCGGGATAATAGGTGGGTTATTGCTTGAGTCTAATGATCATTATAACCGAAGATCATTATAACTGAGAACCCTGACAATCAAAATATGTTTTTTTTTTTTTTAATTTTTGATGGGGTGTCATTCAAATTCATGTTGACAAGGCACAGTGACTGTCTAGAAAATAAAAACATGGCACTTCATTTCAAAAAGGTTGCTGACCCCCGGTATACATAAGCCATAATGTATGGCTTATTATTTAAATTGGATTAGTTTGGATTTCTATAATAAACTAGACCAGGTCAACCTGGTTGTGCCAGACCCCCTGTCTGTCATCATCATTTATGACATCATGCCTTTTGTAGGCATGTCATCATCATGTCATCATCATATATACCCTTTATATAGAAAACCAGGACAGACAGACCGACATTTGCTTATGTAGGCCTACCCATTTCATGGGTCTGGCAAAAATAGACCAGGTCAACCTGGTTGTGCCAGACCCCCTGTCTGTCATCATCATTTATGACATCATGCCTTTTGTAGGCATGTCATCATCATGTCATCATCATATATACCCTTTATATAGAAAACCCGGACAGACCGACATTTGCTTATGTAGGCCTACCCATTTCATGGGTCTGGCAATAAACAATATAGGAAACAAGAAATAAAGGAAGGTGCATGTGTGATTGTTTGGTTGCTTTATTAGAATTAGTAGGAAAAGCACATGGCAGTACAGTTTAGATACTCTACTAATAGGATTTATTGTTCTTTTATCAGTATGGCCTATGTACAGTCATTTAACTCAATGCTGACACAATAGTGTATTATGTCCTGTGCTCCTACATTGTTTTGTGAATGGCACCATTGGAAACGTGGTTGCTTGCTCTTAACTGACCGTCCTTGAATAAATATGAATCATAAATGTAAGTGTAAGTGTGAAATGAACTATAACGTGTCAGGTTTCTTATGATTATTAACAAAACAAGAGCTTAGCAGAGTCAGATAAATGACCAGTGTCCTCTCTCATAAGTGTCCATGCCACAGGGCAGGCCAACAGCAGTGCTGTGTTTGCCGACACTGGAAAGTTTCCGTTTTAAAACAAAAAGCTTTGCCACAGACGACCCGTTTTACTTTTATTTCAAAGCCAGCCATCAAAACTTGCTCTGCAGCAAATATGAAACTGGTTGTTCTATATTAAAAGTATTTTAAAAGCCAAATGACGGGGAAAAGATGGCAAACTACTCTCCTTGTAGTGGTGTATATGTGAGCTTTTTAACGTCTCCAAACAAAACACAGGAGCATTCGGCACTCCACATGATTTGATTATGAAGTGAAACGTGTCTGCTATCGGCTCCATTTGTTATTTGACTTCAATATATTTTTCAGTCTGTATTTTATCTGTTTTAAGTTGTAGAGAAAACACAAGTGTTCCAGTATTCTGCAGCACACAGAGCACTGCCCTAGTGGGTTGAGACTACATGGTTCTCACAAATCCTTTAAGTTCCACCCCCTCCTCCTCTCTCACCATCAGTCTCTCTACGCAGACTTTTAGTGCAGTGCATCTGAAATACGATACTGAAGAGAATGGCAGAAGTCGCCCCAGCTCCAGCTGCCCCGGCCAAAGCAGCAAAGAAGAAGGCCGCCGCTAAACCCAAGAAGGACGGTCCCAGCGTCCAGGATCTCATCGTCGATGCTGTGACAGCTTCCAAGGAGAGGAGCGGTGTGTCTCTGGCCGCCCTCAAGAAGGCTCTGGCCGCCGGTGGCGTCGACGTGGACAAGAAGAAGGTCATCGTTAAGAACACCGTGAAGAGGCTGGTAGCAAACGGCACCCTGCTTCAGACAAAGGGCACCGGTGCTTCTGGGTCCTTTAAGCTCAACAAGAAGGCGGAAAAGAAAGCAGTCAAAGCCAAGAAGCCTGTAGCCAAGAAACCCGTCGCGGCAAAGAAATCTCCCAAGAAGGCGGCAGCCAAGAAGCCCGCAGCTGCCAAAAAATCTCCCAAGAAGGCAAAGAAGCCTGCCGCTGCAAAGAAAGCTATAGCCAAGAGCCCCAAGAAGGCTACCAAGAGTCCAAAGAAAGTGAAGAAACCCGCTGCCGCCAAGAAAGCACCAGCAAAGGAGGCAGCCAAACCCAAGGCAGCAAAGCCCAAGGCGGCGAAACCCAAGAAGGCAGCCACCAAGAAGAAGTAAACAGCCTCACAACAACCAGTTTAACACAAAGGCTCTTTTAAGAGCCACCCACAACTTTATTCAAAGAGTTCCTATATTGTCTTGGCGCTGCCATTCAGGATCGATCAATTATGTGATTAGTTGTCATCAGTGAGAACTTGTATTAATTGATTAAGGTCCGTGTCTTAATAGAACTAAGCAAAATGTCTAAATTAATTTAAGACAACAAATGGGGCTGTCAGCCCAGCTAAAATGTAATTACATGTTAAATAATGGTAGTTTGGAAGTTACATTTTATTTTCACAATCGGAATATAACTATATAATAATATAATAAGAATTGACATGTCTGATCTGTTCTTTAATCATTTGCCTCCAATTTTGCATTATGCAAACGGTTAGTTTACCATGGCCATCTATATTGTTTAATATTTTGTTGAGAAATGATGCTTGTTGTTAAATGTTTCGTTTAACAGTTCATGTAGAATAACAGATTTGCCTTGTGAGCGCGCTACAAACACTTCCCCTGCGTAATTTTGCACGTGTATGAATGGACAGTGGTTACATCTACCCAAATAAGGAGGGAATTCTTGATCTTTAAATAATACATTGGGTGGCTCTTAAAAGAGCCGTTTTGGGGGTTTGACAGCGACGGAAAGATTAAGCACGTTCTCCACGGATACGACGGGCCAGCTGGATGTCTTTGGGCATGATGGTCACCCTCTTGGCGTGGATGGCGCACAGGTTCGTGTCCTCGAACAGACCGACCAGATAAGCCTCGGCTGACTCCTGCAGAGCCATGACGGCGGAGCTCTGGAAGCGCAGGTCGGTCTTGAAGTCCTGGGCGATCTCCCTCACCAGGCGCTGGAAGGGCAGCTTGCGGATCAGCAGCTCGGTGGATTTCTGGTAGCGACGGATCTCCCTCAGAGCCACTGTACCAGGGCGGTAACGGTGAGGCTTCTTCACTCCACCGGTCGCCGGCGCGCTCTTACGAGCCGCCTTGGTGGCGAGCTGCTTCCTGGGCGCTTTACCGCCGGTGGATTTGCGAGCAGTCTGCTTGGTTCTTGCCATGGCTTCTTCTGACTTAGTTGAGTTTAGAATGTGAGAACAGCGCAAACGGCTGCCTTTTATTAGTGTCTGCAAGACGCCGTCATTCTATGATTGGTCAGTCGTCAGGAACCTCCTTCTTTGGGGAGGTACCATAAGTCACTTTCTACCGATTGGTGGGGAACACTTCACACTGGAGCTGCTGTAATAGATAATACTATGGAATACCACTTTCCAGCAAACTGAAAATACATTGTGTCATATGAGATATGACCAAGAAACAAACATGTCTACTTGAGTGACAAAATAACACTTGACACAAGGATGCTTTGTTGTATAAAGAATATGTAATGCATATAGTAAAATCATACTCTAATTCATTTTTCCAAGTATATCAATGTGCTCAAAGATCTGCCATCATGGACCATGTATTATGCTTATTTTTTTGTAGAAAGTCAATTAATCCTACAAATAAATACACCAGTATAAACCGCTATGCAGTTATATTGAATTGTTGACTGAGAAGGCATCTTGTCTCAATATTTAACACGAATGTAATTAATGTGTTAGATAAATTAACGTGGCACGATCCATGCAATGTAGACCTATTATATTGCCTACAAATGCCAATATCATAATATTGACTAAATGAGCTTATATAAAATGTGCATGTTCAAGAACTGGGGAAAACATCTTTAAACTGAAACAGTGGGTGGCTCTTAAAAGAGCCTTTGTGGGGTTTGTCAAACGAATGAAGTAGGTTTATTTCTTGGCGGCTTTCTCGGTCTTCTTGGGCAGTAGAACAGCCTGGATGTTGGGCAGAACACCGCCCTGAGCGATGGTCACTCCACCCAGGAGTTTGTTGAGCTCCTCGTCGTTGCGGACGGCCAGCTGGAGATGACGGGGAATGATACGGGTCTTCTTGTTGTCCCTGGCAGCGTTTCCAGCCAACTCCAGGATTTCAGCGGTCAGGTATTCGAGCACAGCCGCCAGATAGACGGGAGCGCCGGCACCGACACGCTGAGCATAGTTGCCTTTACGCAGCAGCCTGTGGACACGACCCACGGGGAACTGGAGCCCAGCACGGGATGAGCGGGTCTTTGCCTTCGCCCTGGCCTTTCCGCCGGTCTTGCTTTTTTATTTTTAAATAGACTTTATTGAAAATTTGCAGTTTTACAGGTATTTCAAGCATTTACATTCATAAATCAGAAATAGGCATGTCAAGTCAATAAGAAATACATTATAAGTGCAGCAAATATTTGTAATGGCATTACTTTTCTTCTTTTTAACCCAAAGTAGGCCTTTAGATAGAACCCACATAATATATAAAAGACAAAAGTAGAAATATAAATCAAAATTACAAGGTCAAAAAGTGCCATGGTTTCAGGATATTTTGTTTCGAGTCCAAAGTTCTTTGTCTCCTTAGTTCAGTGATTATTTGCCTAAAGACCACCTCTCCAGAGATGGCCTCTTGCTTAATTGTCATAGCACAGCGAGTGTTCCATAGTTTATTAACGACGGTGCATACAACAGACCAATAAAAGTCCTGGTCCATGGTCGAAAGTTTCTCTTCAAAGACACCATATATTACTGCGTTATATGTTAATTTTACTTTGAAACCAATACGGGCCATTCTCTCCCACACATATTGAGATCTGAGACAATCGACCAGCAGGTGCTCTATTGTTTCATCCTCATTGCAATACACAAAAGGGCATTTAACTGTTTTTACAAAACAACTCCATTTAACAACCGCCCTAACGGCTAGTCGTCTTACAGAGACAAGCCACATGACGTCTCTCTTTTTTTCAGACAAGTTTTTACTCCAAATATTTTTTAAACACACCTGCTTCTGATTGTCGTCCAGATTTCTATAGGGGAAAATACCACCATACATGTCATCACATATAACACTATATATTTTCTTGCTTGACATTTCAGTCCAATCAATATTCAGGTGAGCAGAATTACCCATTAAATCACCGTACATAATTTTAAAATAAGGAAAAGAGCTCCTTGCTTTGCCCTTCTTTTTAGTCCAGCTTAGAGCCTCACCAATCCACACTGCACTTCTTTTAAAACCGGCAGCTATATTTTTACAAAAGGAAATTTTAAGTTTTAGGCCCAGGTCTACCGCTCCAAGACCTCCAAAGCGCTTACTTTTATATAAAAGGTTTCTTTTGGTCACCTCCCTGGTGGTTCCCCAAATGAAGTTGACCAAAGTTTTATTTATCTTTTTAAGTGTCTGGTCCTTGGGAGGAAATATGGTTGCGAGAAATAAAAGCTTTGATACAATACATGATTTTATTATTATAATCTTTGTTTTATAACGACATGATGTATTTTCCCATTTATCTAATTCTTCTTTTATCTCTTTGTCTTTGTCGTCCCAATTTTTACCATAACTATCACTGTTACTGAACTTGATACCCAGAACTTTCATTGTTTCACTGTCTTTTATATTTACTGATGGCCGGGCCTCAGACCTCCCGAACCAGACACCCTCCGTTTTATCTGGATTCAGTTTAGAACCCGATACCTCCTCATAAAGTGACAAGTGCTCTTTTATAACGTCTAGCTCATACTGATTTTTTATTATAATGGTCACGTCGTCAGCGTAGGCCAGGACGACCACCCTCTCACCGCTACTAGTTTTTATACCCGAGAGTCTTTTATCATTTTTAATTCGTTTTAATAAAGGGTTAATGGCCAGGATATAGAGAGCTGCCGATAGGGGGCACCCTTGCTTCACCCCCCTCTTAATTTCAAAAGCCTCTGTTAAGACACCATTTACATTGACCTGAACCGTGGACTCTGCATATAGCAACTTGATCAAATTAATGAAATCCTGTTTAAAACCATATACTTTTAAAACTTCCCACAAGTACTCTCTAGAGATGAAATCGAAGGCCTTTTTTTGGTCTAAACTCACAATAAAGAATTCATCCTTTACATCTCCACCAGACCGCCGGTCTTGCCTCGTCCTGACATCGTGTTGTTGGTTTTTCTGGAGTAGTAGCTCGAAGAAATGTGCTGGTTGAGAGGCGCGCGAGACCTTTTATATCTTCGACTAAAGAAAGGAAAGGAGAGTCTGGGTGCGCCCCAACCAATCACAACAAAGAATGAGAGCGCGGGGTGAGTGTGTTTGAGCTCCCCTCCAATCAGCATCATCGTCCTCCTTATGGCTCCTCCCAGAGTCCTGCCCCCTGTCTAAAAACTTTGGGTTCATCCCGGCCCACAAAGAAGGAGGTTCCTCTGAGTCTGAGGACGTAAGGGAGGACAGGCAGATCAGCAGCCCCCCCCCCCCCCCCCCCACACACACACGATTCAATTCAATCCCCTATTCGTTTTTGGTCACAGCAGTTTACAGTAATATTACTAGTCAACTTTTCTTATCGATATGATGTCAACTTTTCTTATCGATATGATATGAGTCTTTCTCTTTGTTTTATTTATGTTCTTATACTATCTAAATTGATATGAGGACAGTGCTATTTGTTTAAACCCTGTATGAAATGACACAATGCAACATACAGTAGCTCTAGTCTGTTTATAGAATGCTGTACCCTCTCCAACTGTATTGTTCCCCATTTTCATCTGTTTTTATTTTATTTTTGACACTTGCTTTGGCAATATAAACGTATCTTTTCTCATGCCAATAAAGCTCATTTGAGTTGAATTGATGTATATCCAATCCTATTATGTGTAATGGTACTTACTATTCATGTCGTTTTCATGTTGAACCAAAAGGTCGTTAAGTTTAACACAATATCTAACGTGGTTGGGTTTGTAAGCATGTAAGGAAAAGGCAAGGAAAAGGTGATTTGGATTAGAACACAGGCCCAGCTACGATGTTTAACGTTTAACCTTGTAACACATTAAATATATTTTAGCAGGGGCCCCATTTGTGTCATCTCACATGTGACCGTGGTCCATGGCGCATAAGTACAATTGAGGATACTCTTAAAAAACAAGGTGGTTGGCTCTTAAAAGAGCCTTTGTGGGTATAAATTGGAACTGACAGTTTACTTCTTTTTGGGGGCTGCTTTCTTCGCTGCCTTGGGTTTGGCAACCTTCTTGGCGGGAGATTTCTTGGCTGCCGCGGGCTTCTTCGCCACTTTCTTGGGGCTCTTTGTGGCCTTCTTCGGGCTTTTTGCTGCTACTTTCTTGGCAGCAGGCTTCTTGGCTTTCTTCGGTGATTTCTTTGCGGCTGCGGGCTTCTTTGCTGCCACCTTCTTGGGCTTCTTTGCCGCGGCGGGTTTCTTGGCGGCAGCGGGCTTCTTAGCTTTGACGGCTTTCTTAGCAGCAGGCTTCTTCGCCTTCACCGCTTCAGACTTCTTGTTCATTTTGAAAGAACCAGACGCACCGGTGCCTTTGAGCTGGACCAGGGTGCCTTTAGCGACCAGGCTCTTGACGGCGATCTTAACGCGGGCCTTGTTCTTCTCCACATCGTATCCACCGGCAGCCAGAGCCTTCTTGACCGCAGCCAGGGACACACCGCTCCGCTCCTTGGAGGCGGACACGGCCTTGACGACCAGCTCAGCGACGCTGGGGCCGGTCTTCTTGGGTCGTGGGGCTGCCTTCTTCTTGGCTGCTTTGGCCGGAGCTGGAGCTGGTGCGACTTCTGCCATTATAGTAACTTAGTCCTCTCTTCTCGAAACTTGACACTGACAAACTGACAGTGAACGCGCTGAAGGGGCTGGATTTAAACACTACATGAGAACCATGTAGACTCAACCCACTGGGTCAGTGCTCTGTGTGCTGGAATACTGAGACAGTTGTGTTTTCTCCTCAACAAAAAACACATAAAACACAAGTGAATAAAAGTTTTTAAGTCAAAAGAACAAGTGGAGCAGATAGCAGACTAGTTCCACGTCCTAATAAAATCATGTAGAGCCCTAGGGACTCCTGAGTTTTGTTTTGGGACGTTTATAACCTCGCTACATGGAGAGATGTTGACCAACTTTCCTTTGTTATTTGTCTTTTAAAATATTTCCAACATACACTACCCTGGCAAATATTCACTGCACAGCAAGGGGAGATGTCTGGCAATGTATTACAAGTAAAACAAGTAATCTGTGTCAAAGGGTTTTGTTTTAAAATCATCATTTCCCAGTGTCTGCAAGCACACCTGTCCAGTGGCATGGCAACTTATGAGAGGACACTGTGGTCATAAGCTCTTGTTTTGTTATTATTAATTTTGACTCATTTCACACCTGTAATTATTGAAGAAAGTCCAATTATATATTGTTTTCCAATGGTGCCATTTACAACGAAATACATAGGTCAAACACACAAGACACACTTTAATTGTGTACATGTACCACATTTATACTCAAATTGTATGATATGTCTATACGTCTATATGTCAGTGTTGTTTGTGGATGTAGCAAAACGAATTTGTCAATATACATACAGTATAGCCTATATATTATGCCCCCCCCCCAAATCCATGGTTGTATGTCAAGGCACTTTTGTAGCGTTGTAGGCCTTGGCTTGTAGGCTGAGTTTCACACTGCACAGTGCAAGTGGCCAAGAGGGGTCTGGGGACCACTCCCCAGCAAAATAAGTTAATATAGTATCACAATTATTTCAACCACTTGCATACTTTGACTATTCAAAAACTTGGCAACGTCCCTTTTTCTTGTTTTGTTTTTTCTCTATCAGTTTGGGGGTAATATACACAAAATATAGGATATTATACACACCATGATCAGTGCTTATGGATTCGACCTCACTACAAGCTAAAAAGGAAGAATATTTAGGTCAGATCAGAGGCTACTATCATGCTCATACTTGTTGACTGTCAGTAATAAAATAAAAAATAAAACAAGACAAGTATGACATTTGCATATGAATGAGTTTTTTTCGAACATAAAAAACATTTGCATGATTGTCAAGAACAACCACAGTGCAACACAAACTCGGTGCCATGAGCTAAATTCAGTTCTGGCCTTACAATACTAGACAAAACAGTTTACGATAGGGGTATCCTGTATTTTGCAAGTGTAAAGGCTAACAAA
Source organism: Nannobrachium achirus (assembly GCF_963921795.1). Lineage (NCBI taxonomy): Eukaryota > Metazoa > Chordata > Actinopteri > Myctophiformes > Myctophidae > Nannobrachium > Nannobrachium achirus. The sequence goes on from NC_137813.1 coordinate 51,458,004, forward strand.
CACATAAACTGCATTTAAAAACTCAATTAAAGCCTCTTCTGTAAGAAATGCTGTTCATTCGCCAGTAAAAGGTTAATCTCTTTTGTTGAAAAGATGGGTGGTCCTTAAAAGGACCGTTGTGTTTAGAGCAGGCAGGACAGTTTACTTGGAGCTGGTGTACTTGGTGACAGCCTTGGTGCCCTCAGACACGGCGTGCTTGGCCAGCTCACCGGGGAGCAGCAGGCGGACGGCGGTCTGGATCTCCCTGGATGAGATGGTGGAGCGCTTGTTGTAGTGAGCCAGACGAGAGGCTTCACCGGCGATGCGCTCAAAGATGTCGTTGACAAAGGAGTTCATGATGCCCATGGCCTTGGAAGAGATACCGGTGTCAGGGTGGACCTGCTTCAGGACCTTGTACACGTAGATGGCATAGCTCTCCTTCCTGGACTTTCTGCGCTTCTTGCCGCCCTTTGCGGCGGTCTTGGAGACGGCTTTCTTGGAGCCCTTCTTGGGCGCTGGCTTCGCTACCTCAGGCATTTCGCTCTTTCTCTAGTAGATATACTGAAGAAGGAATGACCCCCAATGTGGCTCTGCACCCTTATTTATACCAACCCCATGTAAATGAAGGGTTCACATCCCTGCACAGGATTGGGTGATTCTGCCACAAGGAGGGAGGTGTCTTAGTTTCTGCAAAATGTTTTACTGGCCAGCCCCTTTTCTCTTCGGAGATGAGTAAGCCTGGCTACGCGAGGCTAGCCCAGCCCTACAACATGCTCTATTGTCCCTCAAAATGAGCGGGACAAATTTTCCCTCCTATGTGGAAAGTCTCAGGTTGGGACAAAGTATATTATATACATTTAGGGTATATTTATTATTTCATTGAATAATGATATGCAACACGCCCATAGGCAATTCCAGTTGTAACACAGTGTCTTTCAATGCAGAACATAATAATTAATTAGAACGGTCTGTGTTCATCTGTAAATTAGTGTCACTATAACTGCAAAGCAGACTATTGCTTAGCTTGATTCCCATTTCCCTTCCAGTTCTTTTTAACCACATACTTTAATCACGTTTATTATGTGTAGCTGCCGCTGTCTCTGACTTCAAACACCAACGGAAAGATGTGTGTAATCGTTTGAGATGAAATTAGGTGAAAGGTGACTCATTCTACAGTCCTATGGTTTTCACCCAGGCGCCGAAGCCCAGTAAAAAGTAAACGTAGTTTAGTTTATTCATTTATATAAAAGTGTGAGTCAGGGAGTGAGAGAGTGCTGGCAAAAGTGGGCGTGAATTTGGTCTACATTTAATCAGATTCAATACAATGTATTCGTGATTTTAAATGCAAATGATTTCTTTAATGCACTATCGTGCTTACTGACCAGCCATGTAACAGTTGTACTTACTGTCACATCCATGTTTACTTACATTAAACTTGTGCAGGACAACACATTGGCATAGAATCAACTCTTTGAAGAATTGTGTGGGCGGCTCTTAAAAGAGCCTTTGGGTTGTTGGTAGATCAAGTCGAAATTATTAACCTCCGAAGCCGTACAGAGTGCGTCCCTGCCTCTTCAAAGCATAGACGACATCCATGGCGGTGACGGTCTTTCTCTTGGCGTGCTCGGTGTAGGTGACGGCGTCACGGATCACGTTCTCCAGGAAAACCTTGAGAACACCACGGGTTTCCTCGTAGATCAGACCGGAGATACGCTTCACACCGCCACGGCGAGCCAGACGGCGAATTGCGGGCTTGGTGATTCCCTGGATGTTATCACGAAGCACTTTACGATGACGCTTGGCGCCTCCTTTTCCAAGTCCCTTTCCGCCCTTCCCTCGGCCTGACATTTTGCTGCAGCTGTGTGTGTAGATACAAAACTGAATGCCTACTGGACTCAGAGCCCTCTCTTTATATCCGCGTTCTGAGGACGTAAGGGAGAACAGGCAGCCTGCTCTACACTGGGCGTTGCCAAAGAAGCTGCAGCCCCGACCCCACCCCCTTCTTGGTTCTGCATGACAATGACCTCTCCAACGGTTATAGGGCTGGCCATGGTTACTTATACAGATGAGAGACTTGGTTGGTGGAAGTATTGAATTGATTCCCACTTTTCAAGTATGTGTCTTTTTTAGAATACCATATTATAAATCAGTAAGCCAGGAATAAGGGTACAATGTATCTCCACCAAGCAGTAAACATAACAAATATATTATTATTATTACTATTATTATATTATGCATTTTATTTTCAAGTGAGGGAACACAGGGTAGACCTCATGGGCGTTGCCCAAAACTGCAGCCCACCCAAACACGCACAAACACTTCTGTAAAATAGGCTATATAATGGCTGCCCTGGCTCTCGTTTTAGTCACATAATTCCTTATTTACTACCTTCAATGTGTTCTTTAATCAAGTGCAATATGTGACTAACCTTTGTGCATTTGGAAATAGCTTTTTATACATAATAAAGATACACTGGCGAAATTGTAACTTAACAATGCTTAAGCAAGTGTATCTTATTAGTGTGGTTGCCTACAGGACACTAGTTCTATAGTGTAGCTTTCTTATTTTCCCAGATAAACAATCCAGACTATTAAAAGTAAGTCCATGGGGAGTGCTAGCTCGAGGATTGGTCGGGGCCTCACATGACAATCTGGATATTCGATCATAAATAGGTCAGGGGGCCACATGACACCTGGCCATCTACACTTCCTGTAGTCAGACCAAGAATGCAGATCCCACATTGGCTGTTGAATGCTGATCCTTCATTAGCTGTTGATGGTGATCATGATGTCATATGAGCCATACAAAGCTTTGTATAGCTCATATGATCATATAGGCCAACTAAGACGCCCCAAGCCCCTAAAGGGCGAGGACGCGCCATGTCTTAGCCATCTGGCCAGTGATGTATATAGGACCAGTTACCCATATATGGAGACCCCTTGTACCCATATATGGAGATCCATGTACTGTAGTCTATATGGAGATAAGCTGTGAGAGCCCAAACATGCTTACTCAGTTATTCGTTATGTAAAGGTCCTATGACGTCTATGACATCTGACATCATACATACGATTTATTTTATGCCAATACATGGAGATCCCTGTCTGTAGAACCAGCCACACAAATATGGGCTGTCTTGGCCATATATGGATTCTGTTCATATTCTGTTCTGTTCTCATATATGGGCATTCCAATGAAGTCCTGTTAGATATGGACTTAATATTGATGACATCAGGGAACTCCATATATGGGCATAAAAGGGATTCTGTTAGTGGTTCCCGTGACATCACAGTGAAGTCAGAGCGTGATGTCAGAGCAGCAAATCCATTCTGTTAGAGTGGTTCCCCTGACACCACAGTGATGTCAGAGCATGATGTCAGAGCCCATAGACCTTAAAAAAGTGTACGCGTCCAGACAGACGGAATCACCATGCGCCATTTCACATACTAAACTGCGACCTTCGGTCACAATCAGGTCACATTTATTGATGGTGACATCATCACATTACTAATTGCTAGTCAATAAGTATGGCCATTGGCTCATTATTAATGGGGAAGCTAAATAAAACCTAACATACCAACATGCATCTACACATAGATTCCATTAACGATTAAACATGCCTATTAATAATTGATACATTATTAATACAACTGTTAACAAAAATGTTATTAAGCATGGGCCTTATCAGGATCTAAAACTCACATCACAGCCGATGCTTATTATTATTGTTATTCTTATTATTACTGCGTTGTAACACAATGGCTTTCGTCCATTATGGCGCTTTTTCCACTGTGTAGATTGTTTCAAGCATTTATCCATGTCACCTTAACCACACACACATGTAGCCCCTTTTTGACCGCGGCTTTAGCACCACACTACACGGCACTACACCACTCCACACCACACCACATACAAATATCTATATTTTCCATTACACAAAGGTACCCCTATCGGTAAGAAACAAATGTACTCTTTTAACTGTGATTATAATACAATATACATCTGTATTACCACTAACCTAATTATAATTAGGGATGGGTATCGTTCACCTTTGAATCGATACGATATCTTTTTCAATACCTGGGAATCGATACGATACCCTTTTCGATACCTTTTTCGATACTTTTTATTTAAGTTTAACTGCTCTACCACTGCTGCGGTAGAGTAGAGGTGATAATGATGATCACACAGTGTGGCGGAGAGTATAGACATTGGATAATCATCATAATAATAAACATTATAGGCTATTGTCGGCTAATTTCCACAGTAACGTGTGTAGCCTACTAAAGCAGTCATTAAACTCTCAGTAGCCCAACTGTTACAGATGCTACCAGCCAGGGGTGCGTTCCAGAGTATCGAAACGAGGTATCGTTAGTTTTTACGTGAACCGATACCCGATAGTATCGGCGTCATGCAATCGATACCATTAAAAGTATCGCAGACGATACCCATCCCTAATTATAATGCACTATAATGGATTATAACTGTGATTATAATACACTATAACATATTAATACATTGCTATGATAACTATAATACACTATAATAGATTATAATATTGGTTATAACACAATAGAATCTATTATCATATATTACAACCATATCCTGGTGGTCTAAATAAAGTCAGTGAGTGATCAGTCAGTGAAGTGTTTAGCCCTGTTTGGCCTATCTCAGACCTACTCTAGAATGGATACTTTTTAGTACCACATTTAGTACCACTTTCACACCACTCTACCCAGGTCCTTGTAGTGGAACTCGTGGCACAAGTGGGCGGTGTGGTGTTGGGCCATGTCAGTGGAAAAGGGGCTATAGATTGCATCACGACAAACAACTTTTGCTCCTGTGGCCTTTTTTTTTTTTTTATCTCCATAGACCAGTTTGTTTAGTTCTCTCAATGCACTGATCTCCACCAAGCAGTAAACATAACAAATATATTATTATTTTATGATTACCCTTATTATTATTACCCTTATTATTATTATTACCCTTATTATTATTATTTCATAAATGAATGCCCTAATGCAGACAGCTCTTCTTCAAACACTCCGTACATAACAGCATTATAAGTAATCTTAACTTTAAAACCAATTAGTGACATTTTCCTCCAAATATACTGTGACCTGTGAAAGTCGACAAGCAGGTGTTCTATGGTTTCATCTTCATCACAGTTTTCAACTGGACATTTAACAGTTGTTACGAAGCAGCTCCATTTAACAACTGCTCTAACAGCCAGCCTTCTTACTGACACAAGCCACATGTCATCTCTCTTTTTTTCGGACAGGTTTTTATTCCAAATGTTTTTAATACACACCTGCTTTTGTCTGTCATCTAGGTTTTTATAGGGGAAAGTGCCACCATACAAATCATCGCATAAAAGGCCATATATTTTCTTACTAGACATTTCAGTCCAATTGATATTCAAATGTGCAGACTTAAATAAAAGATCCCCATACATAATTTTAAAATAGGGAAATGAGCTTCTTGCTCGACCCTTTTTTTTTGTCCAGCTCAGTGCCTCTCCTATTCATAAGGACCTTATTTTAAAACCTGACGCTACGTTTTTACAAAAGGAGATCCTTAAAGGAGTAGTTCACCACTTTTCAACCTGTCCTCATATAATAGGTCCTCACTAATGTTCATGATAAAATATCTAAATAAAATTCTACTCAGTCTATGAAGTGTTTGGCCCTGTGTGGCCTAGCTCAGACTAGCTCAGACCTACTCTAGATTGGATACTTTTTAGTACCACGTTTAGTACCACTTTCATACCACTCTACCCAGGTCCTTGTAGTGGAAAACCTGGCACAAGTGGGCGGTGTGGTGTGGAGTGGTGTGGTGTTGGGCCTGTGGAAAAGGGGCTCAAGTCTCCTAGGAGAGCTGTAGGAAGTTCAGAATCCATCGTCTTGAGTTGATTCTATGCCAATGTGTTGTCCTGCACAAGTTTAATGTAAGTAAACATGGATGTGACAGTAAGTACAACTGTTACATGGCTGGTCAGTAAGCACGATAGTGCATTAAAGAAATCATTTGCATTTAAAATCACGAATACATTGTATTGAATCTGATTAAATGTAGACCAAATTCACGCCCACTTTTGCCAGCACTCTCTCACTCCCTGACTCACACTTTTATATAAATGAATAAACTAAACTACGTTTACTTTTTACTGGGCTTCGGCGCCTGGGTGAAAACCATAGGACTGTAGAATGAGTCACCTTTCACCTAATTTCATCTCAAACGATTACACACATCTTTCCGTTGGTGTTTGAAGTCAGAGACAGCGGCAGCTACACATAATAAACGTGATTAAAGTATGTGGTTAAAAAGAACTGGAAGGGAAATGGGAATCAAGCTAAGCAATAGTCTGCTTTGCAGTTATAGTGACACTAATTTACAGATGAACACAGACCGTTCTAATTAATTATTATGTTCTGCATTGAAAGACACTGTGTTACAACTGGAATTGCCTATGGGCGTGTTGCATATCATTATTCAATGAAATAATAAATATACCCTAAATGTATATAATATACTTTGTCCCAACCTGAGACTTTCCACATAGGAGGGAAAATTTGTCCCGCTCATTTTGAGGGACAATAGAGCATGTTGTAGGGCTGGGCTAGCCTCGCGTAGCCAGGCTTACTCATCTCCGAAGAGAAAAGGGGCTGGCCAGTAAAACATTTTGCAGAAACTAAGACACCTCCCTCCTTGTGGCAGAATCACCCAATCCTGTGCAGGGATGTGAACCCTTCATTTACATGGGGTTGGTATAAATAAGGGTGCAGAGCCACATTGGGGGTCATTCCTTCTTCAGTATATCTACTAGAGAAAGAGCGAAATGCCTGAGGTAGCGAAGCCAGCGCCCAAGAAGGGCTCCAAGAAAGCCGTCTCCAAGACCGCCGCAAAGGGCGGCAAGAAGCGCAGAAAGTCCAGGAAGGAGAGCTATGCCATCTACGTGTACAAGGTCCTGAAGCAGGTCCACCCTGACACCGGTATCTCTTCCAAGGCCATGGGCATCATGAACTCCTTTGTCAACGACATCTTTGAGCGCATCGCCGGTGAAGCCTCTCGTCTGGCTCACTACAACAAGCGCTCCACCATCTCATCCAGGGAGATCCAGACCGCCGTCCGCCTGCTGCTCCCCGGTGAGCTGGCCAAGCACGCCGTGTCTGAGGGCACCAAGGCTGTCACCAAGTACACCAGCTCCAAGTAAACTGTCCTGCCTGCTCTAAACACAACGGTCCTTTTAAGGACCACCCATCTTTTCAACAAAAGAGATTAACCTTTTACTGGCGAATGAACAGCATTTCTTACAGAAGAGGCTTTAATTGAGTTTTTAAATGCAGTTTATGTGTTTGTTAGCCTTTACACTTGCAAAATACAGGATACCCCTATCGTAAACTGTTTTGTCTAGTATTGTAAGGCCAGAACTGAATTTAGCTCATGGCACCGAGTTTGTGTTGCACTGTGGTTGTTCTTGACAATCATGCAAATGTTTTTTATGTTCGAAAAAAACTCATTCATATGCAAATGTCATACTTGTCTTGTTTTATTTTTTATTTTATTACTGACAGTCAACAAGTATGAGCATGATAGTAGCCTCTGATCTGACCTAAATATTCTTCCTTTTTAGCTTGTAGTGAGGTCGAATCCATAAGCACTGATCATGGTGTGTATAATATCCTATATTTTGTGTATATTACCCCCAAACTGATAGAGAAAAAACAAAACAAGAAAAAGGGACGTTGCCAAGTTTTTGAATAGTCAAAGTATGCAAGTGGTTGAAATAATTGTGATACTATATTAACTTATTTTGCTGGGGAGTGGTCCCCAGACCCCTCTTGGCCACTTGCACTGTGCAGTGTGAAACTCAGCCTACAAGCCAAGGCCTACAACGCTACAAAAGTGCCTTGACATACAACCATGGATTTGGGGGGGGGGCATAATATATAGGCTATACTGTATGTATATTGACAAATTCGTTTTGCTACATCCACAAACAACACTGACATATAGACGTATAGACATATCATACAATTTGAGTATAAATGTGGTACATGTACACAATTAAAGTGTGTCTTGTGTGTTTGACCTATGTATTTCGTTGTAAATGGCACCATTGGAAAACAATATATAATTGGACTTTCTTCAATAATTACAGGTGTGAAATGAGTCAAAATTAATAATAACAAAACAAGAGCTTATGACCACAGTGTCCTCTCATAAGTTGCCATGCCACTGGACAGGTGTGCTTGCAGACACTGGGAAATGATGATTTTAAAACAAAACCCTTTGACACAGATTACTTGTTTTACTTGTAATACATTGCCAGACATCTCCCCTTGCTGTGCAGTGAATATTTGCCAGGGTAGTGTATGTTGGAAATATTTTAAAAGACAAATAACAAAGGAAAGTTGGTCAACATCTCTCCATGTAGCGAGGTTATAAACGTCCCAAAACAAAACTCAGGAGTCCCTAGGGCTCTACATGATTTTATTAGGACGTGGAACTAGTCTGCTATCTGCTCCACTTGTTCTTTTGACTTAAAAACTTTTATTCACTTGTGTTTTATGTGTTTTTTGTTGAGGAGAAAACACAACTGTCTCAGTATTCCAGCACACAGAGCACTGACCCAGTGGGTTGAGTCTACATGGTTCTCATGTAGTGTTTAAATCCAGCCCCTTCAGCGCGTTCACTGTCAGTTTGTCAGTGTCAAGTTTCGAGAAGAGAGGACTAAGTTACTATAATGGCAGAAGTCGCACCAGCTCCAGCTCCGGCCAAAGCAGCCAAGAAGAAGGCAGCCCCACGACCCAAGAAGACCGGCCCCAGCGTCGCTGAGCTGGTCGTCAAGGCCGTGTCCGCCTCCAAGGAGCGGAGCGGTGTGTCCCTGGCTGCGGTCAAGAAGGCTCTGGCTGCCGGTGGATACGATGTGGAGAAGAACAAGGCCCGCGTTAAGATCGCCGTCAAGAGCCTGGTCGCTAAAGGCACCCTGGTCCAGCTCAAAGGCACCGGTGCGTCTGGTTCTTTCAAAATGAACAAGAAGTCTGAAGCGGTGAAGGCGAAGAAGCCTGCTGCTAAGAAAGCCGTCAAAGCTAAGAAGCCCGCTGCCGCCAAGAAACCCGCCGCGGCAAAGAAGCCCAAGAAGGTGGCAGCAAAGAAGCCCGCAGCCGCAAAGAAATCACCGAAGAAAGCCAAGAAGCCTGCTGCCAAGAAAGTAGCAGCAAAAAGCCCGAAGAAGGCCACAAAGAGCCCCAAGAAAGTGGCGAAGAAGCCCGCGGCAGCCAAGAAATCTCCCGCCAAGAAGGTTGCCAAACCCAAGGCAGCGAAGAAAGCAGCCCCCAAAAAGAAGTAAACTGTCAGTTCCAATTTATACCCACAAAGGCTCTTTTAAGAGCCAACCACCTTGTTTTTTAAGAGTATCCTCAATTGTACTTATGCGCCATGGACCACGGTCACATGTGAGATGACACAAATGGGGCCCCTGCTAAAATATATTTAATGTGTTACAAGGTTAAACGTTAAACATCGTAGCTGGGCCTGTGTTCTAATCCAAATCACCTTTTCCTTGCCTTTTCCTTACATGCTTACAAACCCAACCACGTTAGATATTGTGTTAAACTTAACGACCTTTTGGTTCAACATGAAAACGACATGAATAGTAAGTACCATTACACATAATAGGATTGGATATACATCAATTCAACTCAAATGAGCTTTATTGGCATGAGAAAAGATACGTTTATATTGCCAAAGCAAGTGTCAAAAATAAAATAAAAACAGATGAAAATGGGGAACAATACAGTTGGAGAGGGTACAGCATTCTATAAACAGACTAGAGCTACTGTATGTTGCATTGTGTCATTTCATACAGGGTTTAAACAAATAGCACTGTCCTCATATCAATTTAGATAGTATAAGAACATAAATAAAACAAAGAGAAAGACTCATATCATATCGATAAGAAAAGTTGACATCATATCGATAAGAAAAGTTGACTAGTAATATTACTGTAAACTGCTGTGACCAAAAACGAATAGGGGATTGAATTGAATCGTGTGTGTGTGGGGGGGGGGGGGGGGGGCTGCTGATCTGCCTGTCCTCCCTTACGTCCTCAGACTCAGAGGAACCTCCTTCTTTGTGGGCCGGGATGAACCCAAAGTTTTTAGACAGGGGGCAGGACTCTGGGAGGAGCCATAAGGAGGACGATGATGCTGATTGGAGGGGAGCTCAAACACACTCACCCCGCGCTCTCATTCTTTGTTGTGATTGGTTGGGGCGCACCCAGACTCTCCTTTCCTTTCTTTAGTCGAAGATATAAAAGGTCTCGCGCGCCTCTCAACCAGCACATTTCTTCGAGCTACTACTCCAGAAAAACCAACAACACGATGTCAGGACGAGGCAAGACCGGCCTCGTCTACGTTTGCCTCTCGTTACGTTCATAACTGGGCTCGGTTAAAGTAGGCTACACGGGCGAGGCAGACCTCCCCACACGGGAGTTTGTGGGGAAAGAACTGTTGTTTAAAAACAAGCTGGTGTGTGCTAAGGATATTTATTCCTTTATAGCATTGCCTAACAGGCGTGAGTTCGAGCTCTGCTTCTATCAAGAACCGATTCTACGTCGCTTTTTAGAGCAGTACGCCTTTGATATCGAGGAAGAGAAATGGAAGGACTGGTCCGTAGAGTCCTCAGTCAGCATCAACATTGTGAACGTGGTGGTGAAGTTCTGGACCGGACGGGTCTCAGACCATGACGTCGAGCTGTACCTGAAAAGGTACTGCAACATCCTGGAGAAGCCTTATAAGCCTGTCGATGCTTTTGGAATCTGGTATGGAATACGCAAATACAAGGTGGAAATCAAGCGCGACTCCAACGGCCAGCGTGTGTCTTTACCCAGCTCCATCTCCTTGGGCCCGTACAATGGAAGGGTGTTCTACCCGGGCCAGGAGACCCGGTGTTTCGTGTGTGGCAGTACGGCACATCAGGTCCGGGAGTGCAAGGAGGTTAAGTGCTGGAAGTGTTCGGGCCTGGGACACAAGGGGAAGGACTGCCAGAACAACGCGGAGTGCAGCCTCTGTGGAGATTCCGGGCACTCATACTTCCAATGTCCTAAGTCCTACAGCAACAAGGCAAAAGAGCAGCGCAAAGACCAAGCAGCGGAACAGCAGAGGCGAGTCGTGGAGCTACTAAGGAGCAGCAGACAGCAGGGGCCGCCCTCTTACTATAACTCTATGGTGCCGCCACCAGATGATACCAGCACCCCACAGTCGGCTGACAGTGGGCAGCAGAGCCGTCCGCAGCTGGAGCCCAGCGCCACAACACCAACTCCGACTGAGGAGCCCGGTGAAGCTGGGATGACAGCGGAGACGGGGAGGAAGGAGCCTGACCCTGGCAACTACATGCCAATCGCAATCCTGAGTTCCCTCTCTAAACTGGTGACTGGGAGAGATCTTACTCAGCTGGAACCCGGCGCTACAACACCAACTCCGAGCGGGGAGCGCGGTGGAGCTGGGATGACAGTTGCGACGAAGGTGCCAGGCAGAGGGAGAGGCCGTGGGAGAAGTACCTTCTCAGCAGCCAACATGAGAGCAGCCGCAGCGCGCTCCGGAGGGGCGGGCGTTCAGACGGTGAGACAGCAGCAGCAGTCGCCGGAATCGCCGCCACCCTCTTGTCCAGAGGCAGCCGCTGCAGAGGAGACGGAGGAGGCTGTCAGACAGCTGGAGAAAGCTGTGAAAAACATCCTGCCTCCCTGGTCCGACTCTTCTGGCGTCGAGGAGGAGAAGGGAGCCGAGGAGGATAAGCAACGCGATGAGGAGAAGGACGAAGAGTCAGATTACGACTCAGCAAGCGAGGAGCCGAGTGAGCAGAACGTCAGCACCTCAAGCAGCAGCTTTGTTTCGGGCGGAGGAGAGGGGCTCCTCCCCGCTGCTGCGGATGGGTCTCGAGGAGAAGGAGCTGAGCAGCATGTGAGTGCCAACGGTCAGAAGCGACAGACGTCGCCGCTCGCAAACGTTGTGAAGAAACATAGACATGCATGAAAGCCGGCTTGTCAACACTAACTTATCATTATGTCTACCATCTCATTTGTTACTTGTAACGTGAGAGGAATTCAATCCTTGGAGAACAGAAAGACTAAGATGAGCATTCTCCACAACACCAGGTACGACATTATATGCGCACAAGAATTAAGATTGACATCACAGGATGATATCGCTGATGTAGAGGCTATGTGGGTAAAAGGCACTTCGATTATCTCTATTGGTCTTGATAAAGCTGATGGCATAGGTATATTTTTTAACACTAAAGCTGAAATTATAAAGAAAAGAGAAATTATCCCAGGTAGAATCCTTTTGGTTGACTGCTTTTATTTAAATTTAAAAATGAGAATTATTAACGTTTACACACCACCAGATGCCGCAACTAAAGTAAGAATGTTTAAGCGGCTATATGAATTATTGACTGTTAGTTATTTTACTGTATTGTGTGGAGACTTTAATGCTTATACCGCGGAAAATGACAGAATATCTGCTTTACATATTAATCCCCGTGGTCGCAACAGAGAAGGAATTGAACTGAAAAAAATGAGTGAATTCTGTGGGGTAAAAGATGTGTTTCGAATGTTGCATCCAACTGAGGTGGGATACACTCGGTTTGATAAAAATGTAAAAACGAGAATAGACCACATTTATATTAATTCTAACATTACGCCTCTAAATTATAAAACCCGTGTATTGGTCAATTCTGATCACCTTGCTGTAGTTGTGCTTTTGAAATTTGGCCAGACAGAAAAAAAGGGCTATTGGAAACTAAATGTGAGCTGTTTAAAGAACAATGATGTGCTTGCAGAATTAAAAAAAGAGATCGTAATTGCTAAAAGTTTAAATGTATTAACTGGATCTTATGTTGAACTATGGGAAATTATGAAGGAGCGATTAAGATATTTCTTTAAATACAAATCTAAAATTTTAAATCAGGAGCTAAATAAAAAATACAATATATTAATGGCCGAGTTTATAAACCTTAAAACGAAAGCAGATAAAACCGAGGCGGATAATGAGAAGTTAGCTGAAACTGAAACTGAATTGGCAAAATTAAACGACGTCTCCCATTGCCTTCGCCTACAGGCAGGTATGGGTAATACAGAGTGTGTCAGTAATACACACAATCTGTTACGTATACATAAAAAGAACTTGGAAAATAAACATTTCGGTGCTATTCTAAATGACAACGGTCAAATTATAGAGGATGAGAAGATAAAAAGGGAAACTATTAGAGAAATGTGTGAAAAGATGTATCAGAAACAAATCTTAAATGAAACAAGGCTGCATTCTTTCCTGGATTCCATCGCTTTAAGCAGGGTTGGCCTTAACGCGGAAGGGGGGGAAATTAATACCTTTGAAGTAAGGGAGGCTATCTCTCAGTTAATTAGGGGTAAGGCACCCGGTCCAGACGGCCTTTCTAATGAGCTTTTTCTCTCTTGCACAGAAGAGTTAGTTGATCTGCTAACCCTCGCTTATAATGATGGGGCCAGGTCAGGAAAAATGCACGCCTCCTTTTACCACGGTGTTATATCGCTGTTATATAAAAAAGGTTCCTCGTTTGATCTTGATAACTGGAGACACATTACACTGATGAATGCAGATTATAAAATATTTGCCAAAATAGTTGTTAATCGACTAACTAAGGTTTTGGAAGAAATAATAGAAAAAGAACAGACCTGTGCCATTAAGGGAAGACTTATGTGGGATAACTTGGGCATTCTAAGAGATATCACTGGTGGAGATGTAAAGGATGAATTCTTTATTGTGAGTTTAGACCAAAAAAAGGCCTTCGATTTCATTTCTAGAGAGTACTTGTGGGAAGTTTTAAAAGTATATGGTTTTAAACAGGATTTCATTAATTTGATCAAGTTGCTATATGCAGAGTCCACGGTTCAGGTCAATGTAAATGGTGTCTTAACAGAGGCTTTTGAAATTAAGAGGGGGGTGAAGCAAGGGTGCCCCCTATCGGCAGCTCTCTATATCCTGGCCATTAACCCTTTATTAAAACGAATTAAAAATGATAAAAGACTCTCGGGTATAAAAACTAGTAGCGGTGAGAGGGTGGTCGTCCTGGCCTACGCTGACGACGTGACCATTATAATTAAAAATCAGTATGAGCTAGACGTTATAAAAGAGCACTTGTCACTTTATGAGGAGGTATCGGGTTCTAAACTGAATCCAGATAAAACGGAGGGTGTCTGGTTCGGGAGGTCTGAGGCCCGGCCATCAGTAAATATAAAAGACAGTGAAACAATGAAAGTTCTGGGTATCAAGTTCAGTAACAGTGATAGTTATGGTAAAAATTGGGACGACAAGGACAAAGAGATAAAAGAAGAATTAGATAAATGGGAAAATACATCATGTCGTTATAAAACAAAGATTATAATAATAAAATCATGTATTGTATCAAAGCTTTTATTTCTCGCAACCATATTTCCTCCCAAGGACCAGACACTTAAAAAGATAAATAAAACTTTGGTCAACTTCATTTGGGGAACCACCAGGGAGGTGACCAAAAGAAACCTTTTATATAAAAGTAAGCGCTTTGGAGGTCTTGGAGCGGTAGACCTGGGCCTAAAACTTAAAATTTCCTTTTGTAAAAATATAGCTGCCGGTTTTAAAAGAAGTGCAGTGTGGATTGGTGAGGCTCTAAGCTGGACTAAAAAGAAGGGCAAAGCAAGGAGCTCTTTTCCTTATTTTAAAATTATGTACGGTGATTTAATGGGTAATTCTGCTCACCTGAATATTGATTGGACTGAAATGTCAAGCAAGAAAATATATAGTGTTATATGTGATGACATGTATGGTGGTATTTTCCCCTATAGAAATCTGGACGATAATCAGAAGCAGGTGTGTTTAAAAAATATTTGGAGTAAAAACTTGTCTGAAAAAAAGAGAGACGTCATGTGGCTTGTCTCTGTAAGACGACTAGCCGTTAGGGCGGTTGTTAAATGGAGTTGTTTTGTAAAAACAGTTAAATGCCCTTTTGTGTATTGCAATGAGGATGAAACAATAGAGCACCTGCTGGTCGATTGTCTCAGATCTCAATATGTGTGGGAGAGAATGGCCCGTATTGGTTTCAAAGTAAAATTAACATATAACGCAGTAATATATGGTGTCTTTGAAGAGAAACTTTCGACCATGGACCAGGACTTTTATTGGTCTGTTGTATGCACCGTCGTTAATAAACTATGGAACACTCGCTGTGCTATGACAATTAAGCAAGAGGCCATCTCTGGAGAGGTGGTCTTTCGGCAAATAATCACTGAACTAAGGAGACAAAGAACTTTGGACTCGAAACAAAATATCCTGAAACCATGGCACTTTTTGACCTTGTAATTTTGATTTATATTTCTACTTTTGTCTTTTATATATTATGTGGGTTCTATCTAAAGGCCTACTTTGGGTTAAAAAGAAGAAAAGTAATGCCATTACAAATATTTGCTGCACTTATAATGTATTTCTTATTGACTTGACATGCCTATTTCTGATTTATGAATGTAAATGCTTGAAATACCTGTAAAACTGCAAATTTTCAATAAAGTCTATTTAAAAAAAAAAAAAGCAAGACCGGCGGAAAGGCCAGGGCGAAGGCAAAGACCCGCTCATCCCGTGCTGGGCTCCAGTTCCCCGTGGGTCGTGTCCACAGGCTGCTGCGTAAAGGCAACTATGCTCAGCGTGTCGGTGCCGGCGCTCCCGTCTATCTGGCGGCTGTGCTCGAATACCTGACCGCTGAAATCCTGGAGTTGGCTGGAAACGCTGCCAGGGACAACAAGAAGACCCGTATCATTCCCCGTCATCTCCAGCTGGCCGTCCGCAACGACGAGGAGCTCAACAAACTCCTGGGTGGAGTGACCATCGCTCAGGGCGGTGTTCTGCCCAACATCCAGGCTGTTCTACTGCCCAAGAAGACCGAGAAAGCCGCCAAGAAATAAACCTAGTTCATTCGTTTGACAAACCCCACAAAGGCTCTTTTAAGAGCCACCCACTGTTTCAGTTTAAAGATGTTTTCCCCAGTTCTTGAACATGCACATTTTATATAAGCTCATTTAGTCAATATTATGATATTGGCATTTGTAGGCAATATAATAGGTCTACATTGCATGGATCGTGCCACGTTAATTTATCTAACACATTAATTACATTCGTGTTAAATATTGAGACAAGATGCCTTCTCAGTCAACAATTCAATATAACTGCATAGCGGTTTATACTGGTGTATTTATTTGTAGGATTAATTGACTTTCTACAAAAAAATAAGCATAATACATGGTCCATGATGGCAGATCTTTGAGCACATTGATATACTTGGAAAAATGAATTAGAGTATGATTTTACTATATGCATTACATATTCTTTATACAACAAAGCATCCTTGTGTCAAGTGTTATTTTGTCACTCAAGTAGACATGTTTGTTTCTTGGTCATATCTCATATGACACAATGTATTTTCAGTTTGCTGGAAAGTGGTATTCCATAGTATTATCTATTACAGCAGCTCCAGTGTGAAGTGTTCCCCACCAATCGGTAGAAAGTGACTTATGGTACCTCCCCAAAGAAGGAGGTTCCTGACGACTGACCAATCATAGAATGACGGCGTCTTGCAGACACTAATAAAAGGCAGCCGTTTGCGCTGTTCTCACATTCTAAACTCAACTAAGTCAGAAGAAGCCATGGCAAGAACCAAGCAGACTGCTCGCAAATCCACCGGCGGTAAAGCGCCCAGGAAGCAGCTCGCCACCAAGGCGGCTCGTAAGAGCGCGCCGGCGACCGGTGGAGTGAAGAAGCCTCACCGTTACCGCCCTGGTACAGTGGCTCTGAGGGAGATCCGTCGCTACCAGAAATCCACCGAGCTGCTGATCCGCAAGCTGCCCTTCCAGCGCCTGGTGAGGGAGATCGCCCAGGACTTCAAGACCGACCTGCGCTTCCAGAGCTCCGCCGTCATGGCTCTGCAGGAGTCAGCCGAGGCTTATCTGGTCGGTCTGTTCGAGGACACGAACCTGTGCGCCATCCACGCCAAGAGGGTGACCATCATGCCCAAAGACATCCAGCTGGCCCGTCGTATCCGTGGAGAACGTGCTTAATCTTTCCGTCGCTTGTCAAACCCCCAAAACGGCTCTTTTAAGAGCCACCCATCTATTTGTAAAAAGAGCTAATCTCTGCTATGCGATGAAAATGTGTATTTAATGCTTATAAAAACTATGAATCACGGCCACTATCTATCCATTTTTAAATAAACTATTGAATTTTTGCAGGGTTTACAATCATCCAGCATGTACAATAAAGTGACAATAGTCATACAAATACAACAAACGTAATAGAGCAAGTACAAGGAGTATATGTATATGTAATAAGAGCATTACTTTGTTTTTCTCTTTTCTCCCCTCTCTTTACCTTACCTCAACGCCACAAACTGCCACAAACGGCCTTTAAATATGAATTACAAATGAGTATAGATAGACAAAATACAAAAATAAAATATCAACATGGACAGATATTACAATAATAAATTGTTTCTTTTTTTCTTTCTTTTTTTTTTCTTTTTCTTCACAGTGTCAACAGGTGCCATGGCTTTAGTCTCTTTTGTCGGGAGTCAAGTGTTCTTTGCCTTTTAAGTTCAGTTTTGATTTGCTTGAGAACCACCTCTCCTGAGATGAACTCCGGTTTAATAACTATGGCACATCTTGTGTTCCAGATTTTGTTCACAACAGTGCACACAATGGACCACATGAACTCCTGGTCCATGGCAGACAGCTCTTCTTCAAAAACTCCATACATAGCAGCATTATACGTAACCTTCACATTAAGACCGATCCGTGACATTTCTCTCCAAGGTCCAATCATGGCGTTTATTGGCATAGAACAGGACAACTCTGCCATCTAGAGGTAGACATCATGATCTGCTCAAAAAACATGAAGCAAGCTTCTGCAAAAATATGCTTTTACAGTGGTTCTCCACCTGTGGGTCGGGACCCCCGGGGGGTCCCCAATGAAGTGACAATTTAACCCTCTAAGGCCCACGGTTGTAATATTACAACGTTTGTATTTTATCCAAAAAAAGGTTTAAATCATTTTATTTTAGCTCCCCCAAACACCACCATTGGATTCTATTGTTTAGTATTACAATGCCATTGGCCACAATATTTGCATATAAATACCCCCCACAGGGGCTGACATTCACACCCGCCACACCCGCTGAAATTCCAGAGTTTTGACGAACAACATCTCACTTTTTCATGGAAGCTATACCTCAAAAAAACATAAGTAAAATGCCTGTACTATTCTTTTTGGTGATCATTAGAATGTCTAGAACATGTACATATGTTATTATTTTGAAAAATATCCCCCATATGTAAATTAGAGCATGATTTATGATTTTTGATTTATGGCTATAAAATCTTACAAAAACATTTTTTTGAAAAAAACATTACATTTTCCTCTTAATAGGACTCCTACAACACCATCTGATTTTTTTCAATTTTTTATTTCAAGTATTTCTTAATGCGGGCCTTAGAGGGTTAAGGACTTTTTAAGACCTTTTTAATGCTTCAATAAATCCTCTATAAAAACTGGTCAAACACTGGCCGAATTTTCAAATAATATAAGAAAAAGGCACGATCTACAAGCTCACAAGCTTCACAACGCAAGGTGTTGTGAGCTTGTAGATCGGCTATTTTGACATGAGGTGGACTTGATTCTACATCATGAGCCATGGTTAAGTGACACCCAAATGCTGGACACTAATAGTGACAGTTTAAGCACGTTAAACACAACCTTTTCCCAAATGTGAATGGAAGGACAAATCTTAATCATACATAGGATATCACATTAATAATACATTTGGTAAACTCAACTGTTTAAAAATGACATTCACCCATCCCCACGATGCATAACTAGTTCTGTTTAAAGATCACAAAACAACCAAAAACGTTTATAACAACAAATTACTGGCCAGTGACCAATTGATGCAAGAGATCATGGAATTTATGTTTGCATTGTATGATGTCCATATGCAAATTCTATGGTTAAAAAAAAATAACAAGAAAAAAGAATAGCATTAATTATGCCAAAATAAGAATATGGATTTCTCTTTAAATGGTCATAATTATTTGTCTGTTTGCTTGTTATAATATGTAGTAGTTCTCATTCCTACATAGGAGGACTGCGTACAATCACAGCTGTTCACTAAGAAGAGGTTCCAGTAGACGGACAATATCAAGCATTTCGGAACAGGCCTTGTTTCCCTTTCTCCGCACCATGTCGACAAGTTCCCGTGCTTTGTCTGACCTGACCTTATGAACTGAACCTCTAACCCACTCCATCTCTGCCTCGTTGATCACGTTCCTGAGTGAGACTCCTTGGATGAACACGTTCCTCCCAATCCTCAGCTTCTCCCCTGCAGATGTGTCTTCTTCATGGGTCCTTGTCATAGCCTCAGTTGCAGTTGCAGAAGCACCTTGAAGATAAGCTGGGGGATTCATAACAATAATAATCAGTAATCACCATCATCATCCTCATGTGTTGTATTATAACAGCAAAGGGGAACACGTTATATTCTGAATATTCTGGTAATTCTTCTATTCCTTCCTTCAAAACAATGTATTGAGACAAACAGCACATAATTTAATGTGTGTCCCAAATACTTCATGTCATGAGCACCCTGAACCACCCTGAACCACCCTGAAGCATGTGAACCCCCACAATCGGCTACAAGAACATTTCGGTTACTCAAGTCTTCCCGACACGGTCTGACTTTGCACCGCGCTGTTATCACAGGTTACATTTGAGAATGGCACTTATCTGTTCTTTTCAAATCTTGTGGGTTTTGCACAGAGAGTAGCAGAAAGTGATGTGATTGACACTGTTACTATATTATTTGCAGAGCAGAGATTTTGTACCTGGCAGTGGCACTGTGGCATACACTAGGCATGTGTTATGTTTATTCTTTTTTGAGATCTCAGAATTGCACTGTATTTTTCGTAATCTTTTTTATTGTGACCGAGTAACAGACAGTAGAAGATAATGACTTGTTCAGAGTTTGTGTCTTTATATTTAGCCTAAAGGACTTAGCCTAAAAGATGAACACTAAAAGACCAGACTAAACCCAAAAGACTAAGACTAAAATATTTTGATATTTAGTTGACTAAGACTAGACTAGACTAAAACAATTTCAGAAGACTAAGACAGGGTTAAAATTTGCTGAAAAGATTAACACTGATGTTGGGAACCACAGGTGTCCAGCTGCAGGTGATTCCAACAGGGCTGAGAGGCTCCAGGGGTGGGGGAGCAGAGCTGTGACCAGCGCCTCAATGTCTTTGTCTATCCTAGTGCTGTTTTACAAAAACATTTTAAAAATAAATGTAACCACCGTTTTATAAAGGCCAATTTGTAATTTTAAAATGAAGCTACAAAGGCTCTCACAGCAGCCAAAAGGGCTCTCCTATCATCATGACCTTTATCTTCCAGTCTGTAAAGGATGCAGTGAATCCATCTGCTATCACCTTTCTAGTGTCTTCGTGCAGAGATGTTGTCTATTTAACTTCATAATAGTAAAGCAATCAACAATTAAATCATACATTTTGAAAACAGGTTTTGAATTGTTAGAGGTTTCTTTGATCCCCTTCTTTGTTGTGATATAGGTTAGAGCGTATACATAGCCTACATGCTATCATTGTTTGGTATCTCTAGTCTAGCATCTACTGTATCTACATCAAAACATAATATAACATAATATTCATTTTAAAATGGAGATAACTTTAAAAGATGAAAATTGCAGTGTTAGTTAGAAATAATCCTTCAGGATTACACCCCAGCGTGGAACCTGTAGGTCTTCTGATGTGGGGCTCCTCACCATCCCTCACAGCAAAGAAGCAGACCCTCGGCTTAGATAGAGCTTTCAGTGTGGCAGCCCCAAGTTAACCTCTGGAACTCACGCCCCATGGGGACTTGCCAGACGCAAACATTGGACTGCAGAGACATTTGTTCACTCAGGCTTTTGGCAAATTGTTTGTTTATTTTTGTTATTATTATTACAGCAAATTAACCGATTTAAGAGAACTCTATGACCAGAGCGCTCTGAAATCACGCTGCTCTGAAACAGAGAATGTAGTATCTTGACTATCTTCCAAATGCTCTCATGCCATCATAACTGTGGTTCCCAAACCTTTTAGCTCAAGACCCAAAAGAGAAATTAGACGTTTGCCTGGGACCCAAACGCCATCATTGTTTTAATATGGTTACCAGGAATGCTTTTGGCTGGGAACGGTCACGTGCAACCGCAGGGATACATGGGACATTGTCTTGAGCTTGCCGAAAATAAAGCATGCGAAGAAGAACCATCACAAGCCCTTATAATCACAAGCCCCTAGCATACCCTGCTTTAACATCAATTATAACATGAATTGGACCATATTTTCACAAAACGCATATCATGGTAATTGAAACGTGGCTTTAAACTAGCGACAGGAATCATATGACAATGTTTATTAAGGTAAGAACATCAAATGTAAAAGTTCGGGGGAAATTAATGGAATCCTATGGAGAACTAGCAGACAATCATAGGAACTGTTAGTTCTGTGTTTAGTTCTGCGGACAACTTGCCCCCTGGTTTAGCCCTTCCGGTTACCGCTACTAGGCCTTACACCTAGAACTCACCTAACCCCTGCCCATTATGCTAGGGTGGGATGGTTCAGGATAGAGGACAAAAGCAACTTGCCATAGGCGTGGTCTTCAAGATACACAAGATGAGACTGAAGCCCTTGTTATACGGAGACGCTGCAAGCTTTTTTTGAAAAATCTTGAAAATTGGTGCAAGTCTTTGAACATTTCAAAAAACCTATGTTTTTTGAAAAACCTATGTTTCTATGTGGTGCTCAAACCTTTTCATGTCAAAGACCCCCAAAATGATATGTATTTGACCACGGACCCCCATCTTAAAATATTTAGTTTCGGGGATACTCAGATGTAAAGGGTGTTCAATAGCCCTGATTTATGCCAAAAAATCAAAAACCTCAAAAATGGAGTTAAGAGGTTTTGGCCAGACAGTTACGATATATTCTTTTTAATGAGACATGCATTTTAATTACGCTCCCAAATCCATTATCATCTATTTTCGCGTATTGAATGAGTCCCGCAGCGCAGCCAATCTGCTGAAGCCACTTGGAAGAATGCAGTTTTGGCACAAAAATGTGGTCAAATGCGTTCTATTGCCGCCAGAATGTGGAATGCCCCACCAACAGGCATAACAAAGTGTGACTCCTTACCCTCCTACAAAACCGTTCTAAAGGAGCACATAAAGGTTGCTGCAAATTGTAACTGCAGACCACAGGTTAATATCGGAATATGAATATACTGATATATTATATTAATTCCAAACATGCAAAACAGGACCTCCTTTAATTACTTCAGTCCATATTAATACTTTTTGATGGCTAGTATTACATGTGTAGTCTTTTTATGTCCAACTTATTTGTAATAAAGTTCATAAAGTTTACAGATTGTAAGTATAGTATAACTAAATAAAGAACATGCTGCATTGCGACACGTTTAGCGCTTGTAGACTGGCTATTTTTAGCTAGGTCTGGTTATTCGTGACAGTAGAGTGATGGAGTGGGACATCAATTTACGAAATAAGTTATGTTCAAATATGGAGATAAGAGGTTTCTGTCGACAGCAGCAATATGCAATGTGGCCCCCTGAGTGAGTGTGGAAATACAGTGGCCCCCTCTGTCATCAAAGTTGCCCAACCTTGCTCTAGGCTATAATACCCCCTCCCCCCTCTCTCATCTCTCTAGAAACCAATACTGAGGTATTTACCATCTGAAAGCTGGTGTGAGAATGAACTGGGAAGACTGGATCCAGATGAGAACTGTAGCCTACATCACATGTGATCGCCCCTCACCCTGAGCTCCACATAAATAGCAGCATCATTTCTGTCTTTTGTGTACTTTGGTTTTCACTTGGCGTTTGCACAACGACGACGTTTTTTCTATTCTAAAGGTAAGAGGACAATTACATTTTGCAGAATGCTATGATGACGCATTAGATCAGGCTGCTGATTTACGTTGTAAAAAAGATATCTAGGCCGGGTGTTCTTCTCTTGTTCTAACTTCTATGTTGGCAAACCGAAACTAGGCAACCTTGTTCTGCTTTATCAAACTTTATATGATTAGACTATATTACGTTATATGATTGGTAAAATTGTGTTTTATTAGATCCCCTATAAAGCCTAATATACAATATTATTCAAACCTCTGTTAGAGCAGCAGGGGCGAGGGGCGTAGTAGCCTAGTATTAATGCATGGAAAAGTGGTAATTTTGGTATTGTTATAGGCTACTTTGTTGCTGAAATGAGCCTAATGGTCTCCAGGCCATTCGACTACATGCGCTTTTTCAGAATGGTTTCGTATAGTCTGGAAATAACGTGCATTCGTTAACCACGAATGAACTATCTGCATTCATGGTTAACTATTCCTTGGTTAACTATATTTATTGCGACCGTTAGGGAGCAGTTTACTACCAAAACCTCCACCGGCCGTCCGTCCGTCCGTCCGTCCGTCCGTCCGTCCGTCCGTCCGTCCGTCACACGTCACACGTCACACCTTTGTTTGTGTACGGTGTGATGTCATATATCTTCAGTATGACATCACACCACATGTGTACACAAACCTTTGTGTACGTTGCTGTGGCAACAGTCTGTTGTTGCTGGTCTGTTAGTGTACGTTAGCAACCACCTTAGCAACCATGGTTTTACCCTAGCAACCAACTGTTTACCCTAGCAACCAACTGTTTACCATAGCAACCATGTTTTGTTACCCTAGCAACCAACTGGGCATAAAAGGGATTCTGTTAGGGATCTCCATATATGGGCATAAAAGGGATTCTGTTAGGGATCTCCATATATGGGCATAAAAGGGATTTTGTTAGGGATCTCCATATGGGTCAGTGACGTGACGCCCCAAAAAATGTGTTTTTAAAAAAACTTTAAAATGCAGGCATAAAAGTTATTTACTTTTGTTCTACTCACTCTCAACCTTATGGAAATACATTTTGTTTTTCGATATTTTATTGGAATCAGACTTTATTCAGCAGTTTGTTGTACTTGTGCCTAAAATCGTCATATGGTGTGACATGAAAATAATTGTTCATAAAATGAAAATGGATTACATCTTTCTTAAGTTACTCACTTTATCAAAGTCCTTTATCATAACTAACCAGTGATCCACTATAGTTTTTTGAAAATTAATTATATCTGTATATTTTTTTCATAATCGACACTCTGTGTGAGGCCCATGTTCATGATCTTACAACATATTTTAAATGTATTCTGTCAAAACTTTCTCTAAAATTACACAAATATTTGTGACTCTTCCTGATAATATTCTCTATGTAATCCATAAACATTTTTTTGGTTTAATCATTAATAAAGGTATGATTTTTCACTATTTGGAATGTCACACCAAATGATTTAGTGTCACACCGTATGATCATATCTTCATGTGTCAAAGCAAACTGTGTTTTAACCTACCTATTAGTGAGTACTGAACTTTACTGATTGATTAAACAATTACCCAGGATAACATGGCCTTAATATTTCTGAACAGGATATTATTGTAGGGCTTTAACATGGGATAAGAAAGAATTGTAGTAGTAGATGGATGATGAGGATGTGCACAGGAATGCTACGCACGCCTAAGTCTTCTGCCGGCCCACAGCAGAAGGATCCTAAAGAGACAATAAGGCGCATAGCCACACTTGGAGCCAAGGCAACATTTTATTAACACCAATTAGTGGAAACAGAACTCAGCATTCAGGTAAATTGCTTTTTTCCGAAGTCTCCTGAACTTGAACACAGCATTTTGTGTTGAACAAATGTAATTAGGAATCATGACATTACACCACATCTCCACTAGCTAAAGAGTGCTGGGTTGCGCAACTCCAAAAATAGCTGATCTACAAGCTCTCGCAGCACAACGTGTTGAGAGCTTGTAGATCAGCTATTTTCGCTAGTTTTGTCTCGGGTCCTACCTTAACACTGTCCACTGTCCAGTCCAGTGAGTGAAAGTACAAAAGTATTAGATCAGATTAGATTATACATTTAGACTGTATTGTACATCAGCCAGTCGTATTTGGTGAGGGTAGCAAACCGGCTGCCTTGTTGCGGTTCTGCTATGCCACAGACAACCTCCTGCTCTTCGTAGAAAATACAGTCTCGCCCCTTTGGCTCCTCTCTCCTTGCTGGGTCATTGTTTAGTTTCTCCCTGTACTTTCTCGTTCTCTCAGCACTTGTCATTTTCCAGCTGACAAAAGAAAATGGAATGTATAGTTTAAGACAAAGAGAAAATATTGTTTAGATTGAAACAATATGTTAAGGTTTCTGTGAAGGGGTTTCTGCTCTGTCTGATGAATTTGAAGTATCACTGAATGAAACTAAATTACATTTTATGTAAAAATGTTTAAAACAAATGTTTAAATGTACAAAAGAAACATGGAAATGTGTTATTTATTGTTATATCTGTAGTTAAATACAGTATAAATCATATGGTGTGACAATCAAGTCATATGGCGTGACAAGCAGATGTCACACCATTATGATTAAGTGTCACACCATATTACGTTTTTCTGCATTTAGGTTTACCTTGAGGCTACTATGTACACATTAGCATGCTAACAGCATGCTAGCTATAACAAAGCAACCTAGATCTACATGGAAATATGACCAAAACTTCAAATAACTTAAGCTTTTTTTAATGAAAAGGTGTCACACCAACAGACATCCAAAGTGGTGAGTTTGTCAAAGTTTCAACAAGATGGCATTTCATGAAAATGTTAAAATCATAACTCACCTCAGACACCTGTCTTGCAGTTGTGCTGGGAGTGCTGAATAGCCTTACAGAAGAAGGACCTCTCTAGCCAATAGGTGTCCAAATAATTGCCTGTTTAATTTGTCCAAACTAGTGTCACACCAAATGATTTTGGTTTGGGGGACAAAATGTTTTTGATCAGAAATGACTGAAAACATTATGCTTTGACTTTGAAAAGATATAGGCTCACAAATAGACATTTTTTTAGCCTAAATTCATTTTCAAATGATTTTTAGCAATTCTTTTTCTTAGTTTTATTCAAGTTCCCACTTTGAGAAACAAGGTCAGGACAGTCACACCATATGAGTTTTGCCATGTTTGGTTGAACATTCTGAAGAAATGAGGAATGAAATGTTTTAATCTTGAGTAAGTTCACATAAAGCTTAATGTCCTGCACAATATTCAGAAGGTTTTTGACAAATATATTTTTTATTTATACATGTTTGACACCGAGGACAGCGTCACGTCACCCACCCATATATGGGCATAAAAGGGATTCTGTTAGGGATCTCCATATATGGGCATAAAAGGGATTCTGTTAGCTGTTAGTGATCTCCATATATGGGCATTAAAGGGATGCTGTTAGGGATCTCCATATATGGGCATAAAAGGGATTCTGTTAGGGATCTCCATATATGGGCATGAAAGGGATTATGTTAGGGATCTCCATATATGGGCATAAAAGGGATTGTATCCCAGATGATGCCCTGTTAGGAGATCCACACTAACAGAATCCATATATGGTCCTATACCGACAGCTGCTATAAGCCAACCCTGGCGATAAGGTCTGAGTCGAAGAAATGCTTCTTTCCTGGCAAGAATTGCCCCTTTATACTGTAGGGCTCGTTTGTGTATTGTATGACATCACGCCACATCATCGGCTGAGGACTGTGTGATGTCATCATATCTCCATATATGGAGACATAAGTTGCTCATGCCCAAATATGGGCTGGTGAGGTCAGACTTAGTGTGATGCGTAGGTTATCTCCATATATGGAGAATCTTCAATCAGTAACCATGGCAAACTGTCAACTGCCCGTATGTCTTGATAATTGGTAAAACAAACTTTTGGCCTATTTGTGGAGATAAGCGACCAACGGTCGCTTATCTCCCGATTAGGGAGTCTTACTGGTTAATAATAGACTATAACCTTATGTCTTTTACAAATATGTGGTAGGCCTATTTATTGTTTGTGAAAGTGCACTTTGCACATCCTATAAAGTAGCCTGGCTCGAGTTAAAGCTGCTAGAGAGTGAGAGGTTGTTTGTTTGTTTACATATTATGTTCCTATTAAAAGAAATTGTATTAATATGTATTTTTAGACATTTAACCACTTGAACCCTCAATAATACTCTTGACCCATGGCTCTGTACTTGGCCTGCTCTTTTTTCCCTCAACACCAAACCTCTCCACTCAAAAAAGCTGATCTACAAGCTCACAGCCTGACGCTTTGTCGAACAGATAATCTCTAAAGAGTCAAGACAGACTCTGCTGCTATAGGGAAAAACAGAGTGGGCGTTCCCTTTTATTTGACGATGGCTAGCCAGATTGACCTACAGAATATGGGGATGCTA
This sequence comes from Nannobrachium achirus, assembly GCF_963921795.1. Classification (NCBI taxonomy): domain Eukaryota; kingdom Metazoa; phylum Chordata; class Actinopteri; order Myctophiformes; family Myctophidae; genus Nannobrachium; species Nannobrachium achirus. The sequence continues at coordinate 51,485,457 of NC_137813.1, forward strand.
TAGGGTTCAAGTGGTTTAATGTAAATATATATATATATGTTTAAGACTTTGATATAGAGGTTGGAGGATTTGACTCTAACCTTTTCTTCTGACTTCTTTTCAGATCCTGAATCAACACCATAACCAGTGATGGCAGGCCACACTTATTTGCTATTAGATCTTTTTGAGGATTTGAGTGCTACAGAATTCGGGAGATTCCAATGGCAACTGCGCAACGAGGGCAAAGTTAAAAGAGCCAGGCTGGACAATGCAAACAGGGAGCAAACAATAGATGCAATGGGGGGAACATACGATGACGATCAAGTTCTGGAGGTCACGAAAGGGATTCTGAAGAGGATCCATAGGAATGATCTGGCGAGGAAACTCCCAAACACTGGGTCAGATTCAGGACCCAAAGGTAATTTAATGAAATGATATTACATTTTATATCATATCATATCATATCATATCATATCATATCATATCATATCATATCATATCATATCATATCATAATTCAGGTTCTGGCCATGCAGTAAATATAATATTAATATAACAAATAAAATGTGTCATAGATTTACTAATAAAATTAATTCCTCATTTTGTCTTCAAGGTCCTGGTGCAACTCTGCAAAATGTGACAAATCTGCCAAACCTCCCAAATGTGCCAACTGAAGGCGCCAAGAAGCTGAGGGCTGTGAGGTGTGGCTTCATTAAAGGGATCTCAGAGGCCAGCCTGCTTGCTCTAGTGGATGAGCTTCTGTCGAGGGATGTTATCAACGATGGTGAAATGGAGGCAGTCAGAGACACTTTCATTGGCAGGATAGCCAAAGCCCGTCAGATTATTGACATGGTGCGGGCAAAGGGAGACAAGGCGAGTTCAGATATGATTGACATAGTTTGTCAGCTGGACTCAAACCTTTGTCAAAACATAGGTTTGTAGTGAGCGTGCCCATGTGAAAAACAAATGTGAAGAACAAAGGGAACTACAACACCATCATGACACTTGTGTGATCTTCAGGGAAGCCCTTAAGGTTTCTAAACTCTAAGCCAGCTTTTGGTTTTTGTGTGTTCTCGTGTCAATATAGGGAAGGAAAAAAGTGAAGAGCAAATTGTAGAAATGTATCATTCTTTTTTGTAAATACTGTTTTGTACACATTTTGTGTGTATTCTTTCCACAAAATAAAACATTCCGCTGTACTTGATGAGTTTGATTCAGTAACTTTTGTAGCCCCATCGTTTGTGGAGGTAAAGTGTAACTGACACTGACACTAATTTCAATCAGTGTTTATCTTCCATCTTGCACTTCTACTACAGATGAATATAAAGCAGTCAGGAGCACTCAAACGTCTGTGTTCCATATTATTTATGTATGTTGAAACAGTGGGTGGTGAGTTACAATGCATGTCCTGTATTCTTCTATCTCAGTGGTTCTCAACCCCCCTCTCATAAAATAAAAAAGTCCCTATGACACATATATTTGGTGGCCTCCCTACAGTAGATCCCTTGGCCCAAGGGTCCTGGACTAGCCTGGTGTTACCAGATTTGAATCCACCAGTGCCACTGTCGCAGAGAACAAGCAGCAACATATAGACACAAATGAGTTAAGGAATCTGGTGTGCAAGATATTCATCATAGTAGGATGAGACTAGTCTCGCAAGCCAGACTGTGCCTCCCATAATTTTCAAATTGTTCTGGTCATGCAGTCTGTAACGGAAGCTCTGAAAATGATTAAGCGCTATAAAGTGGATATGAAGCCTCCTGCCCTTCCGTTTTGTCTTTACAGTCTTGCAAATGTATCCCAATATAAATAAAAATCACTGTGACATACATTATATACTGTAGCTCACTGCTTAGCTGAAGCTAAAAAATGTAAAGATATTTTGAAATGTACTTTTAATATACTGGTAAATGACGGAACACATGACATCTTCCTGCCTCGGATTTCAAAAAAGTGTAGTTCCATGGACTCTATATGCCATTCGGAGATTGTGGAGGAGGCTAGGCGAGACAAGGATAAGACTGATATGTTATGTGGCTCTGAAGTTGTGTGTGTCTCTATTTATTAAATGTACTATTTATTCTGTATCTGTTCTAATTGCTTATTTTGTGTGTATTTATTTAATAGCCTAAATGATGTAACCAACCAGGTGTGATTTGCTCTTACTGTGTGCGCTCACTGTGCTGCAAAGATGCTTCATCGTAGAAAATAGTTCTTATAGGATGAAGATGAATGGAAAAAGCGTATAGACATTTAGCTACATTAACAATATGGGCAGATTGTTTATTGATCCAATGATGGAGGAAACCCAGTCGCCAGAGGCAGCGCAGCAGTTAAGATACAGATACAGAGCAGTACTGTAAGATAGAGCAGGGTAAACACCATCAATAATGAACAATAGTATATATAGGCCCTCTACACTATGCAATAGATCTATTTGGGCATGATGGTCAACCTCTTGCCGTTAAGGTGCACAGGTAGATGTCTTCAACAGACAAATCAGGCGAACTCCAGTACTCCACTGAGTCTGATCTGGATGTAATTGTTAGGTTCTGGTCTATGTTGTGGCTCCACCTGCTGTTCTGACAATATCACGACAATATTAATTGGCCAGATCATAATTCATAACACTTTTACAAATCACCAAGCCATTTAATATTTTAAACCTCTTTAGTAGGCCAAACTTTGTCTAGAGTAGTCTGAGATTATCAGAAATCAGGCAGGCAACAATAGCATCACTTAGTTAGTTAAGAGATCAAAGTGTTAATTGGCTCTAAATTCTGATAGAAATAATTGATAGTGTTTGCTCAGTAACATACCGGTAGGTCTTCCTTTTTTTCCCCTTAAATTATTATCCCATGATTTTGTAACCCACTGACCTCATGCTTCCTTCTATGCATGAGGAGCCCAAGTTGTTTCTTTTCGCATTGCTATGCATTTGATGTATTTACCTTGTGCCTGTCCTTGCTTATCATAAACTGCTCTGGATTAAGAGCCTTTGCTATAAATGCCTAAATTGGAAATTGACAGCAATGATTGCTATCTGAATATAGAGCTTAAACATTTTACAAAAATTGTTTTAAACGAAACAAATATCACGTACTGTATACCACCTTGAACAGCAGGACACAGTGTTCTTATTAATATAAAATACTATACAACCATCCTCCCATCCATCATTGGGGTGCATTGTATTCAATCTTTATTAGTTTTCCATAGAAATACATTTGCTTCTTATTAGTAACGTGCCAAATGTTTTGTCGTCCTCGGAAACCATACAGTGCCACTATAATGTATAGTATCTTAACATTATTAAATTATATCTAACATTATTGTTATACTATATTGTATACTATCTTACACTATTATATTTACTATTATTGTTACCCCTACTAATTGTATCTCCCTCTCTGTCTCTCCCCTGAAACATGCAATGAGTGTCTTTTGATTGAATACTTTATTAACAGTTCGCATAGGAAAAGCACAGGACAGTACAGTGCAGATCCGAGGTCTACTAAAAGGATTTAACCCCAAAGCACAATGGCTTGCTTATATTGGGGTCCTTTTGTACTAAATTCAGAGACATAAAATGACAGACAAATATACACAGTAATATGCAAAAAAAAAAGAAAAAGAATATCATATAACATTCACAAACCAGGAATAGATTATTATTATTATTATTATTATTATTACCCTTATATTATATAGTAGGGTTAAGATTTGTCTTTTTATCCGTTTCGAGTTGTAGCCACCTGTAAGTGTTAGTTCAGAGTGCTTTTAAAGGAAGGTAGGGATTTTCACTCCTCTAAGGCCGTTGGTAGGGCATTCCACATTGTTTTGGCATAGTAGGAGAATGAATTTGACCCTATATTGTGCAGAATCTGGGTTGAGCGTGATTAATGGAGCTGCCTCTGGTGTTGTGATTTTGAACATTTTGGAAGTAGTTTGATGGGTATCTTAGAGGTGTAGTGTATCTTGTATACCAGGCCCATTAGTAGATGCTGTACTCGGTCTTCTGTCCATGCAACAACACCGTTGAAGTGTCCTTGAGCAAGGCATTGCACCAGTCATCGTTCATTTACTTTGATGTTGCTCTGAATGATCATGTAATTAAAAAGATACAAGTTAAATAATGATTAAACTGCAACCAACCAACTTGTGTTTTGGCCTACAGAAGAAAATACGAATCAGTTGCCTGGATACTGAAGGTATTTTAAGTACATCATTACAGTTCTACATCAACCCAAGATGTTTAGAGAGTACCGTGTCCAGAATACAGAGAATCGATATCATGCTTAAACTAGCATCAGGTCCTTTGCATCTCACTGTATCAATGACAAAACGTGCCTTTTCTTTTTTCGCCTGCATCTCAGCAGCCATCTCCCGCTCAGCATCAGTTAACACCTTCTTTGTAAAAAGCTTGTCCAGGAGATCGTTGAGATTGGGAAGAGAAACACTGTCAATGAAGCTGCTCCTCACAGAAAACAGTCTCTCTTCTGCTGGAAGATTTAGTGTGCGTTGAACTTGTTGCCTTCTTAAAGCAGGAGTTAAAAGGTCTACATACCCTTTCCATATACATATGGATGTGTTACTTTCACTTAGAAGCAGCTTAACCCTTAAGTTCTGTTCGGGTCATTTTGACCCGTTTTACATTTTCATTTGGAAAAAAAAAGGTAGAAGTTTAAATTTTTTCCACCTGAAACTCACTGGCCTTAAAGATTCTTCTGAGATGAACGTGTAAAAAAAAATATTTTTGCACTACACCCATGCTACACCCCCCTCATATTTTTTTAACCTTAAGTGCTGTTCGGGTCATTTTGACCCGGAAGCACATCATTATGCACAGAAATACACAGTATTGTGCCAAAACACAGACACACAGCCCCCCACCTTCTAACACCCCCCTTCCGAAGCCCCCCTGTCTGATTTTCATTTTTTCCTATAAGCATGAGCAATATTGCCCAGTATTAAATAAAGTTGTTTTTTTACATGAATTCCAGCTAAATCAGTAAAAACGACTAGCTCGTTCAGTGTTTAATGTGATATAACAAAGCAGAAATGCAAACATTTACCATATATATCATATGAATTGTTTGGTATTGAGTCAAAGTCAATGTATCATGATGATTTGTTAAGTTAAAATTTATATTAGTGTTGTTTTTTTTAAACCAAATATCCCCCGGGTCAAAATGACCCGAACAGAACGAAGGTGTAGTGAATCTGAACAGAACTTAAGGGTTAACATGCTTAAACCTTCCCAATTGTGATAGGATGATTCATCAACTTCAAATTCTTTACTATCTGGTTCAATTATAATGGAATTGGAATCATCTTCAGGTTGAACAGAGAGGCTGTATTCTTGATTTGGAACTAATTTACAGGGAGGCTTTTCTATGTAAATCTCTTCACTTCCTCGCATCCTCCGTATGTTCTGCACTTCATCCAGTACAACGTTCCCAGGTAGCAGCAATACTCTCAGGGTTGATCTGGGGTCATCATTATCAATCGGTGGTGTATAAAACAGTGACACCAATGCTGCCTGCTTGGCGCTGCCAATATCATTGACAAGACCATGGGGAGAAAATCCATTTACATTTATGATAACATGTGTTTCTGTGATCGCGACCATTTTGATCAGCTCAATGAACCCATCATCCATCACATGGAGAACAGACAAGGATTTGCCTCCGCCCATGGAGAGGATCTCACAATGTGGAAAGTGTAACTGACACACAGACTTCTGAGGACATGTTATGTCAAACAATGGTCCTGCGGGCCTCTTGTCATGCTTGGATAGAAGCCCTCGATCCCAGGGGACTGTCCTGTAAGTCACATCTCCCTCTGCCTTCATCCTAAACACCAGTTTGGTCACGCTGCATTGGAACAGTCCTGCCTGAGTGCTGTGGAACCTGTAGCTTTTCTTGTTTTCTACAACAATGATATCAGGTGTAATTTTCTGTGTTTTGGCCAGTAGTGTAACATCATTTAAGCTGTGTGAGCGCTTTTCTCTGAAACCTGCCTTGCTCTCTATACATGGAATTTGGCTCAAGCTGTGAGAGCGAGGCAGAGAGATGGATTCTTCTATCCTGAAACCATAGAAGCATCTACCAGTTTCATCTTGGAGCTCCAGAGAGGGATGTGGAGAGGAGGACAGTGACTCTGTAACAGGATGGGGTTCCATCTCACTATGCAAAAGAATAGTTCCCTAAAAACAGAGAACAGGGGAAATACAAATCAATATTAAATCAAAATAAGAATTTTAACAGACTGTTCCTTAACATAGTTTGAAATTAACTTTAAGTGTATTTCCAAAATATAAGAATGGAGAGATCAGAGCCTCGCTAGGTAGGCCTATACAAGAACAGTTTAATGTAAGTAGAATACTGTTAATCTCATGCATCATAGCTTCCCCATTCTGAGGCAAACATTCTGTTAAATAAGCAGATCTACAAGATCATACTGAACTTATAGTTCTATGGGACTGTAGAAGGACAAATAGCTGAGTGTAGAGGAACTAAGAATAGACCCCTGAGCCGAGGAACCCCATTCAATATAAAAGGTTTTTAAACTGTTAATAAAGCTAGCTAGCCTGTAGATCTGCTATTTTCACTACTTTTGAGTGACAGTCCTCCTGTATGATGAAGTAGGCATTTATTTACAAATGAAATAAAATAAAAATATTTGAAACATAGAGATATGAGGTTTCTGCCCGACACGACAGCAATGATAACCACTTTATACATAGGCCGGGGTCCCCCAGGGCTCTGTAATAGGTCTGATGCTTTATTCTCTCAACACCAAATAAAGTTTTCCAAAATGGTTGATCTAAAAGTTCACAGCATTGTAAGCCTGTAGATCTTCCATTTTTGTCAAATGTTTACATCAGAATAAGGACGCTAGGGTTCATGTGGTGAATAGTTTAATCTTGGACATTAGTTTGGAATTCACCCTTTGTCAAGTCCCGCCCATTGTCCTGCCCCTCTCCACACCCATTGGTTGCTGTGTCTTGGTGGGACATTCAGTGGGACATTCCATCCACTGCCATGTTAATTCAGTTGCTTCATATTGTTATTCTGTGGGCTCAATTCTAATTTCAAACTTTGTTTCAGTCAATCGGAGCTGCTCAGTGGCAGCATAGTGAATCAGCATGTTTTTAAATGTTTTTATTTCTCTAAAAATTATGTTTTAGCTAATTCAACATAAAAAAGGCGGAACCAGGGCGGGACAAGGCAGATAGAGCCTGCTGGTTGGTCAGTCAGGGACCAACCAGGAGGCTAACAAAGGGTGAATTGCTCATGTTCATATTGCTCATATTGCTCATGTAGTTGCCAGTAATTAGAACATGTAAATACATGTAATGGAGAGACTACAAAGCTATTAGCTGACTTTGTTCCTCTCTATTGTCTTGTCTATGTTCTGAGCATCAGTCACCTGGTCCTCGGCTGGTCTGGGTCTGAGAGAAAGACGATGATAAAAAACAAGACAAAGAAACATAGAAAGAGGAGTGAGAAACAATGAGGAAGAGTGTAGATTTAAAAGGCAAAAATACCTCAAAGCAAAGAAATTACATAGAAATGAGGCTACTACTGTGTGTGTGTGTGTGTGTGTGTGTGTGTGTGTGTGTGTGTGTGTGTGTGTGTGTGTGTGTGTGTGTGTGTGTGTGTGTGTCTCTCTCTTACAGAATATTTTTCCATTGGCATCCCCTCTTCTCTGCTTTTTCCAAGTCTTCATAAGATGTGAGCTTCTGATCCTGAAATAAATAAACTCAGCTCAAAAAGAAAGGAAACTCGACTTTGCTCTATTATGTTTCCCCTTTAACAATCCCATTTTATCGTTGATTCGTCACATTTACAACGAGGTACAGCTTGTAAGCATCGGGCATTCGAGGCATGAGCTACACAGCCAAACGTGTGGGTAGCGCCGACCAACATGTTGCCAAAATGGCTTGCAATATGTTCTGCTGGCATTTACTCTCGTTTTGGGCTTCCCTGACACTGAGCTTAACATTAACAAAGTGTAAAAATTGCCAATATGTGTTTTTTCTTTTCCTTATTACTGTGAGAGAGTGCAATCATTCAATGCTCCAAGCAACAAAGGTGAACACCAAAAGAACAGTAGACCTGCCAGGGCATTTTGACCATTTTTGGAAGGGCGCTACCCACACATTTGGCTATGTTGCTCAATCCACGAATGTACTGTACCTCTATGTAAAGGTGACAAATCAACAATAACAATGATATCAAAAACAATACCATTTGGCATAATGTTTGGCCGAATGTTGGCAAATTTTGGATCGGCGCTACCCACACGTTTGGCTGTGTTGCTCATTCAACGAATGCCCGATGCTTACAAACTGTACCGCGTTGTAAAGTTGATGAATCAACGATAAAAATTATATAAAACACAATACAATTTGGTATTATTAAAGGGGAGATATAATGGACCGAAGTCAAGTTTCCTTTCTTTTTGTAACTGTAAACTGAGAATAATATTAAGATGTTATGATAATGGTTGTTCCTGTTATTCATTCAGGTATATTTCCAATTACAATGAAATTGAATCCTGATGAGGTGGCATGCAAGTATTTTGAAACAATTCACTTCCATCTATGACCCTTTCGCTAAGCCCCACCCACTTCACCCTGCCAGCCCAAGGTCTGGGAAGCTGTGCTTCTCGCTCATTTTCTCACTCATTGAAATACATGTTATAAGACGGATTTTCCCCGTATAAATAACCGATCATTTAAGGAACAAGAGTATCAAAAAATCTCTTCTAAATCTATTCAAACAAAGCCTGCATTAAACTATGCACAGGAATAATGTGCATGACATTATTTCGATTAAAAATACAAGAAAATGTTAGAGGGAGAAACAGTAGCCTATCCAACTCAATCAAGTCATTTATCACCGGTCCTTTTCATGTAACCTACCGCACAGGAAGACCACATGTAGGCCTAGCAGTTAATAGACTATACATTAATTTATCTGAAACAGACAGCACTGCACTGTGATCTGACCAGCATCCCAAAATGTAAGCCCAGTATGGGCAATACTGCCATTCAATTTGGTATGAAATTCCATGCTCCCTGTGTAGGCTAGCCTATTTTTCATCATGCCAAACTTTGAATGAACAACCTGCGAATTGTATTGGCATTGGTGGAGTGCTGCACTCATCTCCATGTGCATTCTTATGTATATATTTACAGACCTATTTATTTATAAATGTTGAAATGTGGATGTTTAAAGTAGGGTAGGGTTAGGTATCCTATCATGAATTAGTTAGTCCGGGCGTTTCGGGCAATATTCTGATGGAATCGTGCACTTAACTATAAAAGCATGACATTTGGCACACAGTTAGAACATGCCAAATGGAACATTTTTGGCAATAGGGGCATCACAGATATGTCTTGGGAAACTTGTGGGAGACAATCAAAGTTGGGGTCTCACTGACTTAAAAAAAAAAATATATATATATATATATATATATATATATATATATATATATACTTTTTGTCTCCCACAAGTTTGCCAAGAGAAATCTCCAATGTCCCTATAGCCATAAATGTTCTATATGGCATGTTCTAACTGTGTGCCAAATGTCATGCTTTTATCTTAAGTGCACAATTATTGCCCGAAACGCTCGGACTAAGTTTAGGTTACCTTAAGAAAATTCCGGCTTCGCAGGCAATAAGGATGTTCAATCTTCTGGATAAGCATATCCATCTGAAAGTGATTTTTTGAACAGTTAAAACATATCTGTTCAAAATGTTAGATTTTATCAAATAAAAATAGACTTTTGCCAGGTCTTTTGATCCAATTCAAGAAGCTGTTTGACTGTCCGTTGTGCCACTATACTACTTCACTGTGTTTGATTTGGTTCAGTCCAAACGTTACTGTCATAATTATAGAGATCACTTCACACATTGAGCATTGACATTGACTTGCTTCACAGCTCATTGTCTCCACCAGCCGAAGGCAGGGGGAGAGTATGTTTTCGCTCCTGTCCGTGCGTCCGTCCGTGCGTGCGTCCGTCCGTCCGTCCTCCGAGTTTGTTAACAGCTAATCTCCGGCGCCGTTGGCCCGGTCGCTGCCAAAATGAACCTCTGCCCCACATTTTTCAAATGGCCCTATTCTAGCGCCACCATGAGGCCGATGTTTGCAAAACACATTTCTGTACACTACTCCTACAGATTTTCTCATGTGATCGACGCGGATCTGTCTGATTGTCCATATTCCATCCTGATTGGCTGATATTGGCTTTCAAAGTTTGTAAGATTGGTCCATTTTGGACAAAATGCCTCAAATCACAAACGCAGAGTGCAATTAACATGAAATCGCGCACACACGTTCCCACTAGGCCGAGGAAGAAATGCCACTTCACATTTTTGAAATCAGCCTCATGGTGGCGCTATAACAGGCCGATTCGTGGTTTTACCTCTAACTCCACCGATCAGTTTCAAACTTTGTAAGCGCACTCCCTGGTTGCCAATTCAGAACCTCTGCCCCACATTTTTCACATGGGCCTGTTCTAGCGCCACCAGGAGGACAATTTGTGCAAAACTACCTTTTGGCCAGTACTCCTACAGATTTGGTCCAAATATCATGCAAATCAGTAGACAGTATCTCTACAGTCATGTGATCAACATGGATCTGTCTGATTGTCCATATTCAATCCTGATTGGCTGAGATTGGCTTTCAAAGTTTGTAAGATTGGTCCGTTTTGGACAAAATGACTCAAATCACAAACGCAGAGTGCAATTAACATGAAATCGCGCACATTCGCAAAAGGCCAAGGAAGAAATTACACTACAAAATGTTCAAATCAGCCTCATGGTGGCGCCATGAAAGGTCTAAGATTGGTGAAGAACACATGCCACCCTTTTTACATTTGCCTATTATAGCAACACCAAGACGCGTGGCCTGGTGGAGACATGTGCTCGGAAGAGCACTTCTTCTAGTTTTACTTTCGGTTTCGGTTTTAGCAACACAACGTCTAAATTCCATGCTCAAAGTTTGTCAGTAAAAGAAAGGTGGACCGCTGGCCTGAAAATCGGCATTTGCCTGATTTTACCTGTCATCTCAGATAACAGGAAAAATCAAGCAAATCCCACTTTCAGATTCCAAAGCAGTCAGTAGAACTGGGATATTTGGCTGGTGGTTTAATTACAAATATTTGTGCTGTAATAAAAAAAAAAAAAATCCCACCACTGATAATTCTTATAGTGACTCTCATGTAAATTAAGGACACATAATTAGGCTTATTAACTAAACAAAAAATAGCACATACATAACAAGACAGTATAGGCTAATTATAAGGGAATAAAACAAAATTAATCAGTCCTTTGGTGTCGCTAGCCTCATCTAAATGAAAGAGGCGGTGAGTGAGAGTCATAGCTGTACATTATAGTAATTCTGTAAAATCTAATTGTCCTATCTTTGGCAAAATGTTGTAGCCTACCAGTCTCTAGTCTAGTCCTGTAGCCCGCTCATAATCAAATGAAAAGTGATAGGCACGCCAGCAGATAGCCTAATGGCGTGCACGTGCATGCCCACGAGAAGAATGGTCAGTTGATGGACTTTGGCACGGTGTGTGTGTGTGTGTGTGTGTGTGTGTGTGTGTGTGTGTGTGTGTGTGTGTGTGTGTGTGTGTGCGTGCGTGCGTGCATGCGTGCGTGCGTGTGTGTGTGTGTGTGTGTGTGTGACCATTACAACAAGTAATAAAATAAAAATAAAAAGTATTAAGCAGAATGTCCTATTTCATTGAAAATAGCAGATCACTACTACAAGCTCACAACGCAAAGTGTTGTGAGCTTGTACATCAGTTATTAGCCAAATAGCCATTATATATGGCTGGAGTGGTTATTTTAACCTACAAGTTTTTGAAATCAGCCTCATGGTGGCGCTATAACAGGCCGATTCATGGTTTTACCTCTAACTCCACCGATCAGTTTCAAACTTTGTAAGCGCACTCCCTGGTTGCCAATTCAGAACCTCTGCCCCACATTTTTCACATGGGCCTGTTCTAGCGCCACCAGGAGGACAATTTGTGCAAAACTACCTTTTGGCCAGTACTCCTACAGATTTTGTCCAAATATCACGCAAATCAGTAGACAGTATCTCTACAGTCATGTGATCGACATGGATCCGTCTGATTGTCCATATTCCATCCTGATTGGCTGATATTGGCTTTCAAAGTTTGTAAGATTGGTCCATTTTGGACAAAATGCCTCAAATCACAAACGCAGAGTGCAATTAACATGAAAGAAGAAATGCCACTTCACATTTTGGAAATCAGCCTCATGGTGGCGCTATAACAGGCCGATTCATGGTTTTACCTCTAACTCCACCGATCAGTTTCAAACTTTGTAAGCGCACTCCCTAGTTGCCAATTCAGAACCTCTGCCCCACATTTTTCACATGGGCCTGTTCTAGCACCACCAGGAAGACAATTTGTGCAAAACTACCTTTTGGCCAGTACTCCTACAGATTTGGTCCAAATATCACGCAAATCAGTAGACAGTATCTCTACAGTCATGTGATCAACAGCTAATTATAAGGGGATAAAACAAAATTAATCAGTCCTTTGGTGTCGCTAGCCTCATCTAAATAAAAGAGGCGGTGAGTGAGAATCATAGCTGTACATTATAGTAATTCTGTAAAATCTATTTGTCCTACCTTTGGCAAAAAGTTGTAGCCTACCAGTCTCTAGTCTAGTCCTGTAGCCCGCTCAAAATCAAATGAAAAGTGATAGGCACGCCAGCAGATAGCCTAATGGCGTGCACGTGCATGCCCACGAGAAGAATGGTCAGTTGATGGACTTTGGCACGGTGTGTGTGTGTGTGTGTGTGTGTGTGTGTGTGTGTGTGTGTGTGTGTGTGTGTGTGTGTGTGTGTGTGTGTGTGTGTGTGTGTGTGTGTGACCATTACAACAAGTAATAAAATAAAAATAAAAAGTATTAAAAGTATTAAGCAGAATGTCCTATTTCATTGAAAATAGCAGATCACTACTACAAGCTCACAACGCAAAGTGTTGTGAGCTTGTACATCAGTTATTAGCCAAATAGCCATTATATATGGCTGGAGTGGTTATTTTAACCTACAAGTAACTAAATAAAGTTTTCAAATAATTGTAGTGGAGTAAAAGTACAATATTTGCCTCATGACATTGTGGTTGCGTAGTGGAATAGAAGTAAAAGTAGGCAACACACATTTAAATCAAATGTGTATACTTAAGTACAGTATAGGCCTACTACATGCACTTAATTACTACTTTCTACCACTGCTAATATTACTATGCGGGGCTCCAGAACAGGTGAACCAAGGTGAAGACACAGAGGAGGAGGCAGGACTGGTTGATGAAATGCTTCATTAACAGTTTGACTAAATTCCGTAAGTAGGCCTACAGGTTATAGGCTACAATAATGATAACACACACACACACACACACACACACACACACACACACACACACACACACACACACACACACACACACACACACACACACACACACACACACACACATGCACATGACAGCACATGACAAGACAGTAGGTTAATTATAAGGGAATAAAACCAAATGAATCAATTAATGTAAAACGTATAGTCCTTTGGTGTCAGGCCGGATTGCCGGAATATCAGCAAAGTTAATTAACAATAGCCTCGTCTAAATAAATCAGAGGCGGTGAGTCAGAGTCATAGCTACATTATATTAATCATTCTGTATTGTAAATATCCTACCTTTGGCAAAAAGAAAGGAGAAAAAAGCCTAGCGGCCCCTCTAGTCCAGTCCTGTGTAGCCTGCTCAAAATCAAATGAAAAGCTGTAACCAACAGGCACGCCAGCACTGGTAATGGCATGCACGAGCTTGACCGCGAGACTGCGTGCCTGCTGCATGAATCGTCAGTTGATGGACTTTTGGCACGAGAGAATTTAGGCGCTTTCATGCGGAGACTGAGTGACACCACTCCACTGGTGACTGGTTCAGCACCACAGACAATGGACAGCGACAGGGCAGATGGACACACTCACACACAGGGGATGTTTTCTGGGGTCACGTGCTGAGTTGATTTATGAGGTGACTGAAGCATTTCTTTTTTAAATTAGTGCGCCCTATCAATCTTTATTCCAAGAATAATACATTTGATTTAACAGTGAGCGTGCCCAACTGCCCATGTGAAAAAAAGGGAACTACAACACCATCATGACAAAAATTCACAAAAAACTTTGCCTATTTCTTATAAAAATAAAAAAGTCCCGATGACACATACATTTGGTGGCCTCCCTACAGTAGATCCCCTGGCCTAGCGGTCCTGGATTAGCCTCATGTTACCAGATTTGAATCCACCGGTGCCACTGTCGCAGAGAACAAGCAGCAACAGACGCAAATGAGTTAAGGAATCTAGTGTGCAAGATATTCATCGTAGTAGGATGAGACTAGTCTCGCAAGCCAGACTGTGCCTCCCACAATTTTCAAATTGTTCTGGTCATGCAGTCTGGAGTAACGGAAGCTCTGTAAATGATTAAGCGCTATAAAGCGGATGTGAAGCCTCCTGCCTTTCCGTTTTGTCTTTACAGTCTCGCAAATGTATCCCAATATAAATCAAAATCACTGTGACATACAGTATATACTGTAGCTCACTGCTTAGCTGAAATGGAAATGGAAATTAAAAAATAAAATGTAAAGATATTTTGAAATATGCTTTTAATATACTGGTAAATGACGGAACAGATGACAGCTTCCTCGGATTTCAAAAAAGTGTAGTTCCAGACTCTATATGCCATTGTGGAGTAGTTGACTGGCTAGGCGAGACTAGGATAAGACTGATATGTGGCTCTGAAGTTGTGTGTGTCTCTATTTATTAAATGTACTATTCATTCTGTATCTGTTCTAATTGCTTATTTTGTGTGTATTTATTTAATAGCCTAAATGTTGTAACCAACCAGGTGTGATCTGCTGTTACTGTGTGCGCTCACTGTGCTGCAAAGATAAGGATAGGATGAAGATGAATGGAAAAACCATGTATAGACATTTAGCTACATTAACAATATGGGCAGATTGTTTATTGATCCCATGCTGGAAGAAACCAGAGGCAGAGACAGCGCAGCAGTTAAGATACAGATACAGAGTAGGAGCAGTACTGTTAGAGCAGGGTAAAACACCATCAATAATGAACAATAGTATATACACCCTCTACACCAGGGGTGGGCAACTTTGATGATGGAGAGGCCCACTATATTTTCACATTCACTCCATAGGACCACAATGCATTTATAGTCAAAAATAGCAAAATATTGCCGATCTACAAGCTCAAAACATGTCGCAGTAGATCTGCAGATTTTGCTATAATGGACTTTAATTCAAATACATTTGACATAAAAATAGACTATAGTGCTAAGTCATTAAGCTACTAATATAGACTGAAGTAATTAAAGCGGGTCATGTTTGCATGGTTGGAATTGGAATGGTTGGAACAGCTGATGAAATCAATCAATAGATCAGTATTCCTATATTAACCAGTGGGCCACATTAAGTGAAGGTGGGGGCCGCATGTGGCCCCCGGGCCGCCAGTTGCCCATGTATGCTCTACACCAGGGGTTTTCAAAGTGGGTGACGGGGCACCCTGGGGTGCCGCGATGGCAGTCCAGGGGTGCCGCGAGATAATTTGATAATATTTGGAATTTATTTGGACACTTGAAACAATATTCAGTTCTAACCAAAATGGCTATTATCTCAACGTTTTCCTCGCAACATAATCACTAAAATATCGTCACTGTCGGGCAGAAACCTCGTATCTCTTCATACCGGTATGTGTGCGTCTTTTGGTAAAGCAAGGCCCTGCTTCATCATACAAGACTGTCACACTAAACTAGTGAAAACAGCCTCGCGATGCGAGGCGTTGTGTGCTTGTAGATCTGCTGTTTTCACTATACTTTAGTATATTTTATAGATGATAAATACATAACGAACGGTTTTGGACATACAAGGTTTCCACCCGACAACGACGATCTGCTATAAATATAAGGTGCTGGGAGTGAAAATTATAATGTAGGGGTGCCTCGGATTTAAAAAAATATTCATGGGGTGCCCTGAGACAAAAAAGTTTGGGAACCCCTGCTCTACACTATGCAATAGATCTATTTGGGCATGATGGTCGACCGTTATGGTGCCGTTATGGTGCACAGGTAGATGTCTTCAACAGACAGATCAGGTAAACTCCAGTACTCCACTGTGTCTGATCTGGATGTAATTGTTAACTTCTGGTCTATGTTGTGGCTCCACCTGCTGTTCTGACAATATCATGACAATATAAATTGGCCAGATCATAATTCATAATTCTTTTACAAAGCACCAAGCCAACAAATTAAAATGATCTACATTTAATCTTTTAAACTTCCTTAGTATGCCAAACTTTGTCTAGAGGAGTGTGATGTTATCAGCACTATAGTATTAGTAACAGGCAACAACAACAGCATTGTTTGTTTTAAAGAAGTGATTAAAGTTAAATGGCTCTACCGGTATATCCTGATTAGTAGTGTTTGCTCAGTAAGATACGTCTTCCTGTCTCTCCAGTTCTGTAACAGAACATGCATTTTCATACACCATTTTTATCCAATCAGTGTAGAGAGAGCAGAGAGCTCATACAGGATAGAAGATATTGAAATTGGAAGTGATGAGCAGACACAATTTTAACTGAAACAGTATACATTTCAAGTTGATGAATAGGTACTCTCTCCTGATTGGATGAAATTGGCAACCTACTTGAAAGTGGATTATTGCAATATCAAAGTAAAATCAAAGAACTAAACTACTATATATATTTTTATAATAAACGTGTATTACTTACAAATAACCAAAAGCCAAACACAAACAGCACAATTGAACAAAAGTTATAAAGCATTATTATTTGTTTTTACACATCTCCAGCTGCCCGTGTCTAATGCCTAATTTATGCTCCATCATACGTCTGTGGCAAGGGGGACACACACTGGCTGCCGACGGCGCACAGACGTTTTTCACCGCACGGCAACACCTGGAAAATAGAACAGTGGCGTATCGGTGCAGCATGAGGCATGAACATGCGCCTGCGCGCGTCTGACACCGCCGGTGTGGGTATGTTCACGCCGGACTACACCAAGGCTTTTCAACACGCGTCTGTGCGCGTCTGTGCATAGAATTTACTGGGTGCGCAGAACGTGTTTGGATAGATCCAATATCAATGAGTCCCGGATACTTATGCTGTAAAAATGGGATTGGTTCTATTTTGTACACACGCGTATGCGTTTTGTACACAGCCTCCTCAGGTCTCCCGCACAAATACTCCCTCCTTGGTGTAGCCAGGGGCTTTTCGCACACGCGCACGGACAGCGCACGCGTGCTCGCACATTTTCTGGTGTAGTCCGGCCGTCATTAGAAATAATGGGGGCGGCTGTTTTGGTGCGCGCCGTCCGCAGCCGGTGTGTGTCCCCCTTTAGGCTCCATGGCTCAGCTACTGTACATCCCTGGCAATGGTTGTACATAAAACTATTAAACAATATTAAAAATGGGTGGGGTAAAACTTAATGTCAAGGTCTTTACTTCTTCTTTGAGGTTGCCTTCCTTGGTTTCACTGCCTTGGGCTGGGCTTTCTTCTTTGCTGGGGCTTTCTTGGCAACTGTGGTTTTCTTTGTGGCCTTCTTGGGTTTCTTGACTGCAGGTTTCTTGACTGAAGGTTTCGTAGCTGTTGGTTTCTTGACTGTAGGTTTGTCGGCTGCAGGTTTCTTGGCTGCTGGTTTCTTGACTGAAGGTTTTGTAGCTGCTGGTTTCTTGACTGTAGGTTTGTCGGCTGCAGATTTGTCGGCTGCAGGTTTCTTGACTGCTGGTTTCTTGGCTGCTGGTTTCTTAGCCCTTTTGGGAGACTCCTCAGCAGCTTTAGGCTTCTTGGCCATATGATGTTTCTTGACAGACTTCTTTCCCTTTGCAACTTTATAGCTTGGCGTACCTTTATTATTAGCTTGGACTAGAATGCCCATATTTTCCATTCTCTTTGTAGAAAGCTTGACTTGTTTTTTTGTCATGCTATGCTCAGCAGCGAGAGTGTTAACAAGGATGGGCAGGTGGACGCCACTACGTTCGTTGGAGGCAGCCACGGTGTTGTAGATGTTCACATTAAGGACTGTTAGGGATAAGATAACATACAATAATGTAATCAGGGGTTTTCCTCTAACATTCAGGCATTCAGTCATTACACAAGTGTAGGTCTACTCCTATTTCATTTATTTATTTAAATTAGTAAGTACAGTCTATTTGTATATGATTAAGTTGGCTCTGACTCTGTAGTGTTCAAATTGTTAATAGATAGAATCCATACAACTAGAACGACTGAAATCTTATGAAAAGGGATTTAGGGTGCAGTTAGACAGAACTTTGATTCTGCCTACAGTATGCAGTGGATTCTGTGTTTTTCAATGGGAACAGATATATATTATATAGTCACTGTCTGGCCAAAACCTCTCAACTCTATTTTTGAGGTTTTTGATTTTTTTTTTTGCATAAATCAGGGCTATTGAAAAACCTGACCCTTTACATCTGAGTGTTGGTTAAAATAATATTGAACCAATGGAAAGTAGTAAAAAGTGCTTGGGACAAAACCTCCTAACTCCATACTTTCTGCCAAAGGGTTAGCTAACTCCACCCGATTGGCCCTCTCTTTTTTCATGAATATGTGCTATTAATCACCCTTTACGTCTGTGTGTTGGCTAAAATAATATTGAACCAATGAAAAGTAGTAAAAAGCCCTTGGTCAAAACCTCCTAACTCCACTTGAGCTCATTTTCCCGAAAATAGGAGGTTTCGGCCCGACAGCAGAGATATATATATATATTTGAATTAACTATATCATTGACTGCACCCTTAGGGTACGGTCACATCGATGTTTTCTTCTTTCTTTTCATTCAAATTCATAAATGGCAACGAACCGTTCCATTTCCTTTGAAAAGCATTGTCAGAATCTTCATAGGAATAAAACTACAGTGTAAACGCACCCTTAGAGTGCAGACACAAGAAAGATGCTTTGGTGTGTGTGACTGCACCCTTCACACAAACTTTAATTCTGGCGGATTCGGCTTATGCTTTTTTCAATAGGAACGGTGCAGTTGCCATTTGCGTATTTCTGCAAAAAAAAAAAGCATTGGCAGAATCCACCCGCATAGGCAGAATTAAAGTTTGATGTGACTGCTTTCTGTTTCCCACATGAGACCATTTTTACCTTCTCGGGACCTACCTTTGGATTCCGACATTTCTGGAGTTGAGCCAGCAGCACCTTTAAGAAAATATGGGGGGAGAGATTTATATTTAATAGTAGTATTTTAACTATATCATATTACGTTATGTTTATGACAATCTTTGTGTGTTGCCATTGATTAGTTTAGATCAATTTGAATTGATTATGTCTGAAATGAAACCAGTAAAAATGCTCAGAATTGCAAGTTTGTGGAATAATAATTTTAGGTCAGCAACTTCTAGAGTTGTAAAACCACAGTGACCCCACCACCTGAGGTGTGTGTGTGTGTGTGTGTGTGTGTGTGTGTGTGTGTGTGTGTGTGTGTGTGTGTGTGTGTGTGTGTGTGTGCGTGTGCGTGCGCGTGCGTGCGTGCGTGCACGTGTGTGTGGGTTGTGACGGTTGCCTGTATTATTAGAGAGAGAGAGAGAGAGATTCACCTGTGAATCCATTGTTGTGTGTGGTTGGCCTGTCAATCTCATCTGCAGGTGCGGACTGATGCAGCTGTTCACAGAGTTCAGTGTCCAGCTGACCAACGATGTCAATCAGTTCGGAACACGCCTTGTTTCCCTTTTGCCGCACCAAGTCGATCATTTCCCGTGCTTTGTCTGACCTGAGCTTGTGACCTGTACCTTTAACCGACTCCATCTCTGCCTCATTGATCACTTTCCTTAACAGGAGTTCGTCCAGCAGAAGGTTCAGGTTGGCATCGGAGATTCCTTGAATGAACACATTCCTCTTTGACCGCAACTTCTCTCGAGCAGATTTGTCTTCCTGCGTCTTTGTCTTAGTCTGAGTTGCAGAAGCACCTTGAAGACAAGATGGGGGATTAATAATAATAACAATAATAATAATAACAGCAAACAAGTATATAGCCTAATATATTCTGGTAAATGTTATCCTTCCGTGCCTTTGCTGCCCCCACCCACGCTCTATAGAACAGCCTACCCCATCCCATTAGAAGTGCTCAGACCATGGGGTTTTAAAACTCTCCTCAAGACTAATTTTCTCTAGCTTTTAATGTTGTTTCAGTCAGTCTTTTATCTTGTTTCATATGTTTTTATTTTTTTGCATGTCCTATGACTATGTTGTTGCACAGGCCTGTTCTATTGATGCCTTCCATGTACAGTACTTTGGTAAATTTTGATTGCTGTTAACTTCTACATCTATGACAAATCATTTAATGTAACCAACAGCTACAAGGCCTTGATGGATTTGGTCTTTTCGCGTGGCACTTTCGCCGTGGAGGAGAGCCTTTTCACCAGGCCTGTCTGGTCGATTCACCACAGTTGAAGAGCCATTTCGCCTACCCTCAGTCCCTCAGAATGTCCATGTTAGCCTCACCTGTCGGCTGTCGGTGACCATTACACTATCCTATGCACTCCATAGAAATCAAATTAATACAGATTAGAGCTATTGGAATCAGGTGCCGCTCTCTCTCTCTCTCTCTCTCTCTCTCAACCCCCCCCCCCCCCCCCCCCCCCCACTTATTGAACATGGAGGTGATGAAAAACTTAGATCAGACAGGAGAGGAATGTACTAGCGCAAAACTTCTGTCGTGCGCAAAGAGTATGGTCGTGCGAGGGGGGGAGAGTGCAGGGTTCTCAATACAATACAACAATCTTTGTTAGGCAGCAGCTTGTGGCTACAGGGAGACCGCGCTGCATTTTGGGAAATGTAGTGTTTTTCCCATATTGTTGGTTTTTGATCACCGTGGTAGATCCTTCATTGCGGTAGCAAAGTACAGTAACTACAGTACAGTATAGATATTGTAAAACGCGGCAAACGCGTCGTGGGCCTCCAGAGACATCAAAGAGATTGGCATGTAGACACCTTGTGGGCATCCTATGTGTTAACTATATCATTGACTGCACCCTTAGGGTACAGTCACATCGATGTTTTCTTTTTTATTATTATTATTATCTTTTTTTACAGAAATTCATAAATGGCAACAAACCGCTCCATTTCTTTTGAAAAGCATTGTCAGAATCCGCCTTCATAGGTAGAATAAAACTACAGTGTAAACGCACCCTAAGGGTGCAGACACACGGAAGATTCTTTGGTGTGTGTGACTGCACCCTTCACACAAACTTTAATTCTGGCGGATTCTGCTAATGCTTTTTTCAATAGGAAGGGTGCAGTTGCCATTTTTTGCAGATTACTGCAAAAAAAAATTAAAAGCATTGTCAGAATCCACCCTCACAGGCAGAATTAAATTTGGTGTGACTGCTTTCTGTTTCCCACATGAGACCATTTTTATCTTCTCGGGACCTACCTTTGGATTCCGACACTGTCATTTCTGGAGTTGAGCCAGCAGCACCTTTAAGAAAATATGGGGGGAGATATTTATATTTAGTAGTAGTATTTTAACTATCACTCCATAGAAATCAAATTAATACAGATTAGAGCTATTGGAATCAGGTGCCTCTCTCTCTCTCTCTCTCTCTCTCTCTCTCTCTATCTCTCAACCCCCCCCCCCCCCCCCCCTCTCTCTCTGCGTCTTTTGTGTGAGGGATGCTGCGCGCATTTACGTACACAGCTGCAGGGATGCATTTAAGCGCATGTCATCTCCCCGCAACAATTGACAAATATTAGAGACAGAAATTGTGAAAATAGCTGATCTACATGCTCACCCCAGTTAAAATATGCACTGCACCTGCATAGGGCATATAACCATGCAACCATGCGCTTCACACTGCATATTTCCCATATGGCTAATTAATTCTTTGGACGCACCTGACCTGATTCCAATAACTATATGTATTGATGTGATTACTATGGAGTGTATTGCATAGCCGTGCGTAATGGTCACCGTTTAACAGGTAACACCCACTGTCACAGTCACTATAATATTTAAGGGATAATATGCCAGGACAGACTGACAGCAGAATTGAGCATAGACATACAGATTAGAGCTTTGGAATCAGTGTCCAAATAATTAATTAATTGATACGTGCACTGCTGCGCAAGGTCATGAGTCATGATGTCCTCCTGATATACATCATAACATCTGATTTGGAAGATAGCCTACTACTGCTGCTTTATGGTGAAGAAGGTTTGTAAAATATATAGGATATGCAGCAAAATTGTTCTGGTGGGAGGCGTGCAGATCCCCCCGCAAGCATAAACTTTCTGTGTCTGGTTCTGGTGCGCTCTCCTCTGCTCTGTGCCAAATTCTGTCTGTCTGTCTACCTGTCTGTCTGTCTGCCCACAGTGTGGCAGCCCAGCCATCCATGTGCGCTGCATCGCGTGTCATCGTTGCTTAGTTAAAGACACCCAACTTAAAATTTTAAGCCAGGCAAAATGGATAAAAAGACAGACCCTAGAACATTTAGGCGAAATGGCTCTTCAACGGCGGTGAAAAGACTCTCTTCCACGGCGAAAGAGCCAGGCGAAAGGACCAAATCTGGCGAATAAGTTATAGGCGAATAGGCTGGTGACCCAGTAGGTGTACTTAATTAAGTGGCTGAGTATAATGACTCCCATAGAAACATGCAACTATAAAGATTGAAATATTATAATATCCCTCTTATAGTATTTCAATCTTTATAGTTGGCATATATGTATGTATATATGTCACGGTTTGTTAGAGAAACAGTACGGTCGAGAAACGGAGCACTCGCCGTGCGGCACGGGGCGGAACAAGCGGTCGCCACAACAACGTCCTCCAGGCGGAGCCGCTCGATTGTCCACGACATTGCAAGCGGCGCGAAGGCCAGCGGACCTTGGTCCTGCTCTTCGCCCCCGAGCGCCGCAGGCGCGAGTGGCCGCGAAGAGCGGCCGGCCGCGCGAGTTACGGATCCGTGGTGAATGCAGTCGTTATATTTATGCCCAGGCCGTAAGGCCTGGGCAAGCCCACGATAAACGCCCTGTCCAAGTGACTACAATGGAGCTAATGGCTAATGGCTAAACACTGCCGAGCTAGGCTAGTAAATAAAGAAAGAGAGTCGCAAACGAGTGACGTCAGCGCCTTCACTAGTGAATGGCTGTCGTCGCCATCTGGTGGTGATTGGTGTGTGGTGAACGACAAAACAAGCGCTCTTACAATGAACGTACTGAGTTACCCAAACGTACTGTAACATATATATATATATATATATATATATATATATATATATATATATATATATATATATACAGTATATTGATCCTTATTTCATTAGATAATTTGTATCTTCTCAGGAATAAACTTTGGATTCTGGCCCTGTCAGCATGGGGGGAATGATATGATATGATATGATATGATATGATATGATATGATATGATATGACAATTACATATTGCATTAAATTACTTTTGGATGCTGAATCTGACCCAGTGTTTGAAAGGTTCTTCACTAGATCATTCCTTGCGATCTTTTTCAGAATCCTTTTCGTGACCTCCAGAACTTCATCGCCTTCATATGTCTGGACCATTGCATCTATTGTTTGCTCCCTGTCTGCATTGTCCAGCTGGGCTTTTTTTAAAACGCCCTCGTTGCGCAGTTGCCATTGGAATTTCCCGAATTCCTTACCATCCAAATCATCAAAAATAGATGATAGACGATCTTTGTGGTCTGCCATCGCTGGTTAAGGTGTTGGAAGAAAGATTCAGGATCTGAAAAGAAGTCAGAAGAAAAGGTTATATTCAAATTCTCAATCCTAAAAAAACATTAGTATGACATCAAATCATTCTAACCTTTTTTATAAATACCGGTACTGTATTTCAGAAAACTCAGATATCAGTTTATATAACAATGAATATTGTATATCAACAAAATTATCCACAGTGAATCAAAGACAAGGAAGGTCCTTCAAAGAAAGACTCCCTCGTGTGTATGGTTATGTAGGGGCTTGTTCACTTAAGATGATTACAAACAATTTCTCAACTGGGTGGTACAGACCACCAGGGAGAATACAGAGAAGGGGCAGTTTAATATATACATGTGCACATTTTGCACTATTTTTCATTAAATCAGTATATCAGTATCATTTTCATTATCATGCCAGTATCATGTCAGCCCTGTCAACAGGGATGTCAGCGCTGTCGACATGGTGATATGGCCCCCGGTAAAAAAAAAGGGAATTTTTTTGAGTACTTTATTTACAGTTTAGTAGTGGTACGCACTGTACAGCTTTTTATGACGCAATCATGACTTTTCAGCATGTTTCAAAATGTCACAAGATCTAACAAAGTTGGCCCTATTAATACATGGCATTGCACCTACATTAACATGCTACAAGCAGAAGCAGAACGCTATTCTTTTTAGATCTTTGTCTATTTTAATTGTGGAGGAAATAGGGATGGGACGATATGAACATTTCATATCACGATTATTGTGACAAAAGAAATCGCGATTTACAATATTATCACGATAATCAAATCCATTATCCTGGGGTGGAACATTTGCCAAAAAATAGCAGATCTACAAGCTCACAACCCGTTACAACGTGACGTGCTGTGAGCTTGTAGATCGGCAATTTTTTGGCAAAGACATTTGATAGAGAAAGAAAAAAAGACTATCAAGGATGTATATTACAAGTATCTTTTACCAATTCTAGAGGGCAAATAAAAGGTGAATTGATCCCAGTGCATGACAGAGGACGATATCACGATGAATTAAATCTCCACGATACGATTATCGTGAGTGTTTGTCCCATCCCTAGGAGAAACTCTCTCTTCCTCCCTCTGTCCCTCTCTCTGTCTCCGTCACTCTCTTGCTCGGTGCCTGCTGCTATTTGTGCATCATGGATTTCAAAATGTACTTAAAGTACAAAAAGTAAAAGTACTCGTTATGCAGAATGTCCCATTTCATGTTTTCAAAATGTGACTCACATTTGAGCAAATAATATCAAAAATATATTCAGCATTATGTGAGCTAATATTTTGAAAATAGCACATGCACATCTACAAAGTAAGCTTGTAAATCGGCTATTTTCATGTATATATGTATGTATATATAGGGCTGAAGTGTTAGTGGTTAATCTATGTTTTGTAATAAAAATCCAAAACTGCAAGGACCAAGGTAACTAGTAACTAAACCTTTCAAATAAATGTAAAGTAATAAAAGCACAATATTTGGATCTGAGATGTAGTGGAGTAAAAGTGAAAGTATTGGAAATTGGAAACACTCAAGTAAAGTACAAATACCTTAACATTTTACATAAGTAGGCTACAGTATTTCAGTAAATGTACTTAGTTACTTTACTTTCAGTCTTTATCACAGTATCTACTACGAGAGTGTGGGGGCTGTGCCGCTGTGCTTGTTCCCCCCAACAAAAGGACAAAGGGAAGGTGTGAAAATCTGTCCAAGTTGTGGATAAGTGAGAACTGGCTATTGTAATGGGTTGCCCAAGCTCTCAGGCACTCTTTACAGTATATCTCCGCCAATGCATGGTAACATGATAACAAACATCAACGTGGTACCATGGTAACATGACTGGGCCGGGGCCAGGGCATGACAGTCCTGCCATTAAGCACTGTGAGAGGGGCCTGATGTGACATGGCCTGATAATTGTAACAGCCTTTTTTAAGTAGGCCTAAGTAGGCTAGTAATTACATAACAGTCACATATTAACAGTCCAATTTAATGTCAAATCTGATATTTGGAAATCGATTAGATGTTTTTTAATTATATAAGCAATAGGATAAAGGAAGTATTCGCACATCTACTTAATTCGGATGCAGGTGCATTGGACAGTGAATAGCCTACTGATGAAAAACTATTTAACCCATTTAGGCCTAGAATTATTGAATGCTTTAACCAGTGAAAAATAGCAGATATACAAGCTCACAGCGAGCTTGTAGATCTGCTATTTTTGAAAAAGTTGTGAAAATGTGTGCAAATCTTTGAATATATGTATTTTCAAAGTGAACGTTTGTAACTCAAATTTTGCTTCTGGGGGGGTCCCTGGAACTAGATATTTTGAAATGCGGGTCCGTAGCCAAATAAATATCATTTTGAGGGTCCTTCACATGAAAAGGTTTGAGCACCACTGACATAGTAGTCTCTCAAGAACAGGCTGACTGAGCTCCAGTTAAGTGAAAAGGACCTTTTCTTTGACGATGGCTGGCCAGATTGCTGACATAGAAACATAGGTTTTTTCCAAAAATCTTAGAAGGATTCAAAAGACACTTATAGAATCGGGTCAAAATTCTAATTTTCACAATTTTTCAAAAATAGCAGATCTACAAGCTCGCAGCGCGGCACCGAGTTTGTATATCTGCTATTTTTTTATATTTAAAGCATAAAATATTGCGTCATAATGTGTTCAGGCCAAAATCCCGCACACTGCTCTTGCTCAGCAGCTCCTTTTTATTAAAGGGATATTCCACTTTCAACAGGGAGCAGTGGTAGGGCTTCTCTCCACATACACACCCATTGTAACTTCAAACTCCATTTTAACCATGATAGATTCATTAAAAACACCCATTGTTTTTTTCTGGAGACTCATTTTACCTTCCTAATACGTGAGCAGGCCATGTTTTTTTCGATAACTTTTTTCATTTATTTTTAATAATTATTTGGAAAAATGGAAAAAATGAAATACAAAAAAAATATTATTAAAAATAAAAAAAATTAAGTTTGAAGTTACAATGGGTGTGTGTGGGGAGAGGCCCTGGGCCTGGAGGGCCTGGTAACATTTACATCAAATATCTATAATCAAGCTAATTAAAAACTGTTCAGGGTGTTCATAAAAGCCTGATTAGATGATAAAATTACCAAAAGTTTTTTTGAAAGTGAAATACCCCTTTAAGTTGACAGACGTTTCGGTCCCACTGGACCATCATCACGACAAGAGTGTCTTACACTAGAATTTCGCCCGCCTTCGGCGGGCTCATCCTAGTGCTCACATGCACACACGCACAGCTGCTCCAAGCCATGTTGCCCACAAAAAGCACAGTAATGCTTCTCTCTCTGTGTGCGCGCTTCTGCACTGACTGTGCCTGTGAGGGGCACGTGCCTCTCTCTCTCTCTCTCTCTCTCTCTCTCTCTCTCTCTCTCTCTCTCTCTCTCTCTCTCTCCACGCGCTTCTGCACTGATAGTCTCTCGGAGGGGCTGCGCTCTCTAGGGGCTGTGTGTGTGTGTGTGTGTGTGTGTGTGTGTGTGTGTGTGTGTGTGTGTGTGTGTGTGTGTGTGTGGCTACGCCCCCCTCGGTTGAAATAGGATCCGCCGGTCCCATAGCTGGGAATGAGCCAATGATGGGCGGTCACCATGGCGACGGGGGGCGAATCAGCGGACGGCTGTGCCGTGCATTCTACCGAAATCTGAGCTAGCTATGAGTTGAAGTCGATGTAAAGGGGGCATGAATGGGCTTGGAAGTGGGATGCGGCTCTAAGAAAAATGTAATAGTAGATGCATGCGTGAATCAAAACACCGTTCCGGTTGAGCCAAGGGCGGAGCTACCCACACTTTTGGCTGTGTAGCTCATGCCTCGAATGCCTGATGCTTACAAGCTGTGCCTGTACCTCGTTGTAAAGGTGACGAATCAACGATAACAATTATATAAAACACAATTCGAATTGGTATTATTAAAGGGGAGATATAATGGACCGAAGTCAAGTTTCCTTTCTTTTTGTGCTGATGAGATGTGTGCACTATGGATGTGTAGGACACTTGTGATGAAGGTCCAGTATGTGGGACCGAAACGTCTGTCAACTAAAATAAAAAGGAGATGCTGAGCAAGAGCAGTGTGCAGGATTTTTGTTCATGAAATAGTTATGATTGCTTTTATATAAGCAACACAATAAAATACGCAATAAAATGTAAAGCTTACATTTTATGTCTTGGGCAGGGGCCTGCGTAATGGATAAGGTGCACTGGCCCAAAATAGGTTGAGAAACACTGCTTTAGACAATTTAATGTAATCTCAATCTAAACATCTTTTCGTATAGGGTCCCTTGACTGAATCATTTTTAAACGGGGTCTTTTTTTACTCATGTCAATAATGAGTCATTTGGGGATACCATTTGGAATTGGGGCTCTGTGACGTGAACGCAGTAAATATAAAATACTGGTAGGCCTATGAAGAGAATTACAAACTTGTCTTCCGGTGTGCCTATACCAGAGGATGCAATGAAAAGATTTCATAAAATTAGGAATTAGTCAAATGTTAATTAGCCTACTAGAAATGTACCTGATGTGTAATAGCAGAAAACAAATAACATTAGCCTACACCATCTAATATCCTACCACAATAATATTTTAGGACCTCCAACGGAAACAAGACCGCTTAGGGCTTTTTTGAGGTGTTTCTTTTAGGCAGGGTGTTTTCAGTTTGACTGCACCTGTGTCCTGTGCTGTACTTTTTCCTTTTCTTTTTTTTAATGTAGGCTACTTCCTAGAAGTTCCTACTGTTCTTAATTTTTGTCTAATAAATTATAGGCCTATATTCAATTCAAAAACGTTCTCTCTCTCTCTCTCTCTCTCTCTCTCTCTCTCTCTCTCTCTCTCTCTGCTCTGCACTTGTGCGTGCGTGCGCGCGTGTGTGTTCAAAACCCATACGCATGAAAGCCTTGCAATGCAAATCACACTCACAGCTTCCGTGACAGTCCTCAAAACTGCCAACAATTTGCCATCACCCTTGTGCCAGCATTATCCACAATTTGTCATTGCTACAGGCTACAAACGACCGGAGGGCGCTTTTTTCCCCCAGTTGATTTAATCGAAAACCACTTAAGGCCCTCTTATCTAACAACTTTGAAAAGATTTCTCAGTCGTAATAAAATCGGGGCTATTTGCGGCGCGCTCCCGTGACTCAGTCGTTACTCAATCGTTAAATGTGAGGTAGTGGTCCGACTCGATTTTTACCCCAACTTGAGAGCCAGATTCTGTTACGAGAATATCAAACTGGTTTAATATTTTCACAAATCGGGGCTGAGTCTGAATGAATACAATGACGCAGCCTAGCCTACAACCAAAACAGAACAAGCCAAAAGCCAAGCCATTTATTCCTCAAAAGACGCTGCCTGAGCTGCCAGCCTGGTCGTTGTTGGTGCGGCTACTACCACAGCCCTGTATTTCTCCGCGTTTCCATTATTCCAAACATTCAACGTTGATAATACGTTGATAGGATTGATCCGCGCCGGCTGAGAGGAGAAAACTAGAGAGGAGAGGGCTGGGGGAGGAAGGCGGAGCTCGGTGTGTGTGTGTGTGTGTGCACTGTGCAGTGATGTAAAAAGTAATCAAGTAAAAGTATCAATACTGCAATACTGTGATGCGACGCGCTGTGACTGAGCTTGTAGATCGGCTATTTTCATTTATGGTTAGCCTAATGCTTTATAATAATATTATAATTTATTTAGGAACATATAATAGGCATATTTCAGCAATTAAAAGGGAATCTTGAACCAGTCTTTACAAAATCTTTAGAGGCATAGCCTACACATCTAACAACTGAAATCTTTGAAAAATCATCCTACAGTCTTTGGGGAGTCTTTTTCAAATCTTATAGTGTGAGGGGTAGTCTTTAAGAAATCTTTCCCAAATCTGTCCACAATCTTACCAAAGTTGTTAGGTGTAAGGCTAGCTTTAGACGAAAACATTTCAGCTCAAAGTAACTGAGTTTTTTATGAGCACGTTGTCATCTCGACTAGCATAGGCCTACCTTATTCCGACATTGAAATCATTGAAATCAGCAAAGTTATGGAATTATAGATTAATAGCCTGTTGCATAACTTGCATTAATGTCCCCGTTAGTAGGGTTAGAGGTAGCCTCGTAAAGAGGAGTCAGTTTACTAGGCTAGGTTAGAGGTATTAATTTATTTACCTTATTATAGCCACGCAGAAGTCGCCTCCTCGCGCCAATGAAAACGAAAGAAACTTTGCGTCACAAAGGCTTTGACTACAGGACAATGGGACCTCCCCATTATGACTTCACGTGGGTGGATCACAAACTTGATCATTCACGTCATCATGTCATAGTCATAGAGCATTGATACTCAAACTCAGACTAACCATGCAATCAATCAATCAATCAATCAATCAACCAATCAATCAATCAAAACATTAAATAAATAGCCTACAAAAATTAAAAACAAAACTGTTTTAGACAGTGTTTTAGAAGTTATTATATTTAGCCTTACATTACTATTGATCATCCAGAAACTGCGTGCACAGTGTGCACTCATTCAGAGCAGCAGCAAATCCATAATTTGAACAACATCATCAGAACAATTTTTCTTTTGCAACACATTCAAGTTTATGCTTCAACTTCTTTGCCCAAAATGATTGGATATGCTGGTTTTGAAGCAATTTGTAGCAAATGTAGAAATATTAGACCTTAACCCTTAAGTTCTGTTCAGATTCACTACACCTTCGTTCTGTTCGGGTCATTTTGACCCGGGGGATATTTGGTTTAAAAAAAACAACACTAATATAAATTTTAACTTAACAAATCATCATGATACATTGACTTTGACTCAATACCAAACAATTCATGTGATATATATGGTAAATGTTTGCATTTCTGCTTTGCTATATCACATTAAACACTGAAAGAGCTAGGCGTTTTTTACTGATTTAGCTAAAATTCATGTAAAAAAAAACTACTTTATTTAATACTGGGCAATATTGCTCATGCTTATAGGAAAAAATTTAAATCAGAATGGGGCTTCGGAAGGGGGGTGTTAGACGTGGGGGTGACTGTGTGTCTGTGTTTTGGATTAATACTGTGTATATCTGTGCTTCCGGGTCAGAATGACCCGAACAGCACTTAAGGTTCAAAAAATATGAGGGGGGTGTAGCATGGGTGTAGTGCAAAAATATTTTTTTTACATGTTAATCTCAGAAGAATCTTTAAGGCCAGTGAGTTTCAGGTGAAAAAAAAATAAACTTCTACCTTTTTTTTCCAAATGAAAATGTAAACCGGGTCAAAATGACCCGAACAGAACTTAAGGGTTAAAGGACAACTTTGTTTTTTTACAACAAGGGTAAATATTTTAGATCGTAATGGGAGAAAATGAAAAGTGAGTGTTAAAATGTTTTCATTTGCTTCGTTCTATTGTTTTATCGCGTTTATACCGTGCTAAAATGTGGGGCATGCGTACGCATGCATGGGGGCATGCGTACAAGTGGCTAAATATGTCTTTTTAGACACAGTAAGCCAGCAGTTTCTTTATTGCTATTTACAGTAATATGTCTAGCCCCCATAAGTCACATCCAACCATGAAAGGTTGCGTTGTATCTTGGGAATGGGCTTATTCTGTGTAAAATTACATATTTAGCCACTTGTACGCATGCCCCCAACCACTGAAATAAGAATCTCTAAAACAATAGAAAGAAGTAAATGAAATGATTTTAACACTCATCTTTTATATTCTTTAATTAATCTAAAATATGAACCCTTGTTGTAAAAAACTAAAGTTGTCCTTTAATGGTCTGATGTCCAACCATGTTCTAATCAGGCCTATACTTTACATTAGACCATTATCCCTTCTTTACATTTTGGAAAGAATTTGACAGTTTTACATCGATGGCCCACTCTTGCTTTAGTGGCCATGCAGTGCCCACTCTTCCCAGAGCTATCCAACCAGATATCTTAACCTGTGTCTCCCGCATATTTCTATGATGAGCTTCAAGATGCTGCCTACTTGTCATGACAAGTAGGCTGTGGGCTATGTTGTGTCATGTCTTACCATGATGATACCAACTTTCTCAAATTATAAAAGCAGGAAAGACTGCATACTTCAGACCACTGCAAATTAAATGAAAATAATGTTTTATTAGGCTATTATCCGGATTGATGAGAGAAAGAGAGAGAGAGAGAGAGAGGGAGAGAGAGAGAGAGAGAGGGAGCGAGAGAGAGAGAGAGAGAGAGAGAGAGAGAGAGAGAGAGAGAGAGAGAGAGAGAGAGAGCAATCTATTATTTTAAATCATAAAATATAGGCCTCATGGTGGTTGTGGAGGAGAGAGGGGCTCAAGAGAGTGTAATAATTTGTAGTGTGTAGTAATTTGAATAGCCTAATATTGAAATGTTGTGTTTCATGACACGAGTATAGGTCGCTAGTAAACCTAGCGGAGGGAGAGGGTCCAAATGGAGCTCTGCCTGTAGTCCATATGCCTATAGGGGCCAGAGCTAACTCAGTTCACTTTACACTTTACAACATTCAAGTTGCCTCTATTGTATCCAAGTGTATTTTGGGTCAAATCGTCATGCAGCATCAACAAAATCGGTGAATATAAATTAAAAATCTAACTAAAATCATAAAAAAATAGGGAATAAGCAATCTAAAGCCCACATTTGGATGCATAGGCCTATTTTGAATGTGTTGCTTGTTGCAACTCCAGTGTGAGACTTGAAATGTAATTTGTACTAAACATTCTGGCTATTGATAATGTATAGTAGAGAACACCTGTTGGGACATTGGTGCAAAAAAACAAAACAAAAAAAAAACATGTTTCTTTCACCGACACAGCCATGGTGGTGATGGGGCATGGGGCCTTTATAGATTCTTCCAAACTAACTGTATTCTAGATGAGCAATGAGAGAAGTATATTTTGCTTGTTTGTTTCACAATTTGGGGACATGGGTCCCAAGTAGCCCTGAAACATGACTGTCATATTGTGACAGACAACCGTCATGTGAACCATGGCTATTGGCTAGGTCCCAAGATGACATGACCGCTGTCCGTGGTGCTGAAGTCTTTACTCTCATGCTGAACTGTGTGAAAAAGAATGTAGAGGCTCTAAATTAGAGCTGGGTGTGTATATGTTACAGTTAGTTTGAAAAAAAAAACAGTTAGATTGGGAAATGAGCGCTTGTTTTAGTTCACCTATAAGTGGAAGAAGCCCACGTCTCAGTGGTCCCACGTCTCATTGTTCCTCCATTGTTCCCATTAGTCCCACGCTGGTGAATGCTAACCTGGTGAATGCTACTATGCCTAAACCTAACCCTATAACCTCAGTAAAACTATGCCTAAACCTAACCCTAACCCTGACCCTAACCTCAGTAAAACTATGCCTAAACTTAACCTAACCCTAATCCTAACCTCAGTAAAACTATGCCTAAACTTAACCTAATCATAACTCTAACCTCAGTAAAACTATGCCTAAACCTAACCCTAATCCTAACCCTAACCTCAGATTCCTAGTTCCCAGAAGGAGCGGTTGCTCCACCTTGTGCCCAAAAACGAGCACTCCTGTTCTCAATCTAACTGAATCTCAAACAAACTGTGACACATATACAGTATATTATTACACAAATAACAAGCTTTGAAACGTATACTGCCATCATGTCTCTTTCTGAACATGATTACACAATATAATTAAAAATAGAATTATTATTGATACATATCAGAAAGTAGGAGAACATTTTAGGAAACGTCAAGAGATCCATATTAAGGGAGCGCGGTCTCGCACCGCGCTACCGAGGAGTTGACCCGTAGTTGGACAGGCCGACGCGCCTATGGTCTATTTGATATCATACTGTTTGCTCAACTTCGCTGTGTCGATGTTCAATGATATAAGATGCAGGCCAGTTCTTCATGCATAAGTGTATTTATTACTTCACCGTGACAAAGCAAAAACGTACTGGGCTCCAAGCCTCCAATAGACAGATCAGGTGAATATAGTAATCAAACATTTACAGCAAATAACTCGCGCCGCAGCGACTTGAATAGCAGTATGGTAACTTGCGGTCAAAAACCTTTGCCCTTCCGGGTCAAAACCTCCCACAGGTGCCCTTGAACTTGGCCCTTTTATAGCGCACAGCGCCACCCCAAGGTCACACCAATTAATGGAACATATTTTAACGATTTGGCTCTTACACACCGGCCCCTAATTGTTGAGGCCGGCAGCCGAAACAATTCAACAATAAACAAAACAAAATAAAGAGCCAAAACATGTTAGAGATTCATACAAATTTCTTGAACCAGACAGGTACTGAGCTTTCAATAGCTCAGCCTATAAGTCTGCAATTTCACGGAACGTGCCATACTTTATACGTCTGAAAAGACCTCCAGATCCCGGCCATGTTCTCACGCAGGCTCTGCAGACGATTCTGCAGAGAGGTCACTAACCCGTCTCTCCTTGACACCTCTGCTTCGAGGCAGCTGCTCTCCTCAATAAGAAGATGCTGGATGCGCTTGAGGTGAATCCCCTTCTCTGAATGCATACGCTTGTATTCTTCTGGAGCTGTGTCTTTCTGCCGTCTCACCATGACCTGAGTATGGTTCTTCCAGTGTTTCATTTCTTCTTCCAGAATCTTGCTCCCAGCTTGCATCATACTGCTCCTCTCCCTCGACTCAGAGTTTGCCTGCTGCCTCGGCATGATGTCAGCCTCCAGCTTAGGCACCCTGGACTGGGCCTGTTGAAGCTCCTGCTCCATCCCGCCCTTTTCATGCACCATCTCGGTGGTCTCCATCAGGACACTCATTTTTTCTGTGTTCCTCTTCAGCTCGTCGTGCTGAGCCAGCGCATTGTCCGTAACCTGCATTCTCTCCTGCACTGCATTCAGGCTGTCCTGCACTTCTTTCAGTTCTAGCTCCAAGTGCTGCATCCTCAGACGGTGACGCAGGCTCTCGTTTGCAGCATGTTGCAGATTAGCAGCCATGTCGCTGCACAAGGTCTGGATCTGCTCATGCAGGAGTGGGTCCTGTCGCTGCAGCTCCTCAGAGTGAGTCTCCAGTTTTGACAGCTCTTCCTTGAGGCTCTTGTCCTGCACCTCCCAAGACACCTTAGCCTCCAGTAGCTGTGCACTGGCTTTCTGTGCCCTCTCCTCTTGAAGCACAGACAAACTTTCCACCTTTTCTAGAAACCTTAGGTCTTCTCTGGACCTTTCCTCCGCCTTCACGGGTACCTCATTGAAGTCCTGATTGTTCTGGTTGCCCAGCATTTCTTCCAGTCTACCCACTGCAATTCTGTTCACCATGGCAGAGCAAGATTCAGCCCCCACACCACCACCGGTTCCACTCAGTGGTCCATTAACGACCCAACCCAGCACTGTTCTTATCGCATACGGGCCATGCCCGTGGCTGTTACAGACCTCCCAAGGTTCCAATAACTTGGGAGCACTGGTTCCGATTAACAGGTCGACGTTTGCCTTTAAGTGTGGGATGTGTACACCGGACAAGTACGGCCATTTGACCAGTTCCTCAGGCGTCACCATATTTTCAGCAGTAACTGGCATTTTCCTCTGCGTAAGAACTTCCGGCAGAGCGTAGAAATTGCTGCTTTCCAACCCAGCTACCTCCAACCCTGTCAAAGAGTAAGCTGGAACAACAGCCTCCTGCCCCATGGTGCTCAACAAGATGTTAGTTCTTCTGCCTGTAAGGTTCAACCTCTGCATTAGGTGTTCTGAGCAGAAAGTGGCTGAGCTACCGGGGTCCAGGAAGGCATATGTTTGGATGATGTAATTTCCTTTCGCTACTTTCACTCTGACAGGGAGGATGGGCAATGCACACCGGTCCTTACCGGCCCCTGTATGTCCACATGTTTCCTGTGAGGTTGGTTTGCTGTCGACTGGTTCCTTGTGTTCTGGAGGTGATGGTTTGATATGAAGAACTGTGGGGTGAGTTTGACCACAAACCTTGCATGTCAAGCGCCTGTCGCAGTGACGGCTCATGTGACCAACACATAAGCAAGCAAAGCAAACACCCCTTTCCCTCAGAACAGCAATCTTCTCCTTGTGAGTCTTCTCATTAAACTGTTTGCACTCCTCCAATGAGTG
Source organism: Nannobrachium achirus (assembly GCF_963921795.1). Lineage (NCBI taxonomy): Eukaryota > Metazoa > Chordata > Actinopteri > Myctophiformes > Myctophidae > Nannobrachium > Nannobrachium achirus. The sequence goes on from NC_137813.1 coordinate 51,521,341, forward strand.
ACTGCAAGCACAGCACAGGCATCCAGCTTCCCCGACATTGCCTGAACCTGCTGATAATGATGTCAGCTCATCTGCTCTCTCAGGTAAGTCCATGGATGTTAATGTGGTGGCGACGATATTTCCTTTCAATCTGTTGGAAGAATATGCACTGAACCTTGTGAGAGTCTTTGTGCCGTCAACCACACCAGAGGTTGGATCCTGGATGTCCCCAAATAGAGGGTCAGACAAAATACTGACATGCCGCTCCACAAACATAACCAGATCCCAGAAGTGAGCCCTTTCCTGTGTGTTTTCCATAATGCCATGTGCCGTGGACCTCCACTGCTCCCTCATTTTGTATGGCAGTTTTGCTATTAAGGCCCTCATGTGGACAGGCATATCCAGCTCCAGCATGTACTGCAGCTCCTCCATTGTGTTGCAGCATCCACGTAAGAATAAGGAGTAGGCTTGGAGTGCCTCTACATCCTCCGAATTGATTGACTGCCATGCCAAGGCCCTTTGCATGTATGCATTTGCAATTTTATATTTGTTTCCAAAATGTTCTTGGAGAAGACCTTTCGCCACTGCGTAGCCACGCTCAGCAGCCATATGCTGGCAGCTACGGATCAATTCCTGTGGCTGTCCTCTTGTGAACTGCTCTAGATAATATAAAGCATCAGCTTCTGTGGCCTTTTCCTCCACACCTTGTTCAAAGGCCTTAATGAATGCCCTATATTGGAGAGGGTCACCTGCGAATACTGGAATCTCCCTTGGTGGTAAAGATCTTAACTGTTGTTGCTGCACCAGAGCAGCAGTTATTTCATTCTGTTTCTCCATAATGGTAAGTAGAGTTGTGGATTCTTTTTGATTGAATTGAACATTGTTTTGGTGATTTATTGATTGCTTTTTCCCATTGAATTGGACGGTTGCAGATGGTTTCACATGTTGTGGTGTTTCCATTTTGTTTGTCTGTTGTTCCTTGGGGGTGTGGTTAGATGGATGCTTGACGGATGGTTTGTACAATTGGCCACGTGCCTTTGGTTTCACATCTATTGGTTTGGTTGTTGGGATTGACAGTGGTGGTAATTTATTTTGGTGACTTGAATTTCCAGGTTGATATGAGTTGGCCATAGGATTTAATGCATTGACATTGGAAACCCTTTTCCTCTTTTCCTTTTCCAAATAGGAGTTAATTGCATTGGAAGGTGCTTTAGATTTATTTTCAGAGTGCAACACATCTATCTTCGCGGCAGTTGCCGCCAATTCTGCTTCCAACTCCAATTGCTCTCTTTTTCTCCTCAGTATTTGCTCTTGTTCCTCCAAAGCGTGTCTTTCTTTTAGAGATGCTGCACGTGCCACGAGTGCAGCTCTCTCTGCTTCCGCTATTCTCTTTGCAGAGGCAGTGCTTGACCTGCCACTTTTTCCACTCACTTTTGAATGCCTACTTGGCACATTGGAAATGCTGTCATGCGGAGTAATACCATCATCCATTAAATCAACACCACCTCTTGTACCATCATGTTCGTTAATTTCATTTCCAACCTTGATTTCAATTCCACCATTGAGTTGATTTGTAATTGGACCATCGATTTCATCATCATTACCACCTTCATCAACAACCTCATCATCATTACCACCTTCATCAACAACGTCATCATCAGCATCATCACCACCTTCATCATCATAATCTTGTGAAACCCACAACTTTGCATTTAACATGCATTCATTGTTTGATAACATTTTTGCTTTAAACCAGATTTCTTGCTTTTCCCGTTCATCACCTGGCATAAAACCCAACATATGATCATGCATGTATTTTGCCTCATTGCAAACTTGAACCAGCTCAGCAAGAGCATTTTGAACCTTGTCTTTCTCATTATTTCCCATGAAACCTTGGATTGAATCCCTTATTTTTGCTGCCATGTTCAGCTTGGCTTTTCTGCCCGTTTGCAACCTTTCATACTTATCGGAAAGCCCCTTTGCAGTCATTTTCACCACACGCTTTTTGGTTAGAATCTCAACCCTGTCCGTGACGTCACCGCTAGAGCCAGAGCGCACAGAGCGCACACGGGTGTCCATGGCAACGTCAGACGCTGCTCGGCGCGTCTCCATAATAAATAGTCAGTGAGTCAAAACGACAACAGATAAAAGCCAACAAAGTCAGTGGGAAGAAAGTCAACGCGACAACGATAAAAGTCAATTGTCTCCTCTTCAGCAACCATGGATTTACGCTCACCCCCAGTTTAATGTGCGCGCACAATATGAATGGCCATGTTTACCAGTAGCGCTACGTTTTTGCATACCTCGGTGCAGCCGTTGGGCGCCGTGCGGTGATGACGTAGCCGTCCACTACTGTTCCACAGCCGTCCTCCGGATCTCCGCCGCTCCTCCGTTCACCGCGGATGGCTGGCGACGTTCCCGTTCTCCCAACGCAGCAACAAACACAGTGGAATCCAGGGACGTTGAAGTTTCAAAATTGAGCTGGGTGCTCGTTTTTGACCCCGCCCCTTTTTAAGTAGGTATTTGTACTTTACTTGAGTATTTCCAATTTCCAATACTTTTACTTCTACTCCACTACATCTCGGATCCAAATATTGTACTTTTACTCCACTACATTTATTTGAAAACTTTAGTTACTAGTTACTTTTCGGATATAAGTTATAATATTTTAAAACACACATTAACCACTTTAGCCATTATACCTAGGTTGTTTGAAAATAGCCGATCTACAAGCTCCAAACGCATCATATCACGACGCCTTGTGAGCTTGTAGATCTGCTATTTTCCAAAAAATTGTACTTTTACTTTTGGTACTTTAAGTACATTTTGATGCCAATACTTTCGTACTTTTACTCAAGTTCATTTTGAATTGAAGTACATCTACATTGCAGTATTGATACTTTTAAGTAAAGAATGTGAGTCCACTGGTCTTTGCCATCTCCAGGCAAACGTCACAATGCAGTGTCAGCCTGGCTTCATCAAAGTCGTCTCCATAGAATTGCACCATGCGTTTGCGGGCGCTGTTTCCGACACACAATCCTCCACATGTGTGTTGACCATTTCCACACGTGAGAAAAACTAATCATGCAGAATAGCATGATTCTCAAAGCAAAAAAACGTGCTAAAAGTGTCTAGCTGCATACGCAGGCCACGGGCTGAGTGCAATGTAGTTGGAAGCAATGGACTGCAGTCTGCAGCGATGCCGTTTTAGTGGTCCAGCGTGTGGGGCACAGGGGTCGCAGAGACGGTGCGTCTTCGTCTTGGTAGGCTACAGTATAACAGAGCTACATCATACAGCCAGGATGTGGGGCGGTCTTTGACGCTGTGTTAGCCCTATACTCTAATTGAAAGGGACAAAGCCAACATGTGATATCGGCCGAGTGCCAGGAATGCAGTTTGGCCAGTTTGGGAAAACTTGTGAAAACGACTGAGTGCTAGGAATTGTCGGCGAAAAATCAATGGGCTCTCATAACTGTACGCTCAAGCTCTCAGGCGCCCCCTATGATTCCGCCCCTGGTGGAATCCTCTTCAATCCCCGGCAACAGCAGCTCCCTCCGTTCGTCCTGTTGCCGCCGCCTCCGCCACATCCAAACGCAGCGCAGCTCCCGCAGCATACAAAGCCACAAAGCTCCAACTGGTGCTTCGGTTTTTGACTAGTATTAAGGGAGCGCGGTCTCGCACCGCGCTACCGAGGAGTTGACCCGTAGTTGGACAGGCCGACGCGCCTATGGTCTATTTGATATCATACTGTTTGCTCAACTTCGCTGTGTCGATGTTCAATGATATAAGATGCAGGCCAGTTCTTCATGCATAAGTGTATTTATTACTTCACCGTGACAAAGCAAAAACGTACTGGGCTCCAAGCCTCCAATAGACAGATCAGGTGAATATAGTAATCAAACATTTACAGCAAATAACTCGCGCCGCAGCGACTTGAATAGCAGTATGGTAACTTGCGGTCAAAAACCTTTGCCCTTCCGGGTCAAAACCTCCCACAGGTGCCCTTGAACTTGGCCCTTTTATAGCGCACAGCGCCACCCCAAGGTCACACCAATTCATGGAACATATTTTAACGATTTGGCTCTTACAATCCCTTTTACAGGACATTATGTAATTATATGTGGATATAATACTAGAACTGAAAGCAATGACTGAATTGCAAGTACACATTTTAGATTTGATTCAGAAGGAAAATGTTTGAAGGAAGTATTTACAATGTTACAAAGTTTCTCTAGATTGGATAATAGTAAAACAATAATTGATAGATAGTAGATGAAGAAGCGCTGTGTGGGTCCGTGAGTATGGCAAACTGCAAGCAGGTGCTCTTTGGATAGGGTTTAGTTATTTAGAGGACAAAATAATCCAAGTTCCATTCCGTTATAATGGGTAGCAAAAAAGTGCACAGATGAGGTGGAGAACTTAGAAAAGATCCAAGGCAGCTCTGTTCTGTTCAAAGTAGAAAAATATTTTATTATAATCTCATGGCAAGGAAAATGTAAAAAACGCAGATGACCAAAGCGTTTCGGCCTGAGGCCTTCATCAGGGTCAACTAACAATTAACAGTGATAGAGATCATAAGTAGTGCCTGCAATCATCAAACAATAAGACATCAACACAATGCATCAATCTATAATACATTAGAAAAACTGCCAAATAGAAAAGGTAAAATACATCAGGATGGGTAACAGAGCCCCAATGGAAAAATAGAAAAGAAAATTACAAAAGATTAAATACATGGACCCCAGTACAGGCCGAGAAGCAGTCGGTACCAAGGAGGAGGAGTAAAATGTGTCAGATCAGACGTTAGACGTTAGACCAGGAAACAACCTGCTGAACCCTGTGGCCTCAGTGCAGAAGTAACTGAGTCCTCCTGCTACCAGCCCTTAAAATTGCCAGGTGCAAAGGTATTTGGTATTTTGGAGGTATTTCGAGAGAAAAATGAACTCATGGACAGACAGGGTGTAAAATGCGGGCTGGCTCTCACAATAACATTATTGTCATAATTATCTTGCTCGTCATCATCATCCCCCTCCTCATCTTTGTCTTTGTTGCCTCCCTGAGAGATTTTACGATATTCCACCATATCCTAGACAGACAGACAGACAGACAGACAGACAGACAGACAGGCACGCACGCACGCACGCACGCACACACACACACACACACACACACACACACACACACACACACACACGTAAATGGAATGTGCATAACAAGTGTGTACATTATGACCTCTGCTGAACTGATGATGAATTGTCATGGTCAAAATTTATGAATTCACTTTAATTAAATAAAAGCTCAGATTTCCCAGCTCAGATTTTGATCTATCAATCAATCAATCATAAATACCATGTAATATTTATCTCGTCGTTCTTGGGCTTTCTTTTCATATGGTTGTTTATCAGATGGGGTCAGTTTTCTCCACATCTCTCCCAGTATCTTGGCATGGTCTTGCGGAGACAGACCTGGGTTCTGCTGCTTTACACTGAGACGACACTCAGAGCAGAACGAAATGTATGCAGACCTGCACATGCAATACATAACACGCACGCACGCACGCACGCACGCGCACGCGCACACACACACACACACACACACACACACACACACACACACACACACACACACAAACAAAGAGACAGGTTAGTAAAATGCTACTAGTAGTTTGGGTGTGTTTGATATATATGTATGATTTCAGAGGTTGTTTGGGTGCCTTTGGGTATGCTTGTGCTTGATATGTAAGTCTTACGGAGGTCGTTTGGGTGCATTGGGATCTTTCCTTTTGCGTCCCCTCTTGTCTGCTTTGGCCAAGACCTAGAATAAATAAATTAATGAATGAACAAACAATAATACGACTATAAACCGATATCGATTGCTCAGAACAATATTACGATGATATGGAATTTTGTCCAAATGAATGGTTGTCTTACACATGTACTGTACAGGGGAGAGGGAGGGGAAACATATTTGATAGATTAAAAATGGTAAATATATCTGTACAGGGTTTGATCGCGCCATTCAGCTCTTGCCAGTGGGAATAGGATACTCATTTCAAATTCTACACTTTATGTCTGAATGACCACTAGAGGGAAGAGCTTTACTAGAATTGGCCCTCCAGAGGCTATTCAGAAAATAGCCTTATTCTTCAATCACTCACTCCCTCTGCTTGGAGACCATGGGAATAAGTTCACAGCCTCAGAGAACCAGCATGGCTGTGAACAAAAGGTTACTGCCCAGCAGGGGTGTTGAGAGCTTGTAGATCAGCTATGTTTGTCGAATGTTCGTCCCCAAAATAAGGATTCTGGGTTTCATGTTGTTAAAGGCCCACTTCACCTCTGGGACAACCAGATCTTATTTTATGCAGCATGATGCAGCATGATGCATCATATGATGCAAAATGCATAGTCATGCTGAAATACTAAAATATTTCAAAACACAGATTGAAAAAAAAAAAAAATAAATAAATAAGAATTGTGTTGATCGTGACCCAAACAACAATAACATAAGATCTGGTTGTCCCAGAGATGAAGTGGGCCTTTAAGTTGGTGGTGTAAGTGATATTATTTTTGTTCAAATAAGTGTTCATGTGTTTGTCTAGTAACAGGGGTCTCTATAGGTCTTTAATAAACAGAAAATATATTATCGGGCAGGGATATGAATTATATCCAAGCAGGAGAGCGAACTTTACAGTGTAGATTTCCATATCTGTTCCAGATAGTCAGATCTCCATATCTGTTCCAGATAGTCAGATCTCCATATCTGTTCCAGATAGTCAGATCTCCATATCTGTTCCAGATAGTCACTACAATAATTCTACATCAATAATCAAGGAAGGTGTGATTTTAAACTATATATTCTTGGACCCAGGGAGGACGCAATTCTAAATTGTATACATAAAAGTATATGCTCATTCACCATACTTCTACTGCTATTACCTTAGGGGGCAGTTTTCTATTTGGATCAATAGAGCTCTGCGGAGCAGTTTTCAAATCCATTCTGAAAAACAAAAACATCAAAAATATCAAGTTAAACGATTAACGATTAAACCACCCAAAACTAAACTACTAAAATATTTTGGGTCAGGGTTACTTCTAGGGGTGTGACTCACCCACTTCACAATCACCCACTTCACAATAACATATTGATTATTCATATAATGATTTTATATTTATTCATTTCATACATTTAGCCACAATACACCAACACGGAGCTAGAAAGGAACGCCCATAAACGTCACATCCGCTTTGAGCGTGGGGGAAAACAAACCGCCTTTCCCCATTGAGTTAATACAGCGTAAACAGTACACTATCGTTTTAATCACGTTCAGAGCGATTTTTTTGGACGATAAAACACTCGACAGCCAAGAAAAATCCATCAGAAGGACTTCTGGAACGCAATCGTTCACTCGCCGTCGTAAAGTTCACTTATTATTAAGATAACAAGCCTATTATGGATGACTGATGATTGATTGAACAGACCGCTGTGCAGCACGGAGCTACTGTACCTCGCCACCTCGTCTAAACTACTACTCCTGCCTCATCAAAACCTCTGGAATAAAACGGGACCCAATTTTACTCTTTATACGTTCACATATTCAGTCTACTACACCAAATCTATTTTTGCCAATCTATGCCGTGCCTGGCATATAGGATATAGAAGTCGGAGTTCAAGTGGTTTGTAATCAGAGTCAGATTAATATATTCCCCGCAACACCCGCTTCGAACGTTATCAGAACATAGAATGTCCATTATCAGCCTTTATTAACTGCATAGAATGCGCCCATTATGGCCATATTGCCCATACTGAGGAACTCATTATGCTGTTATCAGACATAGTCTCCGTTGATGATGTTCACGTCCCATGGAAAATGCCCATACTCTCGTTCAGGCACTATGTTTTAATCAGACATTCTGTCTGTTGATAATGTAATCACATCGGCCGATATGTCAGTCACGTGACTGCTGTTTTTTTTTTGTTTCGTTTTTTTCAACACTGCTCCCATAACCTTTATTCTCAGTGTTATATGCAATATTTTACGAAAGTTTCTGCATTATATTGTTCACTGATACAAGACTGACAGTCTTATTATAATTATCTTCAAAATAGCGTTGGTACTTTCTCCCTTTTTAGTCCTTACGTCAACATAAACATTCAGATTTCAAAGATACGGCGTTTGCTCAATAGCCAAGGATGTTACAATTATGGACGGCCCCTCACATGTACGCATAATGTTCCGTGTTGTTTAATAATAATCATTTTTGATCCGATCGGTGGCTTTTAACAACGCGACCCCATCGGCCGTTGGGGTGTATTGCACCTTATAACTCCTATCACTGATCTGATTAAAATGCTTTTTTACTAAACAATACAGAATGCACTCGTGCCGAGGTTGGGCCGTATATAATTGTAACATCTGTAGCCCCGGGGAAATAACTCTATATTTGAAATCTGAACGTGGTAGTAGTGGAGGCGGAGCACAGATTCCCCTCCGCCGAGGGTTTCCAAGGAAACAATATAAACAGCCGAACCGCCATGTTCTTTTTAACGCTGTATTCTCTTGGACTTATTAAACACTCTCAACGTCTTTTTGTGGCATGTGATTTACTGCTAAGAGATTTTAGGATAGTATTTATTTATTTGAACGTCATATGTGCGGTCAATTCACCTATTTAACGTTTCGCCCTGACGTTGTTGAAAATAAAAGCTCATCAGGTTTTATTTTGATATTTTCAAGCTTTTATTTTCCTAAAATATTAACCCAAGCAAGAAGGTGATCCGGTGTCAGTAGTGAATACTGCATCCGCCTCCTCACCCCATTATTAAGGTCCCCATCAAGAAAAGAAGTAGTTTGTTTCCGTTTCCGCTCTTGACGTTATGGATTCTTTTTCTTTTTTTTTCTTGTTTTGTTTCGTTCAGATATAGCTGCAGCGTCATGGATGGATTTATGAACAATATCTGCACATAGACATAGCGAGTCCATACAGGTAAGATACAATATCAATATCTTTACATCTGCGTTTAAAACATAGAGCCTCGCAGCGGAGCTTTTGTTGTTGTATTGTATTGGTGTAGAGTTCTGTATTTGCGACATTAGCTAAGCTAGGCTAACACAACAAAACATCGGACCCCCAGTCCCCAGGGACCCCTTAGCTGAGAGAGATGAAGCAGGGACCCCTTAGCTGAGAGAGAGATGAGGACCCCTTGTCTGAGACAGATGAAGCAGGGACCCCCATAGCTGAGAGAGATGAAGCAGGGACCCCTTAGCTGAGAGAGAGATGAATCAGGGACCCCCCTAGCTGAGAGAGAGATGAAGCAGGGACCCCTTAGCTGAGATGGAGATAAAGCAGGGACCCCTTATCTGAGAGAATTGAAGCAGGGACCCCTTTAGCTGAGAGAGATGAAGCAGGGACCCCCTAGTTGAGAGAGAGATGAAGCACGGACCCCCTAGTTGAGAGAGGTGAAGCAGGGACCCCTTTAGCTGAGAGAGATGAAGCAGGGACCCCCTAGTTGAGAGAGAGATTAAGCAGGGACCCCCTGGTTGAGAGAGGTGAAGCAGGGACCCCTTTAGCTGAGAGAGATGAAGCAGGGACCCCCTAGTTGAGAGAGGTGAAGCAGGGACCCCTTAGCTGAGAGAGAGATGAATCAGGGACCCCCCTAGCTGAGAGAGAGATGAAGCAGGGACCCCTTAGCTGAGATGGAGATAAAGCAGGGACCCCTTATCTGAGAGAATTGAAGCAGGGACCCCTTTAGCTGAGAGAGATGAAGCAGGGACCCCCTAGTTGAGAGAGAGATGAAGCACGGACCCCCTAGTTGAGAGAGGTGAAGCAGGGACCCCTTTAGCTGAGAGAGATGAAGCAGGGACCCCCTAGTTGAGAGAGAGATTAAGCAGGGACCCCCTGGTTGAGAGAGGTGAAGCAGGGACCCCTTTAGCTGAGAGAGATGAAGCAGGGACCCCCTAGTTGAGAGAGGTGAAGCAGGGACCCCTTAGCTGAGAGAGAGATGAATCAGGGACCCCCCTAGCTGAGAGAGAGATGAAGCAGGGACCCCTTAGCTGAGATGGAGATAAAGCAGGGACCCCTTATCTGAGAGAATTGAAGCAGGGACCCCTTTAGCTGAGAGAGATGAAGCAGGGACCCCCTAGTTGAGAGAGAGATGAAGCACGGACCCCCTAGTTGAGAGAGGTGAAGCAGGGACCCCTTTAGCTGAGAGAGAGATGAATCAGGGACCCCCCTAGCTGAGAGAGAGATGAAGCAGGGACCCCTTAGCTGAGATGGAGATAAAGCAGGGACCCCTTATCTGAGAGAATTGAAGCAGGGACCCCTTTAGCTGAGAGAGATGAAGCAGGGACCCCCTAGTTGAGAGAGAGATGAAGCACGGACCCCCTAGTTGAGAGAGGTGAAGCAGGGACCCCTTTAGCTGAGAGAGATGAAGCAGGGACCCCCTAGTTGAGAGAGAGATTAAGCAGGGACCCCCTGGTTGAGAGAGGTGAAGCAGGGACCCCTTTAGCTGAGAGAGATGAAGCAGGGACCCCCTAGTTGAGAGAGGTGAAGCAGGGACCCCTTAGCTGAGAGAGAGATGAATCAGGGACCCCCCTAGCTGAGAGAGAGATGAAGCAGGGACCCCTTAGCTGAGATGGAGATAAAGCAGGGACCCCTTATCTGAGAGAATTGAAGCAGGGACCCCTTTAGCTGAGAGAGATGAAGCAGGGACCCCCTAGTTGAGAGAGAGATGAAGCACGGACCCCCTAGTTGAGAGAGGCGAAGCAGGGACCCCTTTAGCTGAGAGAGATGAAGCAGGGACCCCCTAGTTGAGAGAGAGATTAAGCAGGGACCCCCTGGTTGAGAGAGGTGAAGCAGGGACCCCTTTAGCTGAGAGAGATGAAGCAGGGACCCCCTAGTTGAGAGAGGTGAAGCAGGGACCCCTAGCTGAGAGACAGATTAAGCAGGGACCCCTTATCTCTCTCTCAGCTAAGGGGTCCCTGTTTGGGGTCCCTTAGCTCAGCGGTCCTCAAACTGTGGGTCGGGACCTCCAGGGGGGTCGCCAGATGACTAACCTAATTTCTCTCAACAGTAAACAAACCAACATAAAGTTTAAGTGTATAGCAGGTATTTGCACATTTCTAAATTGACAATTTAAGGACTTTGTAATACTTTTTAAAATGACAAATCAAATGTTGGCCAAATTGTCAACTACATACAGTATTAGAGGCAGAAATTGTGAAAATATATTTGTGAGCATGTAGATCTGCTATTTTCACAATAGAGCCATGTTATACAACATGCCTCAACTGTTAGTGCTCATCAGGGGGGGGGGGGGGGGTATATCAACCACTTGAATCCTAGCGTCCATATTCTAAGAACTTTAGCTCACAACACCTCACAGTGAGCTTGTAGATCGGCTATTTTTGGCAAAGAGGTTTGGTGTAGAGGGGAAAAGAGCAGACTAAGTACGATATATATGATAGATGGCTTTATTGCCATTCAACATATACATGAAATGCATAAATGAACGAAATTTCGTTTCACTGGCTCCTAGTTAAAAGAAGTTAAAAATACTAAAAACTAGAAAACAGCACTTAATCAATAAAAACACAAGTCAAATTCATGGAGATATGTCCCACAGGATTCTTAAGTATTATATGGAGAAAGGTCAGGGGATGTGCACTTTTTAACTCTCTCTCAACTAAGGGGTCCTTGGCCTGAAAACATTGAAGACCCCTCGTATAGATGGTATCTGCAGTTATCTGCAGGTATCTGCACATTTCTAAAGTTACCTCTAAAATAACAAATGAAATGGCCAAAACGTCAAATATTAGAGGCAGAAACTGTGAAAATAGTTGATCTACCTGCTCATGTCGACATGTTACTAATACAGCCTTTATCTTTTGTTCTGCATTCAAGTGTCACCAACCAGAAGAAGCTGAAGAAGACCAAAGATCTCACTAATCCGACTAGCTGGGATGCATCTGGCACTGTGCTCCCAATCGAAGCAAACTCTGGTTGCCATAAACAACGCTCTGGGGACCATAATCGGCTGCTTGGAGCATTGGAACATTTTGGACCTGACTGCTTAACGTTTGGATTACGATTTGTGGATTATTTATCATTTTTTCAAACACATTTTTGGAAAAGAATTTGCGACCTCCCAATTAGGGAGTCTTACTGGTTTTATTCAATACTTCTTTTTTAGGATTAGCCTATCATATGCATTATGGATGTTTTTCCATTGACCATTGACATTTTAGGAGAATATGAACTGTCTGATCTATGAACGGACAACGGTCCATTTGGTTTTTGGATTTGCACATCCACCGTTTAGAACGGGTACACATTATAGTCTATTATTATTTTATGCTTTAACTATTGAAAAATAGCAGATATACCAAGTGCCGCGCTGCGAGCTTGTAGATCTGCTATTTTTTAAGAATCGTGAAAAAGTGTCTTTTGAATCCTTCTAAGATTTTTTGAAAAACCTATGTTTCTATGTCAGCAATCTGGCCAGCCATCGTCAAAGAAAAGGTCCTTTTCACTTAACTGGAGCTCAGTTAGTCTGTTCTTGAGAGACTACTATGTCAGTGGTTCTCAAACCTTTTCACGTGAAAGACCCCCAAAATGATATGTATTTGGCCACGGACCCCCATCTCAAAATATCTAGTTCCAGGGACCACCCAGAAGCAAAATTTGAGTTACAAACGTTCGCTTTGAACATACATATATTCAAAGATTTGCACACATTTTCACGACTTTAAAAAAAATAGCAGATCTACAAGCTCGCAGCACGGCACTCTGTGCCGCGCTGTGAGCTTGTATATCTGCTATTTTTCACTGGTTAAAGCATTCAATAGTTCTAGGCCTAAATGGACTCCTAATGTGCCATAGTCATAGTACATCAGTGTCATACTTAGTCAGCAGTTCAGAGGTCCGGTCCAGGGTTAGCTCTGGTCCAGAGTGTCAGCTGTCAGTGAAACCTCTCAGCACCCCACCCTCTCTGTAAAATACATTATTTTTGTCATGAAATAAAATGCAGCCACCTCGAGCCGGAAATAAGCGGCAGTCGAGTTGGATGCATTTTATTTCATATAACAATAATGTATTTTACAGAGTGGGTGGGGTGCTAAGAGAGGTTTCCCACCGCGGAGATGTATGTCCATACATAGACGAATGTGTCCCTGGCAAATCTTTGATTTCGTTTTTAAACACCATTGTAATCTCCAGACTTACTCTATAAATGATCTAAACTAACTATTTAAGAAAGGACATCTTTGTGAAACGTGTTAATAGTGTTTGTTTTAAGGGAAAGTCTGGAAACACTGTGATTCTCTTGCAAATACATGGACATTATATCCCCCCTTTAATTATGCCAAATGGTATTGTGTTTGATATCATTGTTATCGTTGATGTGTCACCTTTACAACGAGGTACAGCTTGTAAGGCAAGCTGTAACCACACTGAGCAACACAGCCAGACGTGAATGATTGCACTCTCCCACAGTAATAAAGAAAAGAAAAAAACAACACATATTGGCCATTTTTACAACTGTCATGATACCGTTTATCTGCATTTTTGTAAAACAATACGATACACAGCCAAACGTTACGATATATATATATATTTTGTAATTCTCTGTTCTCTGTTTACTCTACTGTGTGGAACGACTTATCCTTGTGAAAGACCTGTCTTGAATGTTGTGTTTTATAATTATAATTCAATCCTTCCTTCGTATTTTGTGTAAGAAATAAATATGCCGTGTTTTTAGGCTAACTTGGATCCCTGTGTGTCTAATAAATACTCTACATTAACACACACACACACACACACACACACACACACACACACACACACACACACACACACACACACACACACAGCCTTTAATAAATAGTGGGTAATACTGTGTAATAGCCTAATTAATAGTTAATACACAATGACAATGATCTTGTGCCACTAATCCATAGTTTCTACAGTGTTGTTAGCCAAACTGTTGCGCCACAGTGCATCTACGTAGGTGGTGCGCTTCTTGCCTCCTGGCTTTACCCTAGGTTGGCTTCCATAGTGTCAGTTTGCTTGCCTCTAGTTCTGGGTGCCTTACTCAGTGTCCATCCAACCTCATCGTTCTGTCCTTGTCACAGATGGTAGGTCCCCAAATAGAGGTCCACATTTCTGATGGTGATGGTGGTCCCTTCTATAAGACTTTTTTGAATGCAGCTTTAGCACCACACTACACAACACTACACTGCACCACACCACCACACTACACCACATCAAAATATAAAAAAATGCCCACTAAACAAAAGTACCCCTGTCGGTAAGAAACAGATTAACCCTTTTAACTGTGATTATAATAAACTGTAAAGTATTAATGTATTACTATGATAATTATACACTATAATAGATAATAACAGTGATTATATCACAATAGAATCTATTATCATGTATTACAACTATATCCTGGTGGTCTAAATGAAAAGTCAGTGAGTCATTATGAAGTCTTTGGCCCTGTTTGGCCTAGCTCAGACCTACTCTTTCACCCACTTTCACAGAGTGCTACCCAGGTCCTTGTAGTGGAAAACCTGGCACAAGTGGGTGGTGTGGGATGGTGTGGTGTTGGGCCATGTCAGTCGAAAAGGGGCTTATGTGAAACCTACATGGGGCTGAGACATGTACCCTCACGGCAAAACAGGAAAGATACCTGGATGAAGTCTGCACAAGAATGCTACTAATGTCACTAGGTGTCAGATAGTGGTCCACATTACTGATTATGTCATGTGGTCCCTCACCAAGTGACATTTGCATCATCTCTCCTATCCTATCCTTGTTACTAAAGACTGAATCACCACCAACACCACAGCTGACAAACCCAGACACATTAAATGGACCTTATTCTCCCAGCTGGAAGATCTTGATTTCACTGACAATCTTGCTCTCCTTTCAACCAACCACAACAACATACAGGAAAAACGGACAGGCTTAATAACTTTGCCAGACAGGTCGGACTCAGTATCAACACCTCCGATAAACAGGTGTTGTGTGTAAACTCCATCCCCACAGGACCCAGAAATATTTCCCTTATAGACAGACAGACAGACAGACAGACAGACAGGCAGGCAGGCAGGCAGGCAGGCAGGCAGACAGACAGACAGACAGACAGACAGACAGACAGACAGGCAGGCAGGCAGGCAGGCAGGCAGGCAGGCAGGCAGGCAGGCAGACAGGCAGGCAGGCAGGCAGGCAGGCAGACAGGCAGGCAGGCAGGCAGGCAGGCAGACAGGCAGGCAGGCAGGCAGGCAGGCAGGCAGGCAGGCAGGCAGACAGACAGACAGACAGACAGACAGGTAGATAGACAGACAGACAGACAGATAGATAGATAGATAGATAGATAGATAGATACCCTTATTATCCTAAGGGGGAAAATCAGTTGCCCTGAGGCAGCACAGCAGTATAAGGTCATTTACAAAGTTACAGAGAAGTAAGAAAAATATAAAATGAACTGTACAAAAAAAGAAAGGAGCCAGAGCATACCAAGGAAATAACACACATACACCCGAGATGGCTTGGACATGTGCTTAGAATGGAGCAGGGCAACATCACAAAGGTGGCCTTGAGATGGACTGGTGCAGGACTGTGACATGAGCTGGAACAGATGAACCTGTCATGGGGAGAGGCACAACATGCTGCCAGGAACTGAATGAAATGGAGATGGCTCATTGAAGCTGTATGTCCCATAGGGGACGAAGAGGAGCATGTGGGAGCTATTCAGTATTTTGCTATTTATTTACTATATTATTTGATTTCTATTTGTTATTTAGTTTTGCTTAATTAATTTAGTTACAAATGTCATTATTTTCAGTTAATTTAAGTTAATGTTAAATATTTAAGTTCATGGGTGGAGTTCAAGTTCATTGGGGAGCACAGCAGGGGTTACTTAGCTAATGAGCACACAGAGGCAGCCAGATTTCAGTTTCAGTAGCACCGGGAGGGTATATGGTTTTTTACCAGCAGTCAGGGACATGTTTGAGCAGACAGTTTTTACATCTTTTATACTGTAATCCGTGATCCAGAGCTGAAATAAATGAAACAAACACCAATGTACTTTCTGGCTGGACAATGGACTCCTTCCCTGCACTCTGTGTAAGATTCGCTCATCCTGGTGCTCTCAGTGGCCCTTTTGATTTTATTGTTGTTTAGCCACTACAAGCAAGTTAGTAAGACCTCACTCTCACCTCGTCCAGCCCTTCTTATTCAGACTGGCAGCCTTTGATTACAATGGCTACACTGAAGCGTCACTTTACCATGATAATTTGTTTTATTAAAAAGGTATCAGGCCTACTAGTTAGTTGTGAGCTATGATTGGCACAAGATTAAATTAATAGTTTAATTAATAGCCTAATTAAACTATTAATTAGGCTATTACACAGTATTACCCACTATTTATTAAAGGCTGTGTGTGTGTGTGTGTGTGTGTGTGTGTGTGTGTGTGTGTGTGTGTGTGTGTGTGTGTGTGTGTGTGTGTGTTAATGTAGAGTATTTATTAGACACACACAGGGATCCAAGTAAGCCTAAAAACACAGCATATTTATTTCTTACACAAAATACGAAGGAAGGATTGAATTATAATTATAAAACACAACATTCAAGACAGGTCTTTCACAAGGATAAGTCGTTCCACACAGTAGAGTAAACAGAGAACAGAGAATTACAAAATATATATATATATCGTAACGTTTGGCTGTGTATCGTATTGTTTTACAAAAATGCAGATAAACGGTATCATGACAGTTGTAAAAATGGCCAATATGTGTTGTTTTTTTCTTTTCTTTATTACTGTGGGAGAGTGCAATCATTCACGTCTGGCTGTGTTGCTCAGTGTGGTTACAGCTTGCCTTACAAGCTGTACCTCGTTGTAAAGGTGACACATCAACGATAACAATGATATCAAACACAATACCATTTGGCATAATTAAAGGGGGGATATAATGTCCATGTATTTGCAAGAGAATCACAGTGTTTCCAGACTTTCCCTTAAAACAAACACTATTAACACGTTTCACAAAGATGTCCTTTCTTAAATAGTTAGTTTAGATTATTTATAGAGTAAGTCTGGAGATTACAATGGTGTTTAAAAACGAAATCAAAGATTTGCCAGGGACACATTCGTCTATGTATGGACATACATCTCCGCGGTGGGAAACCTCTCTTAGCACCCCACCCACTCTGTAAAATACATTATTGTTATATGAAATAAAATGCATCCAACTCGACTGCCGCTTATTTCCGGCTCGAGGTGGCTGCATTTTATTTCATGACAAAAATAATGTATTTTACAGAGAGGGTGGGGTGCTGAGAGGTTTCACTGACAGCTGACACTCTGGATCAGAGCTAACCCTGGACCGGACCTCTGAACTGCTGACTAAGTATGACACTGATGTACTATGACTATGGCACATTAGGAGTCCATTTAGGCCTAGAACTATTGAATGCTTTAACCAGTGAAAAATAGCAGATATACAAGCTCACAGCGCGGCACAGAGTGCCGTGCTGCGAGCTTGTAGATCTGCTATTTTTTTTAAAGTCGTGAAAATGTGTGCAAATCTTTGAATATATGTATGTTCAAAGCGAACGTTTGTAACTCAAATTTTGCTTCTGGGTGGTCCCTGGAACTAGATATTTTGAGATGGGGGTCCGTGGCCAAATACATATCATTTTGGGGGTCTTTCACGTGAAAAGGTTTGAGAACCACTGACATAGTAGTCTCTCAAGAACAGACTAACTGAGCTCCAGTTAAGTGAAAAGGACCTTTTCTTTGACGATGGCTGGCCAGATTGCTGACATAGAAACATAGGTTTTTCAAAAAATCTTAGAAGGATTCAAAAGACACTTATAGAATCGGGTCAAAATTCTAATTTTCACGATTCTTAAAAAATAGCAGATCTACAAGCTCGCAGCGCGGCACTTGGTATATCTGCTATTTTTCAATAGTTAAAGCATAAAATAATAATAGACTATAATGTGTACCCGTTCTAAACGGTGGATGTGCAAATCCAAAAACCAAATGGACCGTTGTCCGTTCATAGATCAGACAGTTCATATTCTCCTAAAATGTCAATGGTCAATGGAAAAACATCCATAATGCATATGATAGGCTAATCCTAAAAAAGAAGTATTGAATAAAACCAGTAAGACTCCCTAATTGGGAGGTCGCAAATTCTTTTCCAAAAATGTGTTTGAAAAAATGATAAATAATCCACAAATCGTAATCCAAACGTTAAGCAGTCAGGTCCAAAATGTTCCAATGCTCCAAGCAGCCGATTATGGTCCCCAGAGCGTTGTTTATGGCAACCAGAGTTTGCTTCGATTGGGAGCACAGTGCCAGATGCATCCCAGCTAGTCGGATTAGTGAGATCTTTGGTCTTCTTCAGCTTCTTCTGGTTGGTGACACTTGAATGCAGAACAAAAGATAAAGGCTGTATTAGTAACATGTCGACATGAGCAGGTAGATCAACTATTTTCACAGTTTCTGCCTCTAATATTTGACGTTTTGGCCATTTCATTTGTTATTTTAGAGGTAACTTTAGAAATGTGCAGATACCTGCAGATAACTGCAGATACCATCTATACGAGGGGTCTTCAATGTTTTCAGGCCAAGGACCCCTTAGTTGAGAGAGAGTTAAAAAGTGCACATCCCCTGACCTTTCTCCATATAATACTTAAGAATCCTGTGGGACATATCTCCATGAATTTGACTTGTGTTTTTATTGATTAAGTGCTGTTTTCTAGTTTTTAGTATTTTTAACTTCTTTTAACTAGGAGCCAGTGAAACGAAATTTCGTTCATTTATGCATTTCATGTATATGTTGAATGGCAATAAAGCTATCTATCATATATATCGTACTTAGTCTGCTCTTTTCCCCTCTACACCAAACCTCTTTGCCAAAAATAGCCGATCTACAAGCTCACTGTGAGGTGTTGTGAGCTTGTAGATCCGCTATTTGTAGCTAAAGTTCTTAGAATATGGACGCTAGGATTCAAGTGGTTGATATACCCCCCCCCCCCCCCCCCCCCTGATGAGCACTAACAGTTGAGGCATGTTGTATAACATGGCTCTATTGTGAAAATAGCAGATCTACATGCTCACAAATATATTTTCACAATTTCTGCCTCTAATACTGTATGTAGTTGACAATTTGGCCAACATTTGATTTGTCATTTTAAAAAGTATTACAAAGTCCTTAAATTGTCAATTTAGAAATGTGCAAATACCTGCTATACACTTAAACTTTATGTTGGTTTGTTTACTGTTGAGAGAAATTAGGTTAGTCATCTGGCGACCCCCCTGGAGGTCCCGACCCACAGTTTGAGGACCGCTGAGCTAAGGGACCCCAAACAGGGACCCCTTAGCTGAGAGAGAGATAAGGGGTCCCTGCTTAATCTGTCTCTCAGCTAGGGGTCCCTGCTTCACCTCTCTCAACTAGGGGGTCCCTGCTTCATCTCTCTCAGCTAAAGGGGTCCCTGCTTCACCTCTCTCAACCAGGGGGTCCCTGCTTAATCTCTCTCTCAACTAGGGGGTCCCTGCTTCATCTCTCTCAGCTAAAGGGGTCCCTGCTTCACCTCTCTCAACTAGGGGGTCCGTGCTTCATCTCTCTCTCAACTAGGGGGTCCCTGCTTCATCTCTCTCAGCTAAAGGGGTCCCTGCTTCAATTCTCTCAGATAAGGGGTCCCTGCTTTATCTCCATCTCAGCTAAGGGGTCCCTGCTTCATCTCTCTCTCAGCTAGGGGGGTCCCTGATTCATCTCTCTCTCAGCTAAGGGGTCCCTGCTTCACCTCTCTCAACTAGGGGGTCCCTGCTTCATCTCTCTCAGCTAAAGGGGTCCCTGCTTCACCTCTCTCAACCAGGGGGTCCCTGCTTAATCTCTCTCTCAACTAGGGGGTCCCTGCTTCATCTCTCTCAGCTAAAGGGGTCCCTGCTTCACCTCTCTCAACTAGGGGGTCCGTGCTTCATCTCTCTCTCAACTAGGGGGTCCCTGCTTCATCTCTCTCAGCTAAAGGGGTCCCTGCTTCAATTCTCTCAGATAAGGGGTCCCTGCTTTATCTCCATCTCAGCTAAGGGGTCCCTGCTTCATCTCTCTCTCAGCTAGGGGGGTCCCTGATTCATCTCTCTCTCAGCTAAAGGGGTCCCTGCTTCACCTCTCTCAACTAGGGGGTCCGTGCTTCATCTCTCTCTCAACTAGGGGGTCCCTGCTTCATCTCTCTCAGCTAAAGGGGTCCCTGCTTCAATTCTCTCAGATAAGGGGTCCCTGCTTTATCTCCATCTCAGCTAAGGGGTCCCTGCTTCATCTCTCTCTCAGCTAGGGGGGTCCCTGATTCATCTCTCTCTCAGCTAAGGGGTCCCTGCTTCACCTCTCTCAACTAGGGGGTCCCTGCTTCATCTCTCTCAGCTAAAGGGGTCCCTGCTTCACCTCTCTCAACCAGGGGGTCCCTGCTTAATCTCTCTCTCAACTAGGGGGTCCCTGCTTCATCTCTCTCAGCTAAAGGGGTCCCTGCTTCACCTCTCTCAACTAGGGGGTCCGTGCTTCATCTCTCTCTCAACTAGGGGGTCCCTGCTTCATCTCTCTCAGCTAAAGGGGTCCCTGCTTCAATTCTCTCAGATAAGGGGTCCCTGCTTTATCTCCATCTCAGCTAAGGGGTCCCTGCTTCATCTCTCTCTCAGCTAGGGGGGTCCCTGATTCATCTCTCTCTCAGCTAAGGGGTCCCTGCTTCACCTCTCTCAACTAGGGGGTCCCTGCTTCATCTCTCTCAGCTAAAGGGGTCCCTGCTTCACCTCTCTCAACCAGGGGGTCCCTGCTTAATCTCTCTCTCAACTAGGGGGTCCCTGCTTCATCTCTCTCAGCTAAAGGGGTCCCTGCTTCACCTCTCTCAACTAGGGGGTCCGTGCTTCATCTCTCTCTCAACTAGGGGGTCCCTGCTTCATCTCTCTCAGCTAAAGGGGTCCCTGCTTCAATTCTCTCAGATAAGGGGTCCCTGCTTTATCTCCATCTCAGCTAAGGGGTCCCTGCTTCATCTCTCTCTCAGCTAGGGGGGTCCCTGATTCATCTCTCTCTCAGCTAAGGGGTCCCTGCTTCATCTCTCTCAGCTAGGGGGGTCCCTGCTTCATCTGTCTCAGACAAGGGGTCCTCATCTCTCTCTCAGCTAAGGGGTCCCTGCTTCATCTCTCTCAGCTAAGGGGTCCCTGGGGACTGGGGGTCCGATGTTTTGTTGTGTTAGCCTAGCTTAGCTAATGTCGCAAATACAGAACTCTACACCAATACAATACAACAACAAAAGCTCCGCTGCGAGGCTCTATGTTTTAAACGCAGATGTAAAGATATTGATATTGTATCTTACCTGTATGGACTCGCTATGTCTATGTGCAGATATTGTTCATAAATCCATCCATGACGCTGCAGCTATATCTGAACGAAACAAAACAAGAAAAAAAAAGAAAAAGAATCCATAACGTCAAGAGCGGAAACGGAAACAAACTACTTCTTTTCTTGATGGGGACCTTAATAATGGGGTGAGGAGGCGGATGCAGTATTCACTACTGACACCGGATCACCTTCTTGCTTGGGTTAATATTTTAGGAAAATAAAAGCTTAAAAATATCAAAATAAAACCTGATGAGCTTTTATTTTCAACAACGTCAGGGCGAAACGTTAAATAGGTGAATTGACCGCACATATGACGTTCAAATAAATAAATACTATCCTAAAATCTCTTAGCAGTAAATCACATGCCACAAAAAGACGTTGAGAGTGTTTAATAAGTCCAAGAGAATACAGCGTTAAAAAAAACATGGCGGTTCGGCTGTTTATATTGTTTCCTTGGAAACCCTCGGCGGAGGGGAATCTGTGCTCCGCCTCCACTACTACCACGTTCAGATTTCAAATATAGAGTTATTTCCCCGGGGCTACAGATGTTACAATTATATACGGCCCAACCTCGGCACGAGTGCATTCTGTATTGTTTAGTAAAAAAGCATTTTAATCAGATCAGTGATAGGAGTTATAAGGTGCAATACACCCCAACGGCCGATGGGGTCGCGTTGTTAAAAGCCACCGATCGGATCAAAAATGATTATTATTAAACAACACGGAACATTATGCGTACATGTGAGGGGCCGTCCATAATTGTAACATCCTTGGCTATTGAGCAAACGCCGTATCTTTGAAATCTGAATGTTTATGTTGACGTAAGGACTAAAAAGGGAGAAAGTACCAACGCTATTTTGAAGATAATTATAATAAGACTGTCAGTCTTGTATCAGTGAACAATATAATGCAGAAACTTTCGTAAAATATTGCATATAACACTGAGAATAAAGGTTATGGGAGCAGTGTTGAAAAAAACGAAACAAAAAAAAAACAGCAGTCACGTGACTGACATATCGGCCGATGTGATTACATTATCAACAGACAGAATGTCTGATTAAAACATAGTGCCTGAACGAGAGTATGGGCATTTTCCATGGGACGTGAACATCATCAACGGAGACTATGTCTGATAACAGCATAATGAGTTCCTCAGTATGGGCAATATGGCCATAATGGGCGCATTCTATGCAGTTAATAAAGGCTGATAATGGACATTCTATGTTCTGATAACGTTCGAAGCGGGTGCCCGCAAATTACACAAGCACTGACTGAGATGGAGATCTGTCGTTTCTGTAGGCTATCCAAGTTACACAACCATGAGATGAGATCGGAGATCTGTTTTTCTCTCCATCTACTCTACTCCCTGTGTTACAAAAAAAACATGTTTGCACATGGCATGCAGTGTTCATTTCAATCCTGGTAGAGACACTAATATTAATATGAGATATGATCAATTAAACGTGCCACAATATAAATCCAACAGCCAGGCCCATTAGTCGTCAATAGATTTGAAACGTGAATATGGTCTAAATCCATTCCCATTGCCTAATACACTTACAATGGCATCCTCCTCCTGTGTCCTTCCCGTACGTGTTCCATGAACATCATTGCTGAATTAATGGCCTTTGTTTTTTGATATTGTGATTAGTGTAATTGATCATGTTCATGAAAATGTGAAAGTGTGTCTCTTACCAGGTGATTAAATCAGTCAGATAACCATGGCATTGATCCGACCAGTCCTATAAGGACAACAATTGCAGATAGTTTTTTGTCCAGGCATTTGCAGTAAGGAAAGTGGTTTATAATCAGACTCAGATTATCCCCCGTGCATGTGTCAGAGTTGCACAATATAAGCACCCGTGGTCCCCCTCTTCCCTCTATGCTACAAAACCTGTTTACATTATGTCTTTAATCACCTGGTAGAGACACAATTACAATATATGATCAATTAAACTTAATATCAAAAAACAACAGTCGTTAAGTCGTCAATGTTGTTTATAGAACACATCGTAGTGAGTTCAAGTAGGATAGAGACCTGATCTTTGAATATATGGCAGGATCGACGCCAGTTTAAAAGTATTTTCTGCAGGTTTGAAACTATTTAGGATAGGATTGTGTTGTGTTGTGTTGCGTTGTGTCAGTGTGTAAATCCTTGCATGATAACAAGCTGTTAATGGCTGTAGACAACTGGAATTCATTTAATGTGCTCTATAACCATCATTGATTAATTAATGCTTTTCGTTTTTTGATACGATAAGTTTAATTTATCATAAAAAAAAAAATGTAACAGTGTCTAATACCAGACGGATAGTCTAGATAACCCATGGTCTTTGATGATGCGACCTGTCCTTAATAATATCAGACAATATTAATCCCAAAGCTGTTTAATTTTAAATGCATCATTTTTTGTCCATTGGCAACCAAGGAATCAATGTAAGACATTGCAATTAATTAAAACATCGCTATACTATTAAAAAATCGGATTTGAAAACACGGAAAACCCCATTCTACTAATGGGGGTTGTTAAATATTTCCCCCACCCTTGACTCCGCCCCCAGCTATGACGCGCTGATGACAAAGCTCCGTGTTGGTGTATATGACGAAATATATATCACACACACACACGCACGCACGCACGCGCACACGCGCACACACACACACGCACGCACGCACGCACGCACGCACACACACACACACACACACATTTCGATTCAGGGACCTATACATACCTATCTGAAATTGTTCTTCAATGTTTTATGTTTTTATTTTTCTGCTTTATTGTATTCATGTGTATTTTATTTTTTTCTGTTAAGCACTTGTGCTTCATTTTCTGCTCTGTAAAGCACTTTGAGCTGCATTTCATGTCATGAAAGGTGCTATACAAATAAAGCTTTATTATTATTATTATTATTACAATTGAAATGAGATGATATCATTTCATTTCATTCATCACTGAATGTTATTACTAGAGCTATACATTAATGATTGTCTAGACTCTAGATTAGAACATTAAATCACTGTCATGTAATTAGTCATGTAATTGGTACAATTAATAGCCTTTTCACTCAGCTCGCAATGTTGACAAAGACATTTATAGTGTTCTGATATTCCATTACAGACACTATCTAGCCTTTTTTTTTTTGGCGGGGGTGGAGGGTGTCTTGACAGAACAGTGGAGAGAGTCAGGAAACAGGGACAGAGAGAGTCAGTAAGCGACATGCAGAAAACGGTCTACAAGGCCCAGGCCAGGAATTTAACTGAGGACTGACTGTGAGGCATCATATTACCTTAACCACTCGGTTATTGAACACTCTATTACTTATGGATAAAGTCTGAAATCTTTAATTCACTGTATAGCATAAATGTATTGAATTGTAATGAATAAAAAGTATATTTTGCATGTGGATGCTGATTAGCACTATCTGCCTTCACATTGACAGGTCATTTCTATTATTTTGCTTCACTTGACCTCGGATTTGACCTCATCAACCGCCCACTTTTTGACTCTGGCACAGGAAGATAATTTCCCATGTGTTTACTCCGTAGACATAGACATTTTCTGAAAATCTTTATTGTAATATTAAGAGTTTGAAAGAGTTGGAAAACGCAAAAAGGCAAAGGTTCAAGACTGTATTTTAAAAGTGATGGAACTACTCTCCCCACTGCACATGCGTGTACAATGGTGTCAACCAAAAGATTGTTTAGTTTGCTTCATCTTAATTTTATTTACTTCATTTTTAACTGTTATTATTATTATTATTATTACCCTTATACTTTTTATATTAAGTTAGTAGATTAAGTTATTTTCAAAACAATCAATCCTGTTCATGTATGGCTATGGATCACATAACACAAGCTCCACCAATCAGACATTGTTTCAAGGCTTTAGGATTGCACATAGTGAACTATTCTCCATAATCTCATGAATAAAAGGTTTTAGGAGCATATAAAAACTATTATTTTACATGTTTAGCATGCTTTTATTTGTGAACCATTTAATTATTATGTTGTTTTATAGTTTGCTAGCTTAAACAAAAATTAGGACATCGATGTGTTTATCGTGGGAAATCCGAACATGAAAAACCTTTTGCTTAACCATTTATTGAAGGTGCTTCAGCGAAAGGTTAAGAGTAAAAAGTAAGATTAAGATGTTTACTTCTTGGAGATCGCCTTCCTTGGTTTCCCTTTCTTGGGCTGGATTTTCTTCTTTGCTCGAGTTTTGTTGGTTGATGGGAGCTTCTTTGTGGCATGCTTGGTCGCTTTCTTGCAGTTGTTGCCTACAGGTTCCTTCTGTGGTGCTGGTTCCTTTGCCACAAACATATGAACATCAGTGACATAAACAGACCACAAAAATCGGCTGTTTATTGTTCTAGCTATTCTATCAAGACAGACAAACTTTGTTACCTTTGCTAGTTTATAGCCTGTTTTCCTCTTAGCTGAACCAGGACCTTCAAGACAACATGGATGGGTGGGAGGGTGGGGTACAATTATTATTTGATTAGAGGTACATTAAGGTTTTGTTTTTAGATTTGATTAGATTAGATTATA
Organism: Nannobrachium achirus; assembly: GCF_963921795.1. Classification (NCBI taxonomy): domain Eukaryota; kingdom Metazoa; phylum Chordata; class Actinopteri; order Myctophiformes; family Myctophidae; genus Nannobrachium; species Nannobrachium achirus. The sequence continues at coordinate 51,547,274 of NC_137813.1, forward strand.
TCTGACAGTAAATCAGAAAAAAAGATCTTAGCAAGATATGTAGTATTTAACGTCTCAGTGACTATACTACTAAAGGTGTACAGCCACCTCCTGAAACAATCATTCATTGGAGTACTGATTTTATGAGGCTTGAGTTGAGAATAGCAAAATAATGAGAGTTGCTCATCAGTCTGTGGCTGTGCAAGCTCAAGAGCATGTGCACGTATTCTTGGATTTTGAACATCTCAGTGATAGAAATACAAAGAGAGTGAGCTATGAGCTTGTAGATCTTTTCATTACAATTTTGTGTGACACGGTCATACAGCGGAAAATAATGTGTAGGCCTACATTCATTCATGGAAAAAACATACAGAGATACAAGGTTTCTGCAGCGACAATATATAATATTATTGTATTATAATTTACTCTTTTGCTAATATTATTAGCGAAAGAGTAAATATGAGATTCTGGTACAGTCTATCCTGGCTTTAATTTGATTACCTTTAAATCCTGACCCAGTGTCTGGACGTTTCCCTGCCAGGTCATTCCTATGGATCTTCTTCAGAAGCCTTTTTGTGATCTTCACAGCTCCATCACCTTTATGTGTTTGCACCAGCAGATCTACTGTGTCCTCCCTAGTGTTTGCCTCTTCTAGCTGGGATTTTTTAATTTTGCCACCGGGGTCATGGAGCAGCCACCATTTGAATTTATTGAATTCTACAGAATTAAGCTCCTCAAGAAGCCCAAATAGAAAATGGTGTGCCATCATGGATTAAGGAGGTGCATCTGAAAAGAAGTCATAAAAAAGGTAAAACTTTCAATAAAACTATTTTACAAAGATAAATGACCACATTAGAGGATCAGCTTTGAATGTTTGGGGATAAAACAAGAAAGGCGAGGTTGAGATGGTTTGGACCAGAGCCATCTATTGTAGAGTATAGTGACAAAGCGCTGAACCGAAAGTTCATAGAATGCATTGGAGTCCATGGGGAAATATTGACATTTCAAGTTACATGCAATGGGCACTGTTTTCTACCCCCGCAATGGTGCAACTCTTCAGTAGATGGCTCTAGTTTGGACATACATGTGCAAAGGAGGGGTGAGGGGTATTAGGAGAAGGATGCTGAAGATGGTGTTTACAGGCAAGATCATAGGAGGAAGGCCAAAGAGGAGGTTTATGGATACAGCAGGAGACGACATGTAGGAGAAGGCTGGAGTGACTGAGGAAGATATCAGGTATAGTAAGTAGTTACATTGACTATTTCAATATCAGCACTACATGTATTCATGATGTAGGATAGAATAAAGTCTGCAAACTGGGCCATGCTCCAAAGCTTAATAAAAAAAAAAGTGTGTGTGTGTGTGTGTGTGTGTGTGTGTGTGTGTGTGTGTGTGTGCGTGCGTGCGTGCGTGCGTGCGTGCGTGCGTGCGTGCGTGCGTGCGTGCGTGCAGCGTGCGTGCGTGTGTGTGTGTGTTTGTGTTACAGTTAGTTTGGGTAACTCAGTTAGATTGGGGTAAGAGCGCTCGTTTTGTAGTTCACCACACCCCCCTACCACCACCTGGATCAATTCACTTTGATAGTCACTTATCAACACACCTGTGTAATTCTGCATAATGACCACAAGATTGCGACAACACCGCCATTCACTATGCCACTATATGTGACGTCGGTGACGTCTCCTAACCCTAACCCTAACCCTAACCCTAACCCAAACCCAAACCCAAACCATAACCCTAACCCTTCTTTGTTTACCTACTACCAGCCTAGCTCAACTGTGTTTAGCCATTAGTTTACTATGCCTAACCCTAACCCTAACTCTAACCTTAACCTCAGTAAAACTATGCCTAAACCTAACCCTAACCCTAACCCTAACCCTAACCTCCGTGGGGTGAGGCGCTATCCTGCCAACACTACGTTGTCTCGTTGTCGTTGTTGTGGATCAAAGCGACCGCTTGCTCCGCCCCGCGCTGCACGACGAGCGCTCCTGTTCTCAATCTAACTTAATCTCAAACTAACTGTGACATATATATATATATATATATATATATATATATATAAAACAAAAAAACATCGCATGGATGCACCTGGGACATATCCTCAGTGATGTAGCCCAAGCTCATCTGGGTTTCGGGTCTCGCAACATCATACCCCTCACCTAGGTGACCCTGCCGGGGTTGATCAAGTCCCGATTTACGTCCCAGTAGCTTCCCACGATCAGTCCCATTAGGGAAAGACAGGACCATTCACTCCACCACTCCAGAACTACTCTGCCAAGACTAGGAAAGGAAGTCTGGCGCTTGGAAGGACTAGGCTCGGTGGATTTACTCCTGTCCGGGCCCCTCCTACGTCTCACCAGGTCCACTCCTGCTCTCACCAGGTCCAGGACCTGTGCGTTATATATGTAAGCAATTTACCCCGAGTGAGAGGACATTATGCTCTCATAATGTCCTGAGTGCGGGTGTTATCGGACGAGGCGCAGCCGAGTCCGATAACACCCGCACTCAGGACATTATGAGAGCATAATGTCCGACCCCGAGTGGTAAATAGCTTTTCTACCACTTTTTCCCGTATACATGAAAGAAAACACATAGTTGTAACTTGCAAGGATCTTAAGTTACAATCATTATTGCCTATAAAACTTCCGCGACGACAGCAAATAGTTCCACAAACAACATCTTCTACTCACCACCAGATGACGCCAACTCCATGCAGAGAAAGATGTCTAGCATACAGCTAAGCTAACGTCAGTTAGAAGGACCGTTCCGGCCGTAAATAGAGGCTGTTCGCTTCCAGAAAGGCATAGGTTCAGAGAAAAGGGGCTTTAAAGTTGGCGGATTGCATTGGATCCAAATAAATCGGCGACGATAGTACGCACGTTAGTAAACATAGGACCGCTGCGACCTTCATTTGTTGGTTGGGGGAAAGTCCCCGGATGTACACTGAGGCGCATTGATCTCGGACACACAACTTTGCGGCAGTGGTCCTCTCATAACCTCCGGAATTTAGCCAATCAGAATCCAGTATTTGAACACGTGACTCGAAAAAGTGGTAGAAATATATATATATATATATATATATATATATATATATATATTTATTTATTTATTTATTTTCACCATCATAAAAAAGAACCACACTTTTTTAAAACTTTGGCCCAGTGTGCAGACTTTATTCTGCACACTGGATTCTTTCTGACCTCAACCCAGCACCTGTTTTTTAGGGAGTGGATGTGTGTGCTTTATAGTTTGTTTAGCCCTACCCTCCCCTGCCCCCTCAAACAAACCTAGCCGAGCCCAGCCCTACCCTCCCCTGCCCCTTCTTTGTATATACTTATTGTTTGTATTGACTTACTGTATTTTGTTCTTTAATTAAAAAAAATAATAATAATGTACTGACTATATCTACTGCATAGTACTGTGTTCTATTCGTCTGTCATTCAATGTTATATGAGATACTTAAATGGTTTCCTGTCTTTTCTAGGATCTCCTTTTAGTAGACCTTGTACCAGTGAACTGTACTGTGATGAAACTTTACCTATAAAAACTTCTAATAAAGTCTTCAATCAATCAATCAATTGTACTGTATTCCTACTTTTATTGGAGTCATTGAGAGTTTAACCATGGCCAGACTGTTCCCGGCTCCGCCCACAACAATTCAAATTCAAATGTTCCTGCCCACAACAATTCAAATTCAAATGTTTCCGCCCACAACAATTCAAATTCAAATGTTTCCACCCACAACAATTCAAATTCAAATGTTTCCGCCCACAACAATTCAAATTCAAAATTCAAATGCTGCACACACATTTACTTTCGTTTTACTTTTGAGGGCAATCTAACAATAGTAGAAGTCTAGACTTTGAAATAAAAATGACATGGACAAAATTTGTCAGTTAAAGGAAGATGCATGGACCCTGAAATCTTGAATCGGCATTTGCTTGATTTTAATTGTCATCTAAGATGACAGGTCAAAACAAGCCATTTTACCAATCATCTCAGATGATCAAGCAAATCCCACTCTCAGATGCCAAATAAATCAATAGAACTATGATATTTGGCTGGTGGTTTGATTACAAATATTTCCGATGTAATTAAAAAAAAATAATAATAATTTTCTTAATAATAAATAATAATTTCCAGTGTATTTAGCTGCGGTTGAGTCTGACATCACTGAAATCTTGTGTAAATTAGGGACACAAGAATAAAACATATATATTTTTTTGTCTTCTTTCTTCTTCCAGGCCTAAAAACAAAACAAAATAGCTCATAATAAGGGAATGGGATAAGGTAAATGAATCAATTCATATATTTCCTACCTTTGACAGAAAGTCCTCCCGGATTCCCGGTCGTCTCATCAAAATCAAAAAAGTAACTGGCGTTCACATGAATGAGTCAGTTTTATTATTGTCACATCATAAAAACAGTGGACTTTGGCATGTGCATGCAGGTAGAAAGTAGGTGTGGCACAGTTATGTCTATAACACACAATACAAACACAATAGGTCTTGCACATGCATCACATTTACTGTAACATGGTTGTAACAAGTTATATTTATACCATAATCACAAGGAAATTAAATACAATGCTTCAGCCATACACCAGATGTATTGTTTATGTATGTTACATTGGCAGTTGTTTGCAAAATGTGAAAAAGTAAATAATAAAAGTATGCTTTGAAAACGGTATGCAATAATGTCAAATAGGCTATACATGATTGGAACCTCCAAAATGTTCACTTCAACTTATTGTTTATGCCATATGATATCCACCGGTTTTATAGTAGCAATTGTTGAAATTAGGCCGTAAATGTGAAATACGTGTTCTACAAGCATGTTAGGGTTCCCCAATTAGTTTTCCCCAAAGGCCATATTATGACTAGGGTACAGTGCAGATACTTCTGTTATTGGTATTAATAATTTAGCCCTGGGATTCCTAAATCCTGTGTTGAGGTTCACACAAGGAAAAAATGCACTCTTGGAAGTTGAGAACCAACCATTTATTTGCAAAAAAAAAGTATGTAGGTCGAACCAAATGAAGACTGAGGGACAGGGTTTCTGAACATGTCTATGCTATCAGATTCAGGAAGGGTAATGAGAAGTACCCTATGGCAAAACATTACATACAGACTGGTCATGTCAGCCCTATAGTGATGGCTATTGAGGTGGTCCCCAATTCCAGGAGGGGTGGGGATAGACTAGCCTGATCTCAGACTCAGCTCAGAGAAAGAGTCCACTCTGAGAGTGGGCGGGGTCTATGGTCTGGAAGCAGGCTAGCACCTCTTACAAAGGGAAACCTTTTGGATTTTTAAACTTAAAGCTATGGAGTTTCCAGGTCTCAATGAGGAAATAGATTATTCACCCTTTTTTTATAATTGTTTGTTCTTCTAAGTGATTTGGAGTTATTGTAAAGTGTTTATTTTTTTTTACAAACTGTATATTTGTTTATTTGTTCTTTTAAAGTGGTATTGGGAACATTGTTCTGTATAAGTCTACATCTTGTCTTGGTGTGGTTTTGGCCTCCCAGACGTCCCAGTCAACCTGCATATGAGCTTGTGATGTCATATCCTGTTTCCTATAAATGTTTGCCTATAAATGCCATGTTTGTTCAATTTTTGTTTAGTTACCCTGAAGAAGGCATTATGTGCCACAATGAGTATAGGTGCATTTTTAATCTTTTCTTGCTGTGCATTAGCCCTAAAATAAAGGCTTTTTAACTTTCCCCCGAGAGTGCCTTGGTCTAACTTTTTTGCATCATTTGTGTCACCTGGCCACCAAAGAGCATCTTGTGTGGGAGATTTTTGGAGCTGTGTGGAACACAAGCTCCCTATACGTGGCCGTGTGTGTGGGTCTGTCTGTCTCCGTCCGTCCGTCCGTCCGTCCGTCCGTCCGTCCGTGTAGCCTAAACTTCGGCGCGTAACTAGTGCCGCACCATTTACGCCACTTGCGCAATATATACATCAAAACGTGCGGCTCGGCCGGGAATGGTGTAGCCTAGTAAACTGACTCCTCCCATCTTCAGTTCGAATCTGCAGAGATTCCTTCGCATTCGAATGAAGGCAGGAAGAGAGACTGGTTTACGAGGCTAGGAATGGTGTTCTATTACCTTTCGTTCCGATCCGCCATACCATGCCGACGTAATCGGCAAAAAACGACGCTTAATTGTCCCCCACACACTTTTTGCTCCTTTTCCTACATATTTTCTTCAAATGTCACAAAAATCGGTACACATGATCCTGGGTGACCAGAGAGGTGCTGTTGAGTCTAGCCTGCCCTGAGCATCAACTGCAATACACACACACACACACACACACGCACGCACGCACGCACGCACGCACGCACGCACGCACACACACACACACACACACACACACACACACACACACACACACACACACACACACACACACACACACACACACACACAGCTCCACTTCGAACAGAGGTTCGATTTTACTATACAGCCAAACAGATGCACTCCTTACTCTCTGTCTTTAACCATTTATTTGGTTGTTACAGTCTGCTTGAAAAGCCACCCAGTGTGGTAGCCTACAATGGAACTAAAAATAATTCAAGAACAAAGAACCAACGATTTACTTTAAAGAGGTGGACAGTGAGTCTGTTTGAATCATAATGCAGATTTATGACTGCATCCAGCAAGCTTGATTTGTGCTTTGGCGTACACTGTATTACTTTTATTGGAGTCATTGAGGGTGGCCATGGCCAGACTGTTCCCGCCCACATCCCACAATTCAAATTCAAAAATCAGATGCTGCACACACATTTACTTTCGGTTTTATGCAGCCAGTTGTACATACTGTACAAGCTTGATTTGTGCTTTGGCATACAGCGGGTTGTGCGTCGAAAATAACAGATCTACAAGCTCACACTGCTTCAAGCTTGCTATTTTCGGCACACTACACCGCCCTACGACAACGTAGGCCTATAGGTATATTCGACGACAACTAACATGACAGCGCGCTGTCAATGAACGGAGATGAGACAATGGGACTCTCTTTCTGCTCCTGACTGTGCACCTCTAACTCACAGACCAAAACTTGTAAAACATATGACTTCCATTGGATATTCTTTTCAGGGACCCCTGCGAAGGCCCTGAGGCCAATCATTTTTAGAGTACACTTTTTTGAGAAAAAAATAATATTACTAATAATAGTCTTCCTCATACATTTTCATGTAGTGCTTCTGTTGTAGCTACAGACAGCTGAAACATTTGAAAATTGTGTGAGCCAAATATCAGTCCAGAGACCAGCTCCAGAGTGGGATCCAAGTGGGTCTGGGGATCTTGTGATCTCCCACATGGCACAAACAACGTGGATACACTTAGGCCCCTCTCCCCGGTGTCACAGGCAGAGATTATAATAGTGCAATCTCCATCTTTACACCAAGGATGTGGGCATGAGTCATGACTCCATCTCGTTTCATGATTACGGAGATTTCTTATGCTAGTGCCACCATGCACGTTTGTAAAAGGAAAGTAGGGTTTTTTTTTTGTTTTTTTTGAGCGGTGGTTACACCGTCTCCTATACGTGGCCGTGTGTGTATGCGTGCGTGTGTGTGTGCGTGTGTCCGTGTCTGTATGTAGCCTGCAGAGCCTGCAGTACCTTTTCCGACCACACATGTTAAGGGAGGGGCGCTGTTGTTCAGGCCAGAGACACACACACACACACACACACACACACACACACACACACACACACACACACACACACACACACACACACACACACACACACACACACACACACCGACCACCGCTCAGTTCACACGGGTGTGATTTTTTTTTTGTTGTTGCATATACTACATTGAATGAGCAGCAATAACAGACTGGATAAGATATTTCCCCAGTAGGGCAGACCAAATAAATAAATAAATAATAGAAGGCACCTCCACAGTCCACAACATTTTGACATCAAATTATTGGGTCTCAGCATGAAAACTGGGATGATGTTGTTTGTTGCGACCGAAGGTCGCATATACTCTGAAGAACCGTGTCGCTTGAGTGTCCTTCCTTCCTTCCTTCCTTCCTTCCGTAACCTCTGTGATGTCAGTGTGATGTCAGCGAGTTGTGACATCACTTCTTGTACAGGGCGGCTACACGAAATGTGGATAACACTATATATGGAGATAGTCCAGTCCATCATGTCATATGGGACTACCGTCATAGAAAGCTCAACGTTGGGCATTTGGACATATACATGGAGAAATGGAGCGAATCTGTTTGGCCTAAACATGGTGATGTGGATAACACTATATATGGAGATAGTCTAGTCCAATATGTCATATGGGACTACCGTCATAGACAGTAGCCATTGTTAATCCGGAGTCAATGGCTGACTGTCTGTACAGGAAGTGATGTCACATGACATACTTTTTATGCCCATATATGAGTCCTAACATGGAGATGTGGATAACACTATATATGGAGATAGTCTAGTCCAATATGTCATATGGAACTACCGGCATAGACAGTAGCCATTGTTAGGTCGGAGTCAATGGCTGTCTGTCTGACTGTCTGTACAGGAAGTGATGTCACATGACATACTTTTTATGCCCATATATGAGTCCTTCTGTACCAAATCTCCATGTTTAGGCAAACTCCACACAGAAAGGCCCTATCGCCAACCCAACCTAGGGTGTGAACGATAGGGCCTTTCTGTGTGGAGTTTGCATGTTCTCCCCGTGTCTCCTAGGGTTGATACCCTCACAAAAACATGAACAAACTCCCCCCAGAATGACAACAACTAGAATCGTCAGAGAAACGCTGTGGTTGGCCAGATGGTCAAGAATTGGCGCGACCTCGCCCTTTAGGGCGAGGTTGCATGTCACCCTGAGGTCGCATTCCACCCTCAGGTGTCTTACTAGTAGTTTACAAGTAAAAAAAAAATTACATAATCCTTGTAATGTGCAAAGAAAAAAAAAGAAGAAAAAAATCTGCTGCGATGTGTTTGACGTCCATCTTAAAGTGGGTAAAAAGTAAAAATTTGTGAATTTTACATCAACTTTAAAATTATGACCATAATCTAAACAAATTATTTGGAAGAAGAAATGGACATAGAACTGTGGGAAAGAAATAATAAAAGAAAAAGGACTATTGTTATTTTTTTTTAATCAGGATTTGGTTTGATTGAATACTTTATTAGACAGTGCAAACAGTACGAGTACACTTGGTCTATAAGGACAACCCAAAAAAGGCCTGAGGACCCACGGTATGTATTCAATTCTTCAACATAGCATAAAAAATAACACCAAAATATATCATCAACAAATATAAAACACTATAGGGCCCTATTTTCATCCATGCTTTACCCCTTATCCCTAAACTTCTTTGACTTTTTTTCCTCCACTATTTTGAAAAACATTTTTAAATAGTTCAAATAGCTGATCTACAAGCTCACAACATGTCGATGTAGATAGGCTATTTGAAGTATTTTAAAATGTTTTTTTCAAAATAGTAAGAAAAGGCAAAGAAGTTTAGGGATAAGGGCCGGGGTAAGGCATGGATGAGAATATAGCTCTATGTGTATAGAGTGAAAAGGGGAGAAGAAGGGGGTAAAAGGGGGGTTGGGGGTAGAGGCCAGAGTGCCTTCAACTTTCTATGGAAGAAGTGAAATTTAGGATCAAAGGGGGAGACCCACTGACCTCCTGAATGGTGGATTTTCAGGCCCGTATTGAAGGAAGCCACTGAACCACATTTTAAGGGATGGTGTCAGGGCATTCCACACTTTGGTGGCAGGATTGTAGAAATAGAATTTGCCCATGTTTGGGTATTACCAGATTGTTGTTGTTGCTCCCTCTAGTATTGTGGCTGTGGATGTCACTCACTGTTGTGAGGTATTTAGTCAGATATGAGGGTAATGAGGGCAAAGCCCCATTGACTATTTTGAAAGCTAATCACATTTTTTGTTGCTTAACCCTGTCTTCTACCCTGAGCCATCCTAGGCTAGCAACATTGAAAAAAAAGGTGGGTCATGGACCCCAGGCCGAGAAGTAGTCTGTACCAAGGAGGAGGAGTAATATCAAAACATGTGTCAGATGACATGTTAAGACGTTAGACGAGGAGGCAACCTGATAAACCCTGTGGCAAGACTCCGTCTTCTCCTGTTATTCTCCTCCTCCTGAAAAGCAGGTTGGCGAAGAAGCCGATTGGGTGGATGGGGAAAAAACTGAATGGGTGGATGGGGAAAAAACTGAATGGGTGGATGGGTAAAAAGCTGAATGGGGAGATGAGGAAAAAAACGAATGGGTGGATTGGGAAAAATTCGGAATGGCAAATGGGGAAATAACCGAATTGGCAGACGGACAGGGTGTAAAATGCGGTCTGGTAGAGACCATAAAATTGTTAGAATTATCATCGTCGTCTTCGTAGCCTCCCCGAGAGTTCTTCTGATATACCACCATGTTCTAGACACACACACACGCGCGCGCGCGCGCGCACACACACACACACACACACACACACACACACACACACACACACACACACACACACACACACACGTAAATGGAATGAGCTTATCTACAGTAAGTATCACCTCTGCTGAACAGATGATGACCTCATTGTCCGCTCAAACTTAATGAATTCACATTAATTAACTAAAAGCTCAGATGCACTATTTCCATTGACCTCACCAATCCATCTGAAATTATCTGAAGAGAACTGTCTACTTCTATTATCTATCTATTAGTTTGATTTAACTTACACACTTAAAGCAGCACTCTGTAAGTTTTTTTAAAAGAATAAAATGCAATTGTGTGCATCCTGTATGGTATAGTATGTTAAAACTCAATTGGGGTGGTTGTATTTTGACTCTCTGCTCTTCTACACAAAATTCAATGTATCCCCTGACACACACACACACACACACACACACACACACACACACACACACACACACACACACACACACACACACACACACACACACACACACACACACACACACACAATGTACTGTATATTATTTAAACTAAATAAATACGTAGTAATATAAGTAATATAAGTTAAATCAAACCATTAAAGGACACAAAACTAAACTGCTAAAAGTATTTTGGGTCAGGGCTACTTCTAGGAGTGTGAATCACCCTCTTCACACAATGCATATTGATTCTTCAGGTAATGATTTTATATGTATTTATGTATACATTTTGCCACAATATGATAAAAATGTGATTTAGATTCAGTGGCCTATACAATTGAATTCATGTACAATCGTGGCTTTACTTACGGCTATGGATCTGGTAACACAAGCTCCATCAATCAGTGCTTCTACTCTTAGGATTGCGGATAGTGAACTATTTCTCCATGATATAGTAAATAAAATATTTTATCTTTACAGGAGCATATAACAATTGTTTTAAAAGGGGCCTCGTGTTTTGCTTGCTTTTATTTGACTATTTGTGAATCAATTAATTATTATGTTTTATAGTTTGCTAGCTTTTACAACAATTTGGACATCAATGTGTTTCTCGTTGATAATCCGAACAGGAAAAACCTTGTGGTTAACCCTTTATTGAGTGGAAGTGTGCTTCAGCGAAAGGTTAACATTCTGACAGATATCATCCATTATCTACAGTACAGTATACTGTCTACACTGGTTGTACACACTATTAAACAGAGGTACAATTGAGGATGAGAGTGGAGTAAAAAGTACTATTAGGACGTTTACGTCTTTTTGGAGATCGCTTTTCTTGGTTTCACTTACTTGGGCTGGGGTTTCTTCTTTGCTTGAGCTTTGTTGGTCGTTGTGGGCTTATTTGTGGCTTGCTTGGTCGCTTTCTTGCTGTTCTTGACTACAGGTTTCTTCGATGCTGGTTTCTGTGCCTCTGGTTCCTTTTCAACACATGTATGAACATTAGTGACATCAACAGTCCACAAGAATCTGCTGTTTATTATTGTTGTTAGCTATTCTATCAGGACAGACAAACTTCTTTACCTTTCCTAGTTTATAGCCTGTTTTCCGCTTAGCTGAACCAGGACCTTCAAGACAACATGGATGGGTGGGAGGGGGGTACAATTATTATTTTGTTTAGAGGTACATTAGAGTTTTAAAACATAAAATATGTAGTATTTTATGTTATTACTGAGTACTCATTTCATGATGTCATGTTTCAATAATGTGAGAGTTGCTCATCAGTGTGTGTGTGTGTGTGTGTGTGTGTGTGTGTGTGTGTGTGTGTGTGTGTGTGTGTGTGTGTGTGTGTGTGTGTGTGTGTGTGTGTGAGAGAGAGAGAGAGCATGTGCATATGTTCTTGGATTTTAAACATCTCAGTCAATGATAGAAATACACAGAGTGAGTAAGCTTGTTTTTGTTTTGTTTTTTCATTACACTACTTCTGTGTGACGACATGACATGACATGACAAGTGTGTGTGTGTGTGTGTGTGTGTGTGTGTGTGTGTGTGTGTGTGTGTGTGTGTGTGTGTGTGTGTGTGTGTTTAATTATTATTGTAGCCTATAACCTGTAGGCCTACTTACGGAATTTAGTCAAACTGTTAATGAAGCATTTCATCAACCAGTCCTGCCTCCTCCTCTGTGACATGACCCAGTGTCTGGACGTTTCTCTGCTAGATCATTCCTATGGATCTTCTTCAGAAGCCTTTTTGTGATCTTCACAGCTCCATCACCTTTATGTGTTTGTACCAGCAGATCTACTGTGTCCTCCCTAGTGTTTGCCTCTTCTAGCTGGGATTTTTTAATTTTGCCACCGGGGTCGTGGTGCAGCGACCATTTGAATTTATTGAATGCTACAGAATCAAGCTCCTCAAGAAGCCCTAATAGAAAATGGTGTGGCATCATGGATTAAAGAGGTGCAATACAAAGTCAGGATCTGAAAAAAGTCAGAATAAAAGGTTAGATACTCAATAAAACTACTTAAGTCTTAACCCTTAAGTTCTGTTCAGATTCACTACACCTTCGTTCTGTTCGGGTCATTTTGAACCGGGGGATATTTGGTTTAAAAAAAACAACACTAATATAAATTTTAACTTAACAAATCATCATGATACATTGACTTTGACTCAATACCAAACAATTCATATGATATATATGGTAAATTTTTGCATTTCTGCTTTGCTATATCACATTAAACACTGAACGAGCTAGGCGTTTTTACTGATTTAGCTGGAATTCATGTAAAAAAACTACTTTATTTAATACTGGGCAATATTGCTCATGCTTATAGGAAAAAATGAAAATCAGACAGGGGGGCTTCGGAAGGGGGGTGTTAGAAGGGGGGGGGGGGGCCTGTGTGTCTGTGTTTTGGCACAATACTGTGTATTTCTGTGCATAATTATGGGCTTCCGGGTCAAAATGACCCGAACAGCACTTAAGGTTCAAAAAATATGAGGGGGGTGTAGCATGGGTGTAGTGCAAAAATATTTTTTTTACACGTTCATCTCAGAAGAATCTTTAAGGCCAGTGAGTTTCAGGTGGAAACATTTTTAACTTCTACCTTTTTTTTTCAAATGAAAATGTAAAACGGGTCAAAATGACCCGAACAGAACTTAAGGGTTAAACAAAACAGAAATTACTACTGTACATTAGAGGATCAGCTCATCTTACAAGGTTTGGGGTTGAAAGAAAGGCGAGGTTTAGATGGTTTGGACATACATGTGCAGAGGAGAGTGAAGGGTACATTGGGAGAAGGATGCTGAAGATGGAGATGCAAGTGGCTGGAGTGACTGAGGAAGATGCAGAAAACAGAAGCAGATGGAAACAGATTACTGTATCTGCTGTGGCGACTCCTGAGTCCTGATGGGAATGAGCCGAAAGAAGTACACTCAGATATCAGGTAGTTGGATTAATTATTATGTATTTAAATGTCAATGTCACCACTACAAATCTATTAATGTAGAGTAGGTTTAATCTAAACCAAAACAATGTGGGGAATAAATATTGAATAAATATTTGATGTTTTTCAGAAAACAGGACAGGATTTAGAAGGCGTTTTCAGAATTGCCTTCAGGTCTAAATGGGTTAAGAACTGTCTGAGTCAATCACCTATAACCAGAAGCGGGTGCTCCTTGTCACTATTATACTAAGTTGTAATAATAATAATGGTCATATGCTTCTGTAGGCCTAAGTTTGTTTGCACCTATTTACAAAATACAATATGCAGAGGTTGATGCAATGAGGATGTTATTATAGCACTCAGTTAAGTAGATTTTTTTTGCTAGTAAAAGTATCAGTACCACCTCAGAACTTATAGAAACTTAAGTAAAAGTATTGGCACCAAAAGATAAAAGTAGGCTACGAAAAGTAAAAGTAGGCTATAGGCCAACTCATTATTTTCAAATAAATGTTGACAATTTTTTTTTTTAAAGAATTGCAGATAAACCATGCAGAAAGTTGCAGTGTTAACAGGTAGGTTTTCCTACAATACAAAAGTCGGTAAAGTCGGTCGCTATATAGGCCAGTAGGCCTATATAGTATGAAATTAGCATGTTCAGCATAGGATCATGCGGTTTAAAAAATAAATGTGGCTAATCTGGGATGAGGCGGTACAGTGTTAGAGTGAGAGGGTGAAATGATCATTATTAGGCTACTTATTAGCATGTTTAATCGGAACCATCTAGGCATCAGGCATCAATTAAATCAAGACGGAACATGTTTTAAAGACAGTTCAGATTATTAGATTATTAGAAGACCTATAGCTAGCAACAACAACCCGATCGGAGTGCTGTGGAATCTCTTGATAAAAGTCGATTGACAGACTGCGCAGGTCAGAAAATCTGTTTTAAATTAACAGCAGCCTCATCTAAATAATAGTGGCGACGAGCCTTCTGACTGTAGAGCTATATTAATTGTAATTGTAAATGTGTCCTACCCTTGACAAAAATAAACAAGGAGTCCTCTCGGTCGTCTCCGAGTCCCATGCAGCCCGCGCTCCAAAATCAAATGAAAACATAAGTACATAAAGTAGCCAATGCTGCCAATAGTAGCCTAACGGCTGCAGCCTGCGGGAAAGGCGTCTGCGAGAGCAGACCCGCGTCTGCAGACTTCCCGCAGGCTGCAGCCGTTAGCTTCTCTAGAGCATTGATACTCAAACTCAGACTAACCATGCAATCAATCAATCATTCAATCAATCAATCAATCAATCAATCAATCAATCAATCAATCAAAACATTAAATAAACACAAAAAATTAAAACAAAACTGTTTTAGACAGTGTTTTAGAAGTTATTATATTTAGCCTATTATTACTATTGATCATCCAGAAACTGCGTGCACAGTGTGCACTCATTCAGAGCAGCAGCAAATCCATAATTTGAACACCATCATCAGAACAACATTTTTTTTTTTTTTTTTTGCAACACATTCAAGTTTATGCTTCAACTTCTTTGCCCAAAATGATTGGATATGCTGGTTTTGAAGCAATGTGTAGCAAATGTAGAAACATTAGACCTTAATGGTCTGATGTCCAACCATGTTCTAATCAGGCCTATACTTTAGACCATTATCCTTACATTAGACCATTATCCTTTCTTTACATTTGGGAAAGAATTTGACAGTTTTACATCGATGGCCCACTCTTGCTTTAGTGGCCATGCAGTGCCCACTCTTCCCAGATATCCAACCAGATATCTAAACTATGTCTCCCTCTTTCTATGACGAGCTTCAAGACATGCACCCTACTTGTCATGACAAGTAGGATGTGGGCTATGTTGTGTCATGTCTTGATACCAACTTTCTCAAAGTATAAAAGCAGGAAAGACTGCATACTTCAGACCACTGCAAATTAAATGAAAATGAAATGTTTTATTGGGCTATTATCCGGATTGCTGAGAGAAAGAGAGAGATAGAGATAGATAGAGAGAGAGAGAGAGAGAGAGAGAGAGAGAGAGAGAGAGAGAGAGAGAGAGAGAGAGCAATCTATGAAATCATAAAATATAGGCCTCTGGTGGTCGTGGAGCTAGAGGGGCAAAAGAGAGAGTAATAATTTGTAGTGTAGTGTGTAGTAATTTAAATAGTCTAATATTGAAATGTTGTGTTGCACGGCAAGTATTGGTTTATTTGCACTCTCAAACTTATCTCCAATCGGAACCTCTCTCACCACTAGTAGGCCTATGCCTATATAGCGGTGCATGTACAGTAGTCCATGGGCCAGAGCTAACTCAGTTCACTTTACAACATTCAAGTTGCCTCTATTTTCTCCAAATGTATTTTGGGTCAAATTGCTGCAGCATCAACGGAATCGGTGAATATAAACATCTAACTAAAATCATAAAAAAGAGGGAATAAGCAATCTACAGCCCAAATTGGATCCAAATTTTGAATGTATTGCCTTTGCAACTCCAGTGTGAGACTTACTTGAAATGTAATTTGTACCAAACATTCTAGCTATAGATTGCGACCGAAGGTCGCAGTTTACCATGAGAAATGTTGCAGCTTGTCTCTGTCTGTCTGTGTCAGTACACATTTTACAGGGTTGGTTCCCATGTCACGTGACATCACTGGTTATATCACAGGTGACATCACCTATGTAAAAGTCCATATATGGGTATTCCCCAGAATCCCTTTTATACCCATATATGTAGATCCCTGATGTCATCGATATATATCAAAGGCCAGATGCCTGGCCAAGACATGGCCCATATCTGTATGGCTGGTTTAGATAAGGATCTCCATGTATGGGCACAACATATATTGTACCGGTATATATGGATACATATTATCATTAATAAAGTATAAAATAAAATAAAAAGTCCATATATGTGCATTCCCAGAAACAAAATCTCATTTATGCCCATATATGGAGATTTCTGATGTCATCAATCCCAGGCCCCAACTGGCCTAAGAGCCTGCTTTGCTCTGATTTACACCCTACCTTCCCCGAAAACGTTAATAGTAAGTCCATATATGGATATATATTAATAAAGGATAAAATTAATAAAATGTCCATATACAGTATCCCCAGATGATGCCCTGTTAGGGTACCCCCTTATGCCCATATATGGAGATCGTCAGGCATCAAACCCAGGCCCTAACTCGCCAAGGCCCTGCTTGGCTTTACTAATTAACATACGTTTTATGCCCATATGGAGATCCCTGTTTCAAAGTAATCAATACTAAGGACATCTGGGAATGCCCATATTTGGTAATGCCCATATACCGTATGGGCATGTTTTGTCATGACTATCATGCAGAGGTCTCCATATATGGGTAACTGGTCCAATATACATCACTGGCCAGATGGCCAAGAACATGCGACGAGGTCGCAAGTCGCCCTGAGGCGTCTTACTAGTAATTTACTTTAGAGAACCCCTATTGCTCATTAGATACATTTTTGGACATTGGTACAAAACAAATGTTTCTTTCACCGACACAGCCATGGTGGTGATGGGGCATGGTGGCTATATAGATTCTTCCAAAATAACTGTATTCTAGACGAGCAATGTGAGAAGTAAATGAAATTGCTTGTTTGTTTAACAGTTTGGGGAAAGTAGCACTGAAACATGATTGTCATATCGTGACAGACAACTGTGTGTGAACCATGGCTATTGGCTAGGTTCCAAGATGACACGACTGCTGTCGCTGTCCGTGGTGCTGAACTCTTAACTCTCATTCTTCGAACTGTGTGAGAACAAGAATATAGAGGCTAGTAGAGCTTGGTTATTTATATCTAAAATTTGTATATAATATTACAGAAATAACAAGCTTTGAAACATATACAGAATCAGAATCAATCTTTATTGTCACATCACATTACAAGTAAAGTGGGTGAAATTCTTGATTGTGTAGGCTCCTCGTTGCAGTTAAAAGATAGGGGGTAAAAGGGGGGTTGGGGGTAGAGGCAGTGAGTGCCATCAACTTTTTCAGGCATGTTTTGAAGGAAGCCAGTGAACCACATTTTAAGCGATGGTGTCAGGGCATTCCACACTTTGGTGGCAGGATTGTATAGAAAGAGAATTTACTCATGTTTGGGTGTTACCAGATTGTTGTTGTAGCTCCCTCTAGTATTGTGGCTGTGGATGTCATTCACTAGGTATTTAGTCAGGTATGAGGGTAATGAGGGCAAAGCCCCATTGACTATTTTGAAAGCCAATCCCATTTTTTGTTGCTTAACCCTGTCTTCTACCCTGAGCCATCCTAGGCTAGCAAAATTGGAAAAAGGTGGGTCATGGACTGATGGACCCCAGGCCGAGAAGTAGTCCGTACCAAGGAGGAGGAGTAATATCAAAACATGGGTCAGATGAGACGTTAGACGTTAGACCAGGAAACAACCTGCTGAAACCTGTGGCTTCAGCGCAGAAGTAACTGAGTCCTCCTGCTACCAATGAAATCGGCCTCCTGAAAAGTAGCCG
This sequence comes from Nannobrachium achirus, assembly GCF_963921795.1. Taxonomy (NCBI): domain Eukaryota; kingdom Metazoa; phylum Chordata; class Actinopteri; order Myctophiformes; family Myctophidae; genus Nannobrachium; species Nannobrachium achirus. Next base: position 51,565,572 of record NC_137813.1, read on the forward strand.
GACGGGGAAGAAACCGAATTGGTGGAGACAGTAAACTTGTTATTATAATTATCTTGGTTATCATCATCATCTCCCTCCTAATCGTCGTCTTCATCATCTCCCTCCTCCTCATCGTCGTCTTCATCATCTCCCTCCTCATTTTCGTCTTCATCTTCTCCCTCCTCCTCATCGTCTTCATCTTCTCCCTCCTCCTCATCGTCTGTCAGCATGGGGGGAATGATATGATATGATATGATATGATATGATATGATATGATATGATATGATATATGATATGATATGATATGATATGATATGATATGACAATTACATATTGCATTAAATTACTTTTGGATGCTGAATCTGACCCAGTGTTTGAAAGGTTCTTCACTAGATCATTCCTTGCGATCTTCTTCAGAATCCTTTTCGTGACCTCCAGAACTTCATCCCCTTCATATGTCTGGACCATTGCATCTATTGTTTGCTCCCTGTCTGCATTGTCCAGCTGGGCTTTTTTTAAAACGCCCTCGTTGAGCAGTTGCCATTGGAATTTCCCGAATTCCTTACCATCCAAATCATAGAAAATAGATGATAGACGATCTTTGTGGTCTGCCATCGCTGGTTAAGGTGTTGGAAGAAAGATTCAGGATCTGAAAAGAAGTCAGAAGAAAAGGTTATATTCAAATTCTCAATCCTAAATGAACATTAGTATGACATCAAATCATTCTAACCTTTTTTATAATTACCGGTACAGTATTTCAGAAAACTCAGATATCAGTTTATATAACAATGAATATTGTATATCAACAAAATTATCCACAGTGAATCAAAGACAAGGAAGGTCCTTCAAAGAAAGACTCCCTCATGTGTATGGTTATGTAGGGGCTTGTTCACTTAAGATGATTACAAACAATTTCTCAACTGGGTGGTACAGACTAGCCTAGTAAACTGACTCCTCCCATCTTCAGTTCGAATCTGCAGAGGAGTCTAGCCTCCAAGCAACACAAGTCATTCGGGCGGAAGCAAGCGCTCTTCCTCGCCAATCAGCATTCGAGCTCAGGAGCTCTGTGATTGACAGTGCGCTTTGGCCAATCAGGGAATTCTATGACGTCGCTTCGGTGCGGAAGCGATCTGTTTGTTTTTCTCTGCAGTCTGCAGTCACCGTTAACACAGTAGCTTTTTTGATACACTCGGACTGAACGACCTGCACAAAACACTCTCCCGTTTTTCTCTATGGATGTTTTTCTTCAGATGAAAGGCAACTGCAACAACGTTTAATTTCGAAAGGTACAGTAGACTAATAATATGTATGGCTTTGCAATCTCGGTTCTCTTGCTAATGTTTTCGGTCTGAAAATGATTTAATGGGACAGACTGTGCTAACAGGTAGCCTAGCTATTCTCCTGTGTACTCGTTGTATTTTTGTGGAAGGAACTAATCATATCATTTTTTGCACTCACCATAGCTTTGGCTTAATCTAAACCATTTCCATATAGAGACAGTCATTCTGGCAGGAATATCGCCTGTGACTTGTGCTGTTTGTCCTTAAATATATCTGTAACATACATCTAGCCCTGAAGCATGGTCACTCATGACCGTCATGTTTCAGGGCTACTTTATATCAAACCTAGTTTTTAAGCCACTATACTGTTTGCATAATGGTGGATGTTCAGTTTCTGTTGTTGAATACTAATTGATTGGGCAATAGGTCCTGACACATCTGTGATCTAAATGCACGTATTCACAACTTAAATCACACCAAGAACTAGGCTACAAGTTAAATTTAAAAGACCATTGTCTGTTATTTTTGTTGTGATTGGGCCGTTCTTTGTAGATGAAAATACATGAATTGACCCATACAACTAATTAAATGTATCCTTTAGCAATGTAAAACATTTGTGATAGAATTGTAACTTTTGTGATACATCATTAACAAAAACGTATGACAATCAATCTTGTCTCTTTCTCCTCTAGGAAATGGAAGCTGGCGGATGACTGCATCAATGGACAGAGTTTGATCCACACATGCATTGGCTGTCATCAAGTTTATTGACAATATTTGTATGGTCTCAATAAAATAATAAATACAATTACAGAAATCAATTATAGGAATCATTCGTTCCTCTTAGGAATACACAGAGATGATGTCTACTTTCTAATTTCATAAGAAGTTGACTGTATCTTTGCTTTAGTGTCATTTATTAAACACTTTTTTATAATATCACAGTATTAGAGGAAAAGAACATCAACACAGTAATCAGTCTTCTAAAGAAATTATTCTGTTTTGTTTAATTAATTTTCTCAGTTATATCTAAAGTATTCATCACTTTTCTGCTACTTCTCTTCAGCATGTACATGTACAAACCAGTATACATTGTATACACTTATTATCTGAATACCCACTGATGGACTGTAAACATGTGTAAATATGCTGCTAACCTTATATCATGGTTGACAAGGTTTAAATGATTATTTTGATCAGCTGAAAATTAAATGTATATGTAATGATCCTGTAGTGTTTACTACACAATTACTTTGTCCTCGGCGTGTGAAACATTTACATTAGAGGAACCATAACTATTTAAAATAAATGCAATAAGGGAGATGTTGCACGGAGGTCTGGAGTCTTCAAGTACAGCAAGAGGATGAGCCATTAAGATGGACGACAGACAGCAAGGAGATGTGTGCTCTCTCCAGTTCCATGTATTGGTGTTGACCTGTTAGAAAAATAAATAACAATGGGTGTTGTTACTCTTAAGGCAAAACCATTTTCTTAGATCGGTCATGTTGGCAGGCATTTCGCCTGTTGCTTAGGCTTTGTTATTCGTGTCCTTTATATCAATCTATAACAAACCATTATATAATTATAACCATTATAGATTTTTAAACCACTGCTGTGTTTATATTGGTGGACAATGGACATACAGTAAGTAGCCTCGTAAACCTAGACATACAGTTTCTGTTGAGCAGTAAAGGAGTTGCATAAAACACAGTGGTTGATATAATGACTAGTTAGTTATTTTACATTGATAAAAATAGAAAAGGAAACCCGCACACTCTGCTCCAAATGACGAGCGTTTATTGACGACATTTCGAGCTACAAGCTCTTCATCTGGTCTGGATGAAGAGCTTGTAGCTCGAAACGTTGTCAATAAATATTCAGTCATTTGGAGCAGAGTGTGCGAGTTTCCTTTTCTATTGTGATATTTCTCACCCAGCACCTCATTAAGAGATGTGCGTAATATTTTCTACTTTTGATCACATTGATACAAATGACATGGTTAACAAAGCGAAGTATACACAGGGAAGTTAGCAATATTAGCATTGCTAGATTCCATTAGCCACATCTTGTTGTAAAATGCAAAAGACATAACCTCAGCAAGGCAAAAGATCGCAAAGTTACTGTCTCTTGACTATACCTTTTGAAATGATGTTGCCTTGGTTTCATCTGGAGAAGTCCATGCCGGTCAAACAATATAAACATTAAAACGAAATGGAGGCGCAGGAGGGAGAAAGCAGTGCTTCAGCGTCTTCTTGCAAATATATCCGGCTAAACTAAGCAGACAAACACCAGGCGTCCCTGATTGGCTGAAGGGGTTGTCTGTCAACGCTCTACTCCCGCCCATGCTCCCGCCCAGCCCAATCGCTCTGACACTGCTGGAGGCCAGTCTCTCCTGCTCGCATTCGAATGAAGGCAGGAAGGGAGACTGGTTTACGAGGCTAGGTACAGACCACCAGGGAGAATACAGAGAAGGGGCAGTTTAATATATACATGTGCACATTTTGCACTATTTTTCATTAAACCAGTATAACAGTATCATTTTCATTATCATGCCAGTATCATGTCAGCCCTGTCAACAGGGATGTCACAGCGCTGTCGACATGGTGATATGGCCCCCGGTAAAAAAAGGGCATTTTTTCCTTCATTGAGTACTTTATTTACAGTTTAGTAGTGGTACGCACTGTACGGCTTTTTATGATGCAATCATGACTTTTCAGCATGTTTCAAAATGTCACAACATCTAACAAAGTTGGCCCTATTAATGCATGGCATTGCACCTCCATTAACATGCTACAAGCAGAAGCAGAACGCTAATCTTTTTAGATCTTTGTCTATTTTAATTGTGGAGGAAATAGGGATGGGACGATATGAACATTTCATATCACGATTATTGTGACAAAAGAAATCGCGATTTACAATATTATCACGATAATCAAATCCATTATCCTGGGGTGGAACATTTGCCAAAAAATAGCAGATCTACAAGCTCACAACCCGTTACAACGTGACGTGCTGTGAGCTTGTAGATCGGCAATTTTTTGGCAAAGACATTTGATAGAGAAATATATATATTACAAGTACCTTTTACCAATTATAGAGGGTTTAAGCTGTACCGGATATGCAGCTCGGCAAATAAAAGGTGAATTGATCCCAGTTCATGACAGAGGACGATATCACGATAAATACAATCTCCACGATACGATTATCGTGAGGAAACTCTCTCTTCCTCCCTTGGTCCCTCTCTCTGTCTCCGTCACTCTCGTGCTCGGTGCCTGCTGCTATTTGTGCATCATGGATTTCAAAATGTACTTAAAGTACAAAAAGTAAAAGTACTCGTTATGCAGAATGTCCCATTTCATGTTTTCAAAATGTGACTCACATTTGAGCAAATAATATCAAAAATATATTCAGCATTATGTGAGCAAATATTTTGAAAATTGCACATGCAGATCTACAAAGTAAGCTTGTATAAATCGGCTATTTTCAAAGGGACAAAATGTATCTATAGGGCTGAAGTGTTAGTGGTTAATCTATGTTTTGTAATAAATATCCAAAACTACAAGGACCAAGGTAACTAGTAACTAAACCTTTCAAATAAATGTAAAGTAATAAAAGCACAATATTTGGATCTGAGATGTAGTGGAGTAAAAGTGAAAGTATTGGAAATTGGAAACACTCAAGTAAAGTACAAATACCTTAACATTTTACATAAGTAGGCTACAGTATTTCAGTAAATGTACTTAGTTACTTTACTTTCAGTCTTTATCACAGTATCTACTACGAGAGTGTGGGGGCTGTGCTGCTGTGCGTGTTCCCCCCAACAAAAGGACAAAGGGAAGGTGTGAAAATATGTCCAAGTTGTGGATAAGTGAGAACTGGCTATTGTAATGGGTTGCCCAAGCTCTCAGGCACTCTTTACAGTATATCTCCGCCAATGCATGGTAACATGATAACAAACATCAACGTGGTACCATGGTAACATGACTGGGCCTGGGCCAGGGCATGACAGTCCTGCCATTAAGCACTGTGAGAGGGGCCTGATGTGACATGGCCTGATAATTGTAACAGCCTTTTTTAATTAAGTAGGCTAGTAATTACATAGTCACATATTATATTAACAGTCCAGTTTAATGTCAAATCTGATATTTGGAAATCGATTAGATGTTTTTTAATTATATAAGCAATAGGATAAAGGAAGTATTCGCACATCTACTTAATTCGGATGCAGGTGCATTGGACAGTGAATATAGCCTACTGATGAAAAACTATTTAATGAACAAAATTCCCGCACACTGCTCTTGCTCAGCAGCTCCTTTTTATTAAAGGGATATTCCACTTTCAACAGGGAGCAGTGGTAGGGCCTCTCTCCACATACAAACCCATTGTAACTTCAAACTCCATTTTAACCATGATAGATTCATTAAAAACACCCATTATTTTTTCTGGAGACTCATTTTACCTTCCTAATACGTGTGCAGGCCGTGTTTTTTCGATAACTTTTTTCATTTATTTTTAATAATTATTTGGAAAAATGGAAAAAATGAAATACAAAAACATAATTATTAAAAATAAATGAAAAATGTTATCGAAAAAACACGGCCTGCTCACATATTAGGAGGGTAGTATGAGTCACCAGAACAAAATTATGTGTGTTTTTTTATGAATCTATCATGGTTAAAATGAAGTTTGAAGTTACAATAGGTGTGTGTGGGGAGAGGCCCTGGGCCTGGAGGGCCTGGTAACATTTACATCAAATAATTAAATATTCAATCAAGCTAATTAAAAACTGTTCAGGGTGTTCATAAAAGCCTGATTAGATGATAAAATTACCAAAGGTTTTTTTGAAAGTGAAATACCCCTTTAAGTTGACAGACGTTTCGGTCCCACTGGACCTTCATCACGACAAGAGTGTCTTACATGCGTGAATCAAAACACTGTTCCGGTTGAGCCAAGGGCGGAGCTACCCACACTTTTGGCTGTGTAGCTCATGCCTCGAATGCCTCGTTGTAAAGGTGACGAATCAACGATAGCAATTATATAGCCTAAAACACAATTCGAATTGGTATTATTAAAGGGGAGATATAATGGACCGAAGTCAAGTTTCCTTTCTTTTTGTGCTGATGAGATGTGTGCACTATGTATGGATGTAGGACACTGTGATGAAGGTCCAGTACGTGGGACCGAAAAGTCTGTCAACTAAAATAAAAAGGAGATGCTGAGCAAGAGCAGTGTGCAGGATTTGTGTTCATGAAGTAGTTATGATTGCTTTTATATAAGCAACACAATAAAATGTAAAGCTTACATTTTATGTCTTGGGCAGGGGCCTGGGTAATGGATAAGGTGCACTGGCCCAAAATAGGTTGAGAAACACTGCTTTAGACAATTTAATTTAATCTCAATCTAAACATCTTTTCGTATAGGGTCCCTTGACTGAATCATTTTTAAAAGGGGTCTTTTTTTACTCATGTCAATAATGAGTCATTTGGGGATACCATTCGGAATTGGGGCTCTGTGACGTGAACGCAGTAAATATAAAATACGAATTACAAACTTGTCTTCCGGTGTGCCTACCAGAGGATGCAATGAAAAGATTTCATAAAATTAGGAATTAGTCAAATGTTAATTAGCCTACTACTAGAAATGATGTTTAATAGCAGAAAACAAATAACATTAGCCTACACCATCTAATATCCTACCACAATAATATTTTAGGACCTCCAATGGAAACAAGACCGCTTAGGGCTTTTTTGAGGTGTTCCTTTTAGGCAGGGTGTTTTCAGTTTGACTGCACCTGTGTCCTGTGCTGTACTTTTTCCTTTTCTTTTTTTTAATGTAGGCTACTTCCTAGAAGTTCCTACTGTTCTTAATTTTTGTCTAATAAATTATAGGTCTATATTCAATTCAAAAACGTTCTCTCTCTCTCTCTCTCTCTCTCTCTCTCTCTCTCTCTCTCTCTCTCTCTCTCTCTTCTCTCTCTCTCTCTCTCTCTCTCTCTCTCTCTGCTCTGCACTTGTGCGTGCGTGCGCGCGTGTGTGTTCAAAACCCATACGCATGAAAGCCTTGCAAATCACACTCACAGCTTCCGTGACAGTCCTCACAACTGCCAACAATTTGCCATCACCCATGTGCCAGCATTATCCACAATTTGTCATTGCTACAGGCTACAAACAACCGGAGGGCGCTTTTCCCCCTAGTTGATTTAATCGAAAACCACTTAGACGAAAACATTTCAGCTCAAAGTAACTGAGTTTTTTATGAGCACGTTGTCATCTCGACTAGCATAGGCCTACCGTATTCCGACATTGAAATCATTGAAATCAGCAAAGTTATGGAATTATAGATTAATAGCCTGTTGCATAACTTGCATTAATGTCCCCGTTAGTAGGGTTAGGTATTAATTTATTTACCTTATTATAGCCACGCAGAAGTCGCCTCCTCGCGCCAATGAAAACGAAAGAAACTTTGCGTCACAAAGGCTTTGACTACAGGACAATGGGACCTCCCCATTATGACTTCATGTGGGTGGATCACAAACTTGATCATTCACGTCATCATGTCATAGTCATAGAGCATTGATACTCAAACTCAGACTAACCATGCAATCAATCAATCAATCAATCAATCAATCAATCAATCAATCAATCAAAACATTAAATAAATACAAAAATTAAAAACAAAACTGTTTTAGACAGTGTTTTAGAAGTTATTATATTTAGCCTATTATTACTATTGATCATCCAGAAACTGCGTGCACAGTGTGCACTCATTCAGAGCAGCAGCAAATCCATAATTTGAACACCATCATCAGAACAACATTTTTTTTTTTTTTTTTGCAACACATTCAAGTTTATGCTTCAACTTCTTTGCCCAAAATGATTGGATATGCTGGTTTTGAAGCAATTTGTAGCAAATGTAGAAACATTAGACCTTAATGGTCTGATGTCCAACCATGTTCTAATCAGGCCTATACTTTACATTAGACCATTATCCTTTCTTTACATTTGGGAAAGAATTTGACAGTTTTACATCGATGGCCCACTCTTGCTTTAGTGGCCATGCAGTGCCCACTCTTCCCAGATATCCAACCAGATATCTAAACTATGTCTCCCTCTTTCTATGACGAGCTTCAAGACATGCACCCTACTTGTCATGACAAGTAGGATGTGGGCTATGTTGTGTCATGTCTTGATACCAACTTTCTCAAAGTATAAAAGCAGGAAAGACTGCATACTTCAGACCACTGCAAATTAAATGAAAATGAAATGTTTTATTGGGCTATTATCCGGATTGCTGAGAGAAAGAGAGAGATAGAGATAGATAGAGAGAGAGAGAGAGAGAGAGAGAGAGAGAGAGAGAGAGCAATCTATGAAATCATAAAATATAGGCCTCTGGTGGTCGTGGAGCTAGAGGGGCAAAAGAGAGAGTAATAATTTGTAGTGTAGTGTGTAGTAATTTAAATAGTCTAATATTGAAATGTTGTGTTGCACGGCAAGTATTGGTTTATTTGCACTCTCAAACTTATCTCCAATCGGAACCTCTCTCACCACTAGTAGGCCTATGCCTATATAGCGGTGCATGTACAGTAGTCCATGGGCCAGAGCTAACTCAGTTCACTTTACAACATTCAAGTTGCCTCTATTTTCTCCAAATGTATTTTGGGTCAAATTGCTGCAGCATCAACGGAATCGGTGAATATAAACATCTACTAAAATCATAAAAAAGAGGGAATAAGCAATCTACAGCCCAAATTGGATCCAAATTTTGAATGTATTGCCTTTGCAACTCCAGTGTGAGACTTACTTGAAATGTAATTTGTACCAAACATTCTAGCTATAGATTGCGACCGAAGGTCGCAGTTTACCATGAGAAATGTTGCAGCTTGTCTCTGTCTGTCTGTGTCAGTACACATTTTACAGGGTTGGTTCCCATGTCACGTGACATCACTGGTTATATCACAGGTGACATCACCTATGTAAAAGTCCATATATGGGTATTCCCCAGAATCCCTTTTATACCCATATATGTAGATCCCTGATGTCATCGATATATATCAAAGGCCAGATGCCTGGCCAAGACATGGCCCATATCTGTATGGCTGGTTTAGATAAGGATCTCCATGTATGGGCACAACATATATTGTACCGGTATATATGGATACATATTATCATTAATAAAGTATAAAATAAAATAAAAAGTCCATATATGTGCATTCCCAGAAACAAAATCTCATTTATGCCCATATATGGAGATTTCTGATGTCATCAATCCCAGGCCCCAACTGGCCTAAGAGCCTGCTTTGCTCTGATTTACACCCTACCTTCCCCGAAAACGTTAATAGTAAGTCCATATATGGATATATATTAATAAAGGATAAAATTAATAAAATGTCCATATACAGTATCCCCAGATGATGCCCTGTTAGGGTACCCCCTTATGCCCATATATGGAGATCGTCAGGCATCAAACCCAGGCCCTAACTCGCCAAGGCCCTGCTTGGCTTTACTAATTAACATACGTTTTATGCCCATATGGAGATCCCTGTTTCAAAGTAATCAATACTAAGGACATATCTGGGAATGCCCATATTTGGTAATGCCCATATACCGTATGGGCATGTTTTGTCATGACTATCATGCAGAGGTCTCCATATATGGGTAACTGGTCCAATATACATCACTGGCCAGATGGCCAAGAACATGCGACGAGGTCGCAAGTCGCCCTGAGGCGTCTTACTAGTAATTTACTTTAGAGAACCCCTATTGCTCATTAGATACATTTTTGGACATTGGTACAAAACAAATGTTTCTTTCACCGACACAGCCATGGTGGTGATGGGGCATGGTGGCTATATAGATTCTTCCAAAATAACTGTATTCTAGACGAGCAATGTGAGAAGTAAATGAAATTGCTTGTTTGTTTAACAGTTTGGGGAAAGTAGCACTGAAACATGATTGTCATATCGTGACAGACAACTGTGTGTGAACCATGGCTATTGGCTAGGTTCCAAGATGACACGACTGCTGTCGCTGTCCGTGGTGCTGAACTCTTAACTCTCATTCTTCGAACTGTGTGAGAACAAGAATATAGAGGCTAGTAGAGCTTGGTTATTTATATCTAAAATTTGTATATAATATTACAGAAATAACAAGCTTTGAAACATATACAGAATCAGAATCAATCTTTATTGTCACATCACATTACAAGTAAAGTGGGTGAAATTCTTGATTGTGTAGGCTCCTCGTTGCAGTTAAAAGATAGGGGGTAAAAGGGAGGTTGGGGGTAGAGGCAGTGAGTGCCATCAACTTTTTCAGGCATGTTTTGAAGGAAGCCAGTGAACCACATTTTAAGCGATGGTGTCAGGGCATTCCACACTTTGGTGGCAGGATTGTATAGAAAGAGAATTTACTCATGTTTGGGTGTTACCAGATTGTTGTTGTCGCTCCCTCTAGTATTGTGGCTGTGGATGTCATTCACTAGGTATTTAGTCAGGTATGAGGGTAATGAGGGCAAAGCCCCATTGACTATTTTGAAAGCCAATCCCATTTTTTGTTGCTTAACCCTGTCTTCTACCCTGAGCCATCCTAGGCTAGCAAAATTATATGAATCCCCTAATTTTAATTATATCATTACCTTTCAAATTCAAATAATCCTGTTATTATTGTTGGCACTAGTACGATTACTGATGATTAATATATCATCATCATCATCATCACCATCATCATCATCATCATCATCATCATCATAATCATAATCATCATCATCATCATCATCATCATGTCTAACTACGTGGTTCCAGACTTACACTGATCTTCCATGGTAACATCTTCAGAGGGACAGTACGACCAGTGTCAATGAATGGAAAGAGTGTTTCAGTGAAAGTGTGTGTGAAGGTGTGTATGTGTGCGTTAGTATTAGGATCAGAGAAGGACAGCTTTTCTCTGTTCCAGTCCAGCTGGACTCTGATCTTCTTGGGGTTCTGCTTCACTGAGAGAACAGTGGTTGACCCTGAGGAGACTGCTATGAATTTACCTTCATACAACCATATGCTCCAGTATCGACCCTCTCCCTTCCCCTTCCTCTGAAAAGACTCTGCTAACACACCCAGTACCCAGAATGTGTTGTCTCCAACCTCAACATCCCAGCTGTGAGTCCCAGAGTTAAAGCCCTCAGAACCCAGGACACGGAGCCGTTGGTCAAACCTCTCTGGGTTGTCAGGAAGCTGCTGTTCATCTCCAGATCTCACACTGGTCAAATCATCAGACAGGATGCGTTGTGGATGGGCAGTGTTGGGGTCCAGAATGACAGGAGTGTAGGAGACAATGTCCTTCATCTTGTCCCAGACTCTGAAGGTCAGGTTCTTCAGGTGTTTGGCCTCGTCTATCCGTGCTCCTGAGACCGGCTGTGGGTCCTGCAGTGTGAGCTGGACTCTTTCCACTGTGGTCTTGTAGTTCTGCAGGAATGAGATGTGTCCAGCTCTCAGATCCTCCTCTATGGCTCTGATTATGTCTGAAAGGGTTGATATCTCTCTGTTCAGGGCATCAGTCTTCTCCTTCACCATCTGAGTCTTCTGCAGCTCTTCCTCCCTCAGTGCAGTGATCCTGACCTCCTCTTCCTCTTGTAGAAACTGATGCATCTTCTTAAACTGTTCCTTCATCTGCGTCTCTGTGTGCCGGGCCCGTACCTTAATGTGTTCTGCTGTTTGGTCACAGTTTGTTTTAACTTTATTAAAGACCTCCAGTTTCTCCTGTAAAGTCTTCAAAGATTTCTGGACGTTCTCCTTGTGATGCAGTGCAGCTTCATCGATGGGTCTGAATCTGTGGTTGATGTGTTTTTTTGAATCTCGACACACAAGACACGCTGGCTCTTGACACTCCAGACAGAACAGTTTGAGTTTCTCAGCATGCAGACTGCAGAGAACCTCAGACCCTGTTGAAGCTCTCTGATGTCTCTCCTGTATGAAGGCCTCACACAGGTTCTTCAGAGCCAGGTTTCTGGGTGGATCCACTGAATGTCTCTCCTTACAAACTGGACATTCTTTTATTACTTTCTCTCTCCACCATTCCTGCAGACAGGCTTTACAGAAGCTGTGGCTGCACGACAGGAGAACAGGATCTTTAAAGATGTCCTGACAAACCGGACACGAAAAATCCTCTTCTGAGAAAGACGACTTAGATGCCATTTTGTCCGTGAATGAAGCAACAAACACTCTGCTCAATAAAGGAAATGAGCCACTCCCTCGAGTCTAGAATGTTCCCTGAAGTTTACTTTCACTTTGAATCGTGGTTCTTGTTAAAGTCCATTCAGCTGACAGAGTCAGCAGCAGGTTCCAGTGGTCTGGGTCAGTATTCCCTCCTGGTAAGACAGTCTGTCCTCCTCCACTGGAAGTTGTGTTTGATCTGAACGTGAATCTTTTGTTTTTCTCTCTGTCTGTGTTGACAGACAGGAGTGTGCAGTAAGTTTCTGTTTCCTGATTTCTGAGTCAGATACGGAGCTTTGACACCACAAAACTGTTGCAACACACACACGCACGCACGCACGCACACAAACACACACACACACACACACACACACACACACACACACACACACACACACACACACACACACACACACACACACACACACACACACACAATGCCGGAAATATTAATTGCAAAAATAGCCTCTAAACTGTAGAGGGAACAAAGCAGACCAAGTACAGAGCCAACAGTGAAGGTTAACTGTCTGGAAATGCACATTAAAGCTCTTCTGTTCCGGATTTGAACCCGGTTTCATGCGCAAGTGCTGCCATTATTACCATTGAACCATGAGCTCAATGGTAAGCCGGCCTGCTTGCTTAGGGGATCAATTGAATCTTGACTATCAGGTCGATATTCGATGTCAGATCCTGTGTCTAGGTGAGGTGACCTTTGACACCATCTAAATGTCTCAATAGAAGAGCACATAAGCTCAATATCATACTACCTCCCCAATTGTATAAGTTATATTATATTAACATACTCTAGATTGGACAAAATACATTTGTATTCATAAAAAAGTGACATAGTGTCACTTTAACATGAATCCAACAATAGAAAAGATAATATGAGAATAATAATACAAAAAAGACCACAACACTGCTGTCTATGAAATGTATGAACAAGTTTAATCTGCAACACAATTTTATACAATATGTAGTGGGGGTCCCTGCTTTATCTCTCTCTCAGCTAAGGGGTCCTTGGCCTGAGAAATGTCAAAGACCCCTGTTCTAGGGTATAGAATGTGACTGAATTTGGAAACTTTCTTGAACAAAGTACTGATATAATACATGTTTTGTATAGTTGTATATGTTGTATAATAATTTGTGGCTGACACACCTGGGCTTGTTTCAAGGCAGGCCAGTGTTCCTCGTTTGGGAGACACTGTAGACATGTCATCATAATTCATTCTCTAAACACCACCAGCACAGCGGTGCAGTATTGACAAAGAAGTGCTGAGCTCCCTGTACGAGCTAGTGTGTTTTCTTTTTATCACTTTTTTTTGCATGTCCATTGTCCATAGTAAAACCTAACCAACATAATTGTGTGTGTGTGTGTGTGTGTGTGTGTGTGTGTGTGTGTGTGTGTGTGTGTGTGTGTGTGTGTGTGTGTGTGTGTGTGTGTGTGTGTGTGTGTGTGTGTGTGTGTGTGTGTGTGTCCACAGCTTCCAGGGTCCAGTTCCTGACCTGCAGACTGTCAAACTGCTGGCCTTCCAGAGCAGGGACGTTCCTGTCACCTTTGCTGTGGTGGACCATTGGTGACATCTCCTTCTACACCTTCAAAGACTTCCATCTGCCCACTGACGTGTTCCACTGAGGACAACAATCCTCTGGGATGTTCTGCCCACATTGACTAGGAGTACTGTACACATGCACTGTACATACACATTGCATCTGAAATAACAGCTCTTTATGTCTTATTCAGGATATACTGTATGCAGTATCTTTATATACTGTATGTACCTTTAACAGTTAACTACTTTACGGGATATTTCACTTTCAAATAAAAGAAACCTGGAAAAACCACAGCCCTCACGCATTAGAAGGACATTCTAATGTGTGAGGGGGGCATGATTTTTCCATTACTTTTTCCATGTATTTTTTTATATATTCTTTTAAAGCTTATTTTATTTGAAAGTGAAAGATCCATTTAAGACCTACTCAAAAATGTTCACTTTGAAAACCTTTGAAACTTTTCCAAAAATACTTTTTGACATGCAGTCTTCGTCTATAATGACATGCCCGAAATACAGACATCACTCCAGGGTGAATAATGGTTAATATCCTACTTTCTAAAATCTCCATTTGTATCTGCCTACAACTGTATAGATTTTCTAGTATATAATAATTAGGAGTCGTAGTTTGTTACCTTTGTTTAAACTCGGGAATATAATTGAGGGCAGGCCCTTACAATGCAGCAGAGATACAACAATGATCAACAAAATATATACATTTACATACCGGAACATCAATATTAAAATATAATCAGGAAACATAATCCTTGAAAACTGAAGAAAGTTCAAGGAACTAAAATCCGAAACAAAATTAATTAAAGCATTTACAGTCTAGAACAAAGGTGTTAGTTAAGCTGTCACTGTGTAAAAAAAGAAGAGAAAAACGCTTAAAAATAAAGAGGGCCTTGTGGTTTCTGATTGAAAAGAGAAGAGTTGTTCAAGAAATGCGTTCTGAAATGTACAGGAAAAGGTTTTAAAAAATATCAGAATTTTTTTGAAGATATTCATATTTCATATTTCAAATGATATCACTCCTAGTGAAATTACAAAAGAAGTGGTTCAAATTATTTTCAAAAAATCAATCTCACTGCAGCTTTTAATCAAGGGATTAAGAAAGGAAGATTCAGCTAACTCATTTTACCATGGAGTGATGGCGATGTTGCATAAAACAGGAGTTCGGATCAATTCAGATAATTATAAACATTTGACATTGAAAAATACAGATTACAAAATACTGGCCAAAGTAATAATGAATGGATGTATTAACAGTTTAGAACACATTTTTGAACAACAATGTGCCATAAAAGGCTGTGTTATAGAGCACCGAAGTCTGACATTACGAGGGTGAGTGCTTTCCCCCCTGGATCACAGTGTTATTTTCTCTATTGGAATTCCATAGGCATATCTTAGATAAAGTCATGTCTGGACATAATATGCTCGGTAAGAATTTGTTAAAAACAAGCTCCTCGGAGGCTCGGAGCACTGGTCTCCGCCAGGCCAGTTGATTATTGTGGGCCATAAATCTTTTTGAAAGACATGAAATTGAATGACCTAAGGTGTACTGATTTGCAAAATCAGGATTTGGTTGATTGAATTGATTTGATTTACAGTCATACACTTGATCTAAGGACAACCTAAAAAAGTCTGAAGGATCTATGTATTCAATTCATCAACATAGCAGTAAGAAATAACACCAAAATACCATATCATCAACAAATATAAAACATTATTAGGGCTCTATATTCATCGATGCCTTACCCCTTATCCCCAAACTTCTTTGCCTTTTTTTCTCACTATTTTGAAAAACATTTCTAAATAGTTCGAATCACTGATCTACAGCTATTTGAAGTATTTTAAAATGTTTTTCAAAATATTAAGAAAAAGCAAAAGTTTAGGGATAAAGGCCGGGGTAAGGCATGGATGCAATATAGCTTTATGTGTACAGAGTGAAAAGGAGGGTTGGGGTATAGGCCAGAGTGGGGAGATCCATTGACCTCCTGAATGGTGGATTTTCAGGCCCGTTTTGAAGGAAACCACTGAACCACATTTTAAGGGATGGTGTCAGGGTTGTAGAAAGAGAATTTACCCATGTTTGGGTGTTACCAGATTGTTGTTGTCGCTCCCTCTAGTATTGTGGCTGTGGATGTCATTCACTAGGTATTTAGTCAGGTATGAGGGTAATGAGGGCAAAGCCCCATTGACTATTTTGAAAGCCAATCCCATTTTTTGTTGCTTAACCCTGTCTTCTACCCTGAGCCATCCTAGGCTAGCAAAATTGGAAAAAGGTGGGTCATGGACTGATGGACCCCAGGCCGAGAAGTAGTCCGTACCAAGGAGGAGGAGTAATATCAAAACATGGGTCAGATGAGACGTTAGACGTTAGACCAGGAAACAACCTGCTGAAACCTGTGGCTTCAGCGCAGAAGTAACTGAGTCCTCCTGCTACCAATGAAATCGGCCTCCTGAAAAGTAGCCGGACGGGGAAGAAACCGAATTGGTGGAGACAGTAAACTTGTTATTATAATTATCTTGGTTATCATCATCATCTCCCTCCTAATCGTCGTCTTCATCATCTCCCTCCTCCTCATCGTCGTCTTCATCATCTCCCTCCTCATTTTCGTCTTCATCTTCTCCCTCCTCCTCATCGTCTACATCTTCTCCCTCCTCCTCATCGTCTGTCAGCATGGGGGGAATGATATGATATGATATGATATGATATGATATGATATGATATGATATGATATGATATATGATATGATATGATATGATATGATATGATATGACAATTACATATTGCATTAAATTACTTTTGGATGCTGAATCTGACCCAGTGTTTGAAAGGTTCTTCACTAGATCATTCCTTGCGATCTTCTTCAGAATCCTTTTCGTGACCTCCAGAACTTCATCCCCTTCATATGTCTGGACCATTGCATCTATTGTTTGCTCCCTGTCTGCATTGTCCAGCTGGGCTTTTTTTAAAACGCCCTCGTTGCGCAGTTGCCATTGGAATTTCCCGAATTCCTTACCATCCAAATCATAGAAAATAGATGATAGACGATCTTTGTGGTCTGCCATCGCTGGTTAAGGTGTTGGAAGAAAGATTCAGGATCTGAAAAGAAGTCAGAAGAAAAGGTTATATTCAAATTCTCAATCCTAAACGAACATTAGTATGACATCAAATCATTCTAACCTTTTTTATAAATACCGGTACAGTATTTCAGAAAACTCAGATATCAGTTTATATAACAATGAATATTGTATATCAACAAAATTATCCACAGTGAATCAAAGACAAGGAAGGTCCTTCAAAGAAAGACTCCCTCGTGTGTATGGTTATGTAGGGGCTTGTTCACTTAAGATGATTACAAACAATTTCTCAACTGGGTGGTACAGACCACCAGGGAGAATACAGAGAAGGGGCAGTTTAATATATACATGTGCACATTTTGCACTATTTTTCATTAAACCAGTATAACAGTATCATTTTCATTATCATGCCAGTATCATGTCAGCCCTGTCAACAGGGATGTCACAGCGCTGTCGACATGGTGATATGGCCCCCGGTAAAAAAAGGGCATTTTTTCCTTCATTGAGTACTTTATTTACAGTTTAGTAGTGGTACGCACTGTACGGCTTTTTATGACGCAATCATGACTTTTCAGCATGTTTCAAAAGTTGGCCCTATTAATGCATGGCATTGCACCTACATTAACATGCTACAAGCAGAAGCAGAACGCTAATCTTTTTAGATCTTTGTCTATTTTAATTGTGGAGGAAATAGGGATGGGACGATATGAACATTTCATATCACGATTATTGTGACAAAAGAAATCGCGATTTACAATATTATCACGATAATCAAATCCATTATCCTGGGGTGGAACATTTGCCAAAAAATAGCAGATCTACAAGCTCACAACCCGTTACAACGTGACGTGCTGTGAGCTTGTAGATCGGCAATTTTTTGGCAAAGACATTTGATAGAGAAAGAAAAAAAGACTATCAAGGATGTATATTACAAGTATCTTTTACCAATTCTAGAGGGTTTGAGCTGCACCGGATATGCAGCTCGGCAAATAAAAGGTGAATTGATCCCAGTGCATGACAGAGGACGATATCATGATAAATTAAATCTCCACGATACGAGTAGCTTATACATTTAGAAATTTATTTATGGGACATATCCATGACCCCCTGCACTCCACACGCAAGAGTTCACTCCAGGTCTTTTTCTAAAATAGCAGCAGAGCAACAGACAGAGAGAGTGAATGGAGGGCCAACAGGACATTTAAGTAAACAGGGATGATATTCTGCAAACAGAGAGAGTGAATGGAGGGCCAACAGGGCATTTAAGTAAACAGGGATGATATTCTGCAAACAGAGAGAGTGCGTTGACCTTGTTGGAAACACTCTGCTAGAGATGAGGAAGTCAGGAGCTTATACAAGCTCACAGCGAGCTTGTAGATCTGCTATTTTTGAAAAAGTTGTGAAAATGTGTGCAAATCTTTGAATATATGTATTTTCAAAGTGAACGTTTGTAAATCAAAATTTTGCTTCTGGGGGGGTCCCTGGAACTAGATATTTTGAAATGGGGGTCCGTGGCCAAATAAATATCATTTTGAGGGTCCTTCACATGAAAAGGTTTGAGCACCACTGACATAGTAGTCTCTCAAGAACAGGCTGACTGAGCTCCAGTTAAGTGAAAAGGACCTTTTCTTTGACGATGGCTGGCCAGATTGCTGACATAGAAACATAGGTTTTTTCCAAAAGTCTTAGAAGGATTCAAAAGACACTTATAGAATCGGGTCAAAATTCTAATTTTCACAATTTTTCAAAAATAGCAGATCTACAAGCTCGCAGCGCGGCACTCGGTGCCAAGCTGTGAGCTTGTATATCTGCTATTTTTTTTATATTTAAAGCATAAAATATTGCATCATAATGTGTTCAGGCCAAAATCCCGCACACTGCTCTTGCTCAACAGCTCCTTTTTATTAAAGGGATATTCCACTTTCAACAGGGAGCAGTGGTAGGGCTTCTCTCCACATACACACCCATTGTAACTTCAAACTCCATTTTAACCATGATAGATTCATTAAAAACACCCATTGTTTTTTTCTGGAGACTCATTTTACCTTCCTAATACGTGAGCAGGCCATGTTTTTTCGATAACGTTTTTCATTTATTTTTAATAATTATTTGGAAAAATGGAAAAAATGAAATACAAAAAAAATATTATTAAAAATAAATGAAAAATGTTATCGAAAACACACGGCCTGCTCACATATTAGGAGGGTAGTATGAGTCACCAGAAAAAATCACACCCGTGTGAACTGAGCGGTGGTCGTGGAGGCTGTGCAACAGCACTACTGGGTGGGTGCAGCGGGGTTAGTGTGCTTTACAATGCTGTAGTTTCTTCACACACTCTAATTTATTTGACCCTATAAAACATTCAGTTTGTTAATAATAATAATAATACTTGACCACACATGCTGACCCACCCTTCCCCCCTGTGTGTGTGTGTGTGTGTGTGTGTGTGTGTGTGTGTGTGTGTGTGTGTGTGTGTGTGTGTGTGTGCGCGCGTGTGCGTGTGTGTGTGTGTGTGTGTGTGTGTTTGTGTGTGTGAGAACAGCGCCCCTCCCGGCCGGACACACACACGGCCACGTATAGGAGACGGTGTGACCACCGCTCAAAAACAATAAAAAAAACAGTGGTTAAGTGGTTACGTTATGAGTAAAAAAAATCAAACCTCGTTTGAAGTGGAGCGTGTGTGTGTGAGCTTGCAGATCAGCTATTTTCGCCGTGCAACACACATGACAAAGTAGTCAGGCTTTACTTGCGAGAGGAGGAGATTCACAGTGCAGCTGCAGACAGCACCGCATAATCAACGTTCACGAGGAGCTGCTTGAAGTGCGTACTATTGGAGCATGTGAATGAAAAGAGAGACGAGAGGACAGACGACCGCACGGAGGCGCGGACCGCCGCATGAACGACCGCCGAACGACCGCCGAACGCCGACGAACGCCGTTCACGGGCGTCAGAATGATCGTGTTCGACAATTCGTTCATCAAGCGAAAACAAAGGACGTTCAGTTCATGTTCGCCCTTCACTGCGTGTGTCTGTGTGGAGCTGCTGCTGCTGCTCTATATCTCTTGACTGAGTCTGTGTGTGTGTGTGTGTGTGTGTGTGTGTGTGTGTGTGTGTGTGTGTGTGTGTGTGTGTGTGTGTGTGTGTGTGTGTGTGTGTGTGCGTGCGTGCGTGCGTGCGTGCGTGCACGAGAGAGAGAGAGAGAGAGTGTGTTGTCTGCCTGCCCTGCTCAATAGCGCCCCTCCTTTAACGTGTGTGTGTGTGTGTGGTCTGTGTGTGTGGTCAAGAGAGGTATGGCAGGCGACAGACATACACGGCCGGCCAGCCAGCCAGTAACATCTTGAAAGCGAATCACAGGAGCGGCGGGACCACCGCTCAAAAATAATGTGTGTTTTTAATGAATCTATCATGGTTAAAATGAAGTTTGAAGTTACAATGGGTGTGTGTGGGGAGAGGCCCTGGGCCTGGAGGGCCTGGTAACATTTACATCAAATATCTATTCTATAATCAAGCTAATTAAAAACTGTTCAGGGTGTTCATAAAAGCCTGATTAGATGATAAAATTACCAAAAGTTTTTTTTGAAAGTGAAATACCCCTTTAAGTTGACAGACGTTTCGGTCCCACTGGACCTTCATCACGACAAGAGTGTCTTACATGCATGCGTGAATCAAAACACCGTTCCGGTTGAGCCAAGGGCGGTATTATTAAAGGGGAGATATAATGGATACGCAATCAAATGTAAAGCTGTTATATGTTATGTCTTGGGCGCGAGTATTCCTACCGTAGGAGAGTTCGTTGAGGCGCGGCTTGTGATTGGCTGGAGCGGAGGTCTGGAGCGCTCGGCTGTGGTCACTTGGACTGCGCGGGCGGGTGTGAATGCGTTTATCGTGGGCTTGCCCAGGCCTTACGGCCTGGGCATAAATATAACGATTGCATTCACCACTGCTTCGTAACTCGCGCGGCGCTCCGCCGGCCGCGCGGCCCTGGCCCGCTCTTCAAGGTCCGCTGGCCTTCGCGCCGCTTGTAATGTCGTGGACAATAACTGTGACATTTAACCATAAAACGAGCGCTCCTTCAAACGAACTCTCCTACGTTTGGATTATCAGCGTCTTGGGCAGGGGCCTGGGTAATGGATAAGGTGCACAGGCCCAAAATAAGTTGAGAAACACTGCTTTAGACAATGTAATTTAATCTCAATCTAAACATCTTTTCGTATAGGGTCCCTTGACTGAATCATTTTTAAAAGGGGTCTTTTTTTACTCATGTCAATAATGAGTCATTTGGGGATACCATTTGGAATTGGGGCTCTGTGACGTGAACGCAGTAAATATAAAATACTGGTATGAAGAGAATTACAAACTTGTCTTCCGGTGTGCCTACCAGAGGATGCAATGAAAAGATTTCATAAAATTAGGAATTAGTCAAATGTTAATTAGCCTACTAGAAATGTACCTGATGTTTAATAGCAGCAAACAAATAACATTAGCCTACACCATCTAATATCCTACCACAATAATAGTTTAGGACCTCCAACGGAAACAAGACCGCTAAGGGCTTTTTTAGGTGTTCCTTTTAGGCAGGGTGTTTTCAGTTCGACTGCACCTGTGTCCTGTGCTGTACTTTTTCCTTTTCTTTTTTTTTAATGTAGGCTACTTCCTAGAAGTTCCTACTGTTCTTAATTTTTGTCTATTCAAATATTCAATTCAAAAACTTTCTCTCTCTCTCTCTCTCTCTCTCTCTCTCTCTCTCTCTCTCTCTCTCTCTCTCTCTGCTCTGCACTTGTGCGTGCGTGCGCGCGTGTGTGTTCAAAACCCATGAAAGCCTTGCAAATCACACTCACAGCTTCCGTGACAGTCCTCAAAACTGCCAACAATTTGCCATCACCCTTCTTGTGCCAGCATTATCCACAATTTGTCATTGCTACAGGCTACAAACGATTTAATCGTTAATCGTTGATTTAATCGAAAACCACTTAGACGAAAACATTTCAGCTCAAAGTAACTGAGTTTTTTATGAGCACTTTGTCATCTCGACTAGCATAGGCCTACCGTATTCCGACATTGAAATCGTTGAAATCAGCAAAGTTATGGAATTATAGATTAATAGCCTGTTGCATAACTTGCATTTGTCCCCGTCGTTAGTAGGGTTAGAGGTATTAATTTATTTACCTTATTATAGCCACGCAGAAGTCGCCTCCTCGCGCCAATGAAAACGAAAGAAACTTTGCGTCACAAAGGCTTTGACTACAGGACAATGGGACCTCCCCAATATGACTTCACGTGGGTGGATCACAAACTTGATCATTCACGTCATCATGTCATAGTCATAGAGCATTGATACTCAAACTCAGACTAACCATGCAATCAATCAATCAATCAACCAATCAATCAATCAATCAAAACATTGAATAAATACAAAAATTAAAAACAAAACTGTTTTAGACAGTGTTTTAGAAGTTATTATATTTAGCCTATTACATTACTATTGATCATCCAGAAACTGCGTGCACAGTGCACTCATTCAGAGCAGCAGCAAATCCATAATTTGAACAACATCATCAGAACATTTTTTTTGCAACACATTCAAGTTTATGCTTCAACTTCTTTGCCCAAAATGATTGGATATGCTGGTTTTGAAGCAATTTGTAGCAAATGTAGAAATATTAGACCTTAATGGTCTGATGTCAAACCATGTTCTAATCAGGCCTACTTTACATTAGACCAACCTTTCTTTACATTTTGGAAAGAATTTGACAGTTTTACATCGATGGCCCACTCTTGCTTTAGTGGCCATGCAGTGCCCACTCTTCCCAGAGCTATCCAACCAGATATCTTAACCTGTGTCTCCCGCATATTTCTATGATGAGCTTCAAGACGCAGCCAGTAGGCTGTGGGCTATGTTGTGTCATGTATTACCATGATACCAACTTTCTCAAAGTATAAAAGCAGGAAAGACTGCATACTTCAGACCACTGCAAATTAAATGAAAATAATGTTTTATTATTAGGCTATTATCCGGATTGCTGAGAGAGAGAGAGAGAGAGAGAGAGAGAGCAATCTATGAAATCATAAAATATAGGCCTCTGGTGGTCGTGGAGCTAGAGGGGCTAAAGAGAGAGTAATAATATAGAGTAGTGTTAAATAGTCTAATATTGAAATGTTGTGATGCACGGCACGAGTATAGGTTTATTTGCACTCTCAAACTTATCTCCTATCGGAACCTCTCTCACCACTAGTAGGCCTATAGCCAACCCTATATAGCCTATATAGTGGAATATAAACATCTAACTAAACTCTAAAATAAAATAAAAAGTCCATATATGGGCATTCTCAGAAACAAAATCCCATTTATGCCCATATATGGAAATTTCTGATGTCATCAATCCCAGGCCCTAACTGGCCTAACAGCCTGCTTTGCTCTGATTTACACCCTATACCTTCCCCGAAAACGTTAATAGTAAGTCCATATAATGTATATGGATATATATTAATAAAGGATAAAAGAAGTAAAATGTCCATATACAGTATGGGCATTCCCAGATGATGCCCTGTTAGGGTACCCCCTTATGCCCATATGGAGATCCACAGGCATCAAACCCAGGCCCTAACTTGCCAAGGCCCTACTTGGCTTTACTAATTAACATACGTTTTATGCCCATATATGGAGATCCCTGTTTCAAAGTCATCAATATTAAGGACATATCTGGGAATGCCCATATTTGGTAATGCCCATATATGGGCATGTTTTGACATAACATTGTTGACTATCATGCAGGGGTCTCCATATATGGGTAACTGGTCCAATATACATCACTGGCCAGATGGCCAAGAACATGCGACGGGGTCGCAAGTCGCCCTGAGGCGTCTTACTAGTAATTTACTGTAGAGAACCCCTATTGCTCATCTTTATATTACAAAAGAGTAAGTGATCTACTTCCGGGTCATGTATCGCTAACTTAAATACCAAACCACTTGGCCAAGATGTACTACATATGTACTAAATATAGCTTAAAAATTCAAACACCCATGTCACCTTTGCAAGATGTCGTTTCCAAACCTCTGTATACAGTTGTATTCGTTATTACCCTCATATTTTGCCTCTGTATAAAATAGTCCGCCGGTCAAATATGTCCGACCGGAAACGTGCGCTGCGGCACAATAGTTCCGACACAATAGTTCCCCCCCCCCCCCCCCCCCCCCCCCCATTTTTTTTTTTTTTTTTTTAACGTTTTTTCTTTTTTTCCTTTTTTTTTTTTTTTTTTCTTTTTTCTTTCCTTTTTTTTTTCTTTTTTTTTAAACTAGATGTGAGCGGCCCGAAGGGCCGCGACCCTCTAGTTAGATACATTTTTGAACATTGGTACAAGAACACGTTTCTTTCACCGACACAGCCATGGTGGTGATGGGGCATGGTGGCTATATAGATTCTTCCAAAATAACTGTATTCTAGACGAGCAATGTGAGAAGTAAATGAAATTGCTTGTTTGTTTCACAGTTTGGGGAAAGTAGCCCTGAAACATGATTGTCATATCGTGACAGACAACTGTGTGTGAACCATGGCTATTGGCTAGGTTCCAAGATGACACGACTGCTTTCGCTGTCCGTGGTGCTGAACTCTTAACTCTCATGCTTCAAACTGTGTGAGAACAAGAATATTCACCATATTCCTGGCCATTCTATGGAGGCTGCCATTTTCCTTTTACAGAGGGCGCTGGAGCATTTTTCTTTGTGTGCTGCTTCATAAACATCTTTTCACTTCCTCCCAAGTAAGGAAGTGACATATTATTGTCTGTTGCCAGATTTTGCCAAAGAAATAAGCCCAACAGAAGCAACTACAGTAGGCTATACTACTTTACATTCACATTTGAAAATAGCAGATCAGCAAGCTCACAATGTGTCACATTGCGACACATTGTGAGCTTGTATATTTGCTATTTAAAAAATATTTAATATTGAAAACATTTTTTTTGTGAATATTTTTGAAACATTTTAACAACATAAATCTGTGTGGAGGTCCCTGGCACCACATATTTTCAGATGGGGGTCTGCGACTGTGGACAAATATGTAATCTGGGGTCCTTGATATGAAAAGATTTGGGAACCACTGGTTTAAAAAATATTAGAAAGTAAGCCCAATAAGCAACATTTTTTTAAAGACACAAATTGCTTATTATAAGCAGACATGGCAACCCGGGTACATTCAGAGCCCAGAGCGCCTCCACTGACACTTTAATGCAAGGACAACAGGAAACCAAATGATGTTTTTCAGGACAGCTTTTTCAGCCTCCGCCTCTTTCAGGATATGAACAGGAAGCCGGGGGCGGGGCCAGGAATAACGTGAATAGAGGCTATGGTTATTTATATCTATATAATATTAGAGAAATAACAAGCTTTGAAACATATACATAATCAGAATCAATCTTTATTGTCACATCACATTAAGTAAAGTGGGTGAAATTCTTGATTGTGTAGGCTCCTCATTGCAGTTAAAAGATAAAGATCAATGTTCTCAAATGCATACATGACAATTGCATTTTAATACAATAATATGTGGCAAGTCAGATCACACTTGCAAACGAATTACGTCCTTGTCCGTTCTATGACCATATATGGAGATCCCTGTTCCGATGTCATCAATATTAAGGGCAATGCCATTATTTGGTAATGCCCATATATGGGCATGTTCTCAACAGTGCCTGTTGAAATTGGGTAACTGGTCCAATATACATCACTGGCCAGATGGCCAAGAATTGGCGCGACGTCGCATGTCGCCCTGAGGCGTCTTACTTATATATTTAAAATAATATTATGCACGTATGCACTGTCTCTCGCTAAACATGATTACTCAATAGAATTAAAATTAGAATTATTATTGATACATATCAGAAAGTAGGAGAACGTGTTTAATTAGGAAACTACAATAGGCCTAGATCACCTTTACTGGACATCACGTAATTGTATTTGGATATAACACTAGAACTGAATTGAAAGCAATGACTTCATTGCAAGTACCTTTTAGAGTTGATTCAGAAGGAAAATGTTTGAAGGAAGTATTTACAATGTTGATTTAGTGGCTGTAACGACAGGTTTCTCAAGATTTTATATAGTAAAACATATAATATATATTTTTCATAAACTGTAATACCCTCAGATAATTCTGGTCATTTGGTAATTATGTCCTTTTTGGGAGAGGGAAAAAAGGTTACTGGAAATCTAATGTAAAGAAAAGTTGAACAAAGGATTTGGAAGAGGAAATGGATATAGAACAGTGGGAAATAAATAATGAAAAAAAGAATGCAGGACTATTGTTATTTCATGTCTAAAGAGATTCACTTTGAACGCAATTCCAGAAACGTTTCCTAGAACTAAATCTTTTAAATATATTGAGTGAGTGAGTGAGTGAGTGAAAAGAAATGTAATAATTACAATGAGTTTTTGTTTAATCCTACAATAAATGCGAGAAGTCTCTGTGAGTCTATCTGTCTGTCTGTCTGTCTGTCTGTAATCCGCGTAACTCGAGAACCGTTCGTCCCACCGGTCAGATTCGGCACACGCGTTCCCCGCCACGGCACAGAGTGCCGGGCCTCGACCCGACCCGATTTGCGTTTTTTCCTGAACCGGCGCGAAACATTCGGATTCTCCATATGCGGAGATGATTGTTGACATCAGGCTGTTTCTGAGGAAACCGGCAGAGGCGCTGACTCATTGTGACATCACATCATAAAAGGCTCTGACATCACGTACCCCACATGAGTCAACAAAAAATGCAATGGTTACGTATTGAATGTCATCAGTATGACATGTTTTGATGTTCCTATATGGGCATAAATGGACACAGGCAAATGGTCAAAAGGTATAATGGGGTTTGCAGGGTAGGGCATTCACAGAGATCTCCATATACTGTATAATGTCATAAAGAGATTCATCCAACGTGATGATTCTATATTAGGAAATAGTGTAAAAAGTAAAGTACTGTGCAAGAGTAAAAGTATCATAATAATAGGCTGATACATTTTAGAGTAAAGTATCTCGATGTTTAATACTGAGATAATTACATTATATGAATCCCCTAATTTTAATTATATCATTACCTTTCAAATTCAAATAATCCTGTTATTATTGTTGGCACTAGTACGATTACTGATGATTAATATATCATCATCATCATCATCACCATCATCATCATCATCATCATCATCATCATAATCATCATCATCATCATCATCATCATGTCTAACTACGTGGTTCCAGACTTACACTGATCTTCCATGGTAACATCTTCAGAGGGACAGTACGACCAGTGTCAATGAATGGAAAGAGTGTTTCAGTGAAAGTGTGTGTGAAGGTGTGTATGTGTGCGTTAGTATTAGGATCAGAGAAGGACAGCTTTTCTCTGTTCCAGTCCAGCTGGACTCTGATCTTCTTGGGGTTCTGCTTCACTGAGAGAACAGTGGTTGACCCTGAGGAGACTGCTATGAATTTACCTTCATACAACCATATGCTCCAGTATCGACCCTCTCCCTTCCCCTTCCTCTGAAAAGACTCTGCTAACACACCCAGTACCCAGAATGTGTTGTCTCCAACCTCAACATCCCAGCTGTGAGTCCCAGAGTTAAAGCCCTCAGAACCCAGGACACGGAGCCGTTGGTCAAACCTCTCTGGGTTGTCAGGAAGCTGCTGTTCATCTCCAGATCTCACACTGGTCAAATCATCAGACAGGATGCGTTGTGGATGGGCAGTGTTGGGGTCCAGAATGACAGGAGTGTAGGAGACAATGTCCTTCATCTTGTCCCAGACTCTGAAGGTCAGGTTCTTCAGGTGTTTGGCCTCGTCTATCCGTGCTCCTGAGACCGGCTGTGGGTCCTGCAGTGTGAGCTGGACTCTTTCCACTGTGGTCTTGTAGTTCTGCAGGAATGAGATGTGTCCAGCTCTCAGATCCTCCTCTATGGCTCTGATTATGTCTGAAAGGGTTGATATCTCTCTGTTCAGGGCATCAGTCTTCTCCTTCACCATCTGAGTCTTCTGCAGCTCTTCCTCCCTCAGTGCAGTGATCCTGACCTCCTCTTCCTCTTGTAGAAACTGATGCATCTTCTTAAACTGTTCCTTCATCTGCGTCTCTGTGTGCCGGGCCCGTACCTTAATGTGTTCTGCTGTTTGGTCACAGTTTGTTTTAACTTTATTAAAGACCTCCAGTTTCTCCTGTAAAGTCTTCAAAGATTTCTGGACGTTCTCCTTGTGATGCAGTGCAGCTTCATCGATGGGTCTGAATCTGTGGTTGATGTGTTTTTTTGAATCTCGACACACAAGACACGCTGGCTCTTGACACTCCAGACAGAACAGTTTGAGTTTCTCAGCATGCAGACTGCAGAGAACCTCAGACCCTGTTGAAGCTCTCTGATGTCTCTCCTGTATGAAGGCCTCACACAGGTTCTTCAGAGCCAGGTTTCTGGGTGGATCCACTGAATGTCTCTCCTTACAAACTGGACATTCTTTTATTACTTTCTCTCTCCACCATTCCTGCAGACAGGCTTTACAGAAGCTGTGGCTGCACGACAGGAGAACAGGATCTTTAAAGATGTCCTGACAAACCGGACACGAAAAATCCTCTTCTGAGAAAGACGACTTAGATGCCATTTTGTCCGTGAATGAAGCAACAAACACTCTGCTCAATAAAGGAAATGAGCCACTCCCTCGAGTCTAGAATGTTCCCTGAAGTTTACTTTCACTTTGAATCGTGGTTCTTGTTAAAGTCCATTCAGCTGACAGAGTCAGCAGCAGGTTCCAGTGGTCTGGGTCAGTATTCCCTCCTGGTAAGACAGTCTGTCCTCCTCCACTGGAAGTTGTGTTTGATCTGAACGTGAATCTTTTGTTTTTCTCTCTGTCTGTGTTGACAGACAGGAGTGTGCAGTAAGTTTCTGTTTCCTGATTTCTGAGTCAGATACGGAGCTTTGACACCACAAAACTGTTGCAACACACACACGCACGCACGCACGCACACAAACACACACACACACACACACACACACACACACACACACACACACACACACACACACACACACACACACACACACACACACACACACACAATGCCGGAAATATTAATTGCAAAAATAGCCTCTAAACTGTAGAGGGAACAAAGCAGACCAAGTACAGAGCCAACAGTGAAGGTTAACTGTCTGGAAATGCACATTAAAGCTCTTCTGTTCCGGATTTGAACCCGGTTTCATGCGCAAGTGCTGCCATTATTACCATTGAACCATGAGCTCAATGGTAAGCCGGCCTGCTTGCTTAGGGGATCAATTGAATCTTGACTATCAGGTCGATATTCGATGTCAGATCCTGTGTCTAGGTGAGGTGACCTTTGACACCATCTAAATGTCTCAATAGAAGAGCACATAAGCTCAATATCATACTACCTCCCCAATTGTATAAGTTATATTATATTAACATACTCTAGATTGGACAAAATACATTTGTATTCATAAAAAAGTGACATAGTGTCACTTTAACATGAATCCAACAATAGAAAAGATAATATGAGAATAATAATACAAAAAAGACCACAACACTGCTGTCTATGAAATGTATGAACAAGTTTAATCTGCAACACAATTTTATACAATATGTAGTGGGGGTCCCTGCTTTATCTCTCTCTCAGCTAAGGGGTCCTTGGCCTGAGAAATGTCAAAGACCCCTGTTCTAGGGTATAGAATGTGACTGAATTTGGAAACTTTCTTGAACAAAGTACTGATATAATACATGTTTTGTATAGTTGTATATGTTGTATAATAATTTGTGGCTGACACACCTGGGCTTGTTTCAAGGCAGGCCAGTGTTCCTCGTTTGGGAGACACTGTAGACATGTCATCATAATTCATTCTCTAAACACCACCAGCACAGCGGTGCAGTATTGACAAAGAAGTGCTGAGCTCCCTGTACGAGCTAGTGTGTTTTCTTTTTATCACTTTTTTTTGCATGTCCATTGTCCATAGTAAAACCTAACCAACATAATTGTGTGTGTGTGTGTGTGTGTGTGTGTGTGTGTGTGTGTGTGTGTGTGTGTGTGTGTGTGTGTGTGTGTGTGTGTGTGTGTGTGTGTGTGTGTGTGTGTGTGTGTGTGTGTGTGTGTGTGTCCACAGCTTCCAGGGTCCAGTTCCTGACCTGCAGACTGTCAAACTGCTGGCCTTCCAGAGCAGGGACGTTCCTGTCACCTTTGCTGTGGTGGACCATTGGTGACATCTCCTTCTACACCTTCAAAGACTTCCATCTGCCCACTGACGTGTTCCACTGAGGACAACAATCCTCTGGGATGTTCTGCCCACATTGACTAGGAGTACTGTACACATGCACTGTACATACACATTGCATCTGAAATAACAGCTCTTTATGTCTTATTCAGGATATACTGTATGCAGTATCTTTATATACTGTATGTACCTTTAACAGTTAACTACTTTACGGGATATTTCACTTTCAAATAAAAGAAACCTGGAAAAACCACAGCCCTCACGCATTAGAAGGACATTCTAATGTGTGAGGGGGGCATGATTTTTCCATTACTTTTTCCATGTATTTTTTTATATATTCTTTTAAAGCTTATTTTATTTGAAAGTGAAAGATCCATTTAAGACCTACTCAAAAATGTTCACTTTGAAAACCTTTGAAACTTTTCCAAAAATACTTTTTGACATGCAGTCTTCGTCTATAATGACATGCCCGAAATACAGACATCACTCCAGGGTGAATAATGGTTAATATCCTACTTTCTAAAATCTCCATTTGTATCTGCCTACAACTGTATAGATTTTCTAGTATATAATAATTAGGAGTCGTAGTTTGTTACCTTTGTTTAAACTCGGGAATATAATTGAGGGCAGGCCCTTACAATGCAGCAGAGATACAACAATGATCAACAAAATATATACATTTACATACCGGAACATCAATATTAAAATATAATCAGGAAACATAATCCTTGAAAACTGAAGAAAGTTCAAGGAACTAAAATCCGAAACAAAATTAATTAAAGCATTTACAGTCTAGAACAAAGGTGTTAGTTAAGCTGTCACTGTGTAAAAAAAGAAGAGAAAAACGCTTAAAAATAAAGAGGGCCTTGTGGTTTCTGATTGAAAAGAGAAGAGTTGTTCAAGAAATGCGTTCTGAAATGTACAGGAAAAGGTTTTAAAAAATATCAGAATTTTTTTGAAGATATTCATATTTCATATTTCAAATGATATCACTCCTAGTGAAATTACAAAAGAAGTGGTTCAAATTATTTTCAAAAAATCAATCTCACTGCAGCTTTTAATCAAGGGATTAAGAAAGGAAGATTCAGCTAACTCATTTTACCATGGAGTGATGGCGATGTTGCATAAAACAGGAGTTCGGATCAATTCAGATAATTATAAACATTTGACATTGAAAAATACAGATTACAAAATACTGGCCAAAGTAATAATGAATGGATGTATTAACAGTTTAGAACACATTTTTGAACAACAATGTGCCATAAAAGGCTGTGTTATAGAGCACCGAAGTCTGACATTACGAGGGTGAGTGCTTTCCCCCCTGGATCACAGTGTTATTTTCTCTATTGGAATTCCATAGGCATATCTTAGATAAAGTCATGTCTGGACATAATATGCTCGGTAAGAATTTGTTAAAAACAAGCTCCTCGGAGGCTCGGAGCACTGGTCTCCGCCAGGCCAGTTGATTATTGTGGGCCATAAATCTTCGTTTGAAAGACATGAAATTGAATGACCTAAGGTGTACTGATTTGCAAAATCAGGATTTGGTTGATTGAATTGATTTGATTTACAGTCATACACTTGATCTAAGGACAACCTAAAAAAGTCTGAAGGATCTATGTATTCAATTCATCAACATAGCAGTAAGAAATAACACCAAAATACCATATCATCAACAAATATAAAACATTATTAGGGCTCTATATTCATCGATGCCTTACCCCTTATCCCCAAACTTCTTTGCCTTTTTTTCTCACTATTTTGAAAAACATTTCTAAATAGTTCGAATCACTGATCTACAGCTATTTGAAGTATTTTAAAATGTTTTTCAAAATATTAAGAAAAAGCAAAAGTTTAGGGATAAAGGCCGGGGTAAGGCATGGATGCAATATAGCTTTATGTGTACAGAGTGAAAAGGAGGGTTGGGGTATAGGCCAGAGTGGGGAGATCCATTGACCTCCTGAATGGTGGATTTTCAGGCCCGTTTTGAAGGAAACCACTGAACCACATTTTAAGGGATGGTGTCAGGGTTGTAGAAAGAGAATTTACCCATGTTTGGGTGTTACCAGATTGTTGTTGTCGCTCCCTCTAGTATTGTGGCTGTGGATGTCACTCACTGTTGTGAGGTATCTAGTCAGATATGAGGGTAATGTGGGCAAAGCCCCATTGACTATTTTGAAAGCCAATCCCATTTTTTGTTGCTTAACCCTGTCTTCTACCCTGAGCTATCCTAGGCTAGCAAAATTGGAAAAAAGGTGGGTCATGGACCCCAGGCCGAGAAGTAGTCCGTACCAAGGAGGAGGAGTAATATCAAAACATGTGTCAGATGAGACGTGAGACGTTAGACCAGGAAACAACCTGCTGAAACCTGTGGCCTCAGTGCAGAAGTAACTGGGTCCTCCTGTTAACAAATACATCGGCCTCCTGAAAAGAAGCAGGGCGGGGGAGAATCCGATTGGGTGGATGGGGAAAAAAATGGATGGGTGGATGGGGAAAAAACTGAATGGGTGGATGAGGAAAAATTCGGAATGGCAAATGGGGAAATAACCGAATTGGGAGACGGACAGGGTGTAAAATGCGGGCTGGTGGAGAATATAAAATTGTTATTAGAATTATCGACCATGATGACATGGTCGTCTTCATCATCTCCCTCCTCATCGTCGTCTTCGTAGCCTCCCTGAGAGTTCTTCTGATATACCACCAGGTCCTAGACACACACACACACACACACACACACACACACACACACACACACACACACACACACACACACACACACACGTAAATGGAATGAGCTTATCTACAGTAAGTATCACCTCTGCTGAACAGATGATGACCTCATTGTCCGGTCAAACTTAATGAATTCACATTAATTAACTAAAAGCTCAGATGCACTATTTCCATTGACCTCGTCAATCCATCTGAAATTATCTGAAGAGAACTGTCTACTTCTATTATCTATCTATTAGTTTGATTTAACTTACACACTTAAAGCAGCACTCTGTAAGTTTTTTAAAAAGAATAAATGCAATTTTGTGCATCCTGTATGGTAGAGTATGTTAATACAAATCAATTGGGGTGGTTGTATTTTGACTCTCTGCTCTTCTACACAAAATTCAACTTATCCCCTGAGCAAGCTGGCAGGCTCTATTAGTCTATTAGCTCAATGGTAAAATTCTCAGCTCTTGCGCAGGTAACCGGGTTCAAATGTATGTCTATCTGTCTGTCTGTCTGTCTGTCTGTCTGTCTGTCTGTCTGTCTATCTATCATAATTACCATGTCATATTTCTCTCGTAGTTCTTGGGCTTTCTTCTCATATTGTTGTTTGTAATACTGGTTCAGATTTCTCCACTTCTCTCCCAGTATCTTGGCATAGTCTGCCGAAGACAGACCTGGGTTCTGCTGCTTCACACTGGAACGACGCTCAGAGCTGAACAACAAGAATGCAGACCTACACACACACACACACACACACACACACGCACGCACGCACGCACGCACGCACACACACACACACACACACACACACACACACACACACACACACACACACACGATCACAGAGGTTGTTTGAGTGCCTTTGGTAGGTGTGTATGACTTATAGAAATATTTTGGGTGCCTTTGGGTGTGCTTGATATGTATGTCTTACGGAGGTCGTTTGGGTGCATTGGGATCTTTCCTTTTGCATCCCCTCTTGTCTGCTTTGGCCAAGACCTGGAATAAAGAAATACATGAATGAACAAACAATAATACAACTATAAACCGATATTGATTTCTCAGAACAATATTAAGATGATAATGGTTGTCTTACACATGTAAGTGCGCACATCATATTTGATCATATTTACATTATTTTCTACAGAGGGTAACTTTACAGGTTTCGATCGATGTATTGTCTGCCAATTAATAGGGACAATGTTTGCATCAATCCTTATATGGGGCATTTTCATGTCTGCATTTGCCGCGACCGCAGTTTTCCCGGTGAACCTGAGCACAACCGTGGGGGCCGATGGGCAAGGAGGGTTGCGAGCTTATGAGAAACAACTAAAATAAGACCTTAAAACCTGGCGAAAACAGTTGCTTGCATTAGTGCTAGTTGACGATAAAGGAAATCATTAAATAGAAAACATTAAATGAACTTCTGAAAAGCCTACTAGGCTTTATGGCAAAAGCAGTTGCGTAAATTAGCACAAGATTAGATGAGGATAAAGGAAATCATTAAATGGAAAACATTAAATTAACTTCTGAAAATGCTTCCTAAGCCTACACTAGCCTACAAGTAAAACTAGTGGAACCGCGATCTTGCCACACGTGAATAATTGTCGTTGTAAACAATAACACAGACTGAATATAAATCCTTAGTCTAGTAGTGGGAAGAAGAGGTAATCTTCGTGGCCCCAAATATCTTTTAAATATCTTGCAATTGGCGACGAGAAATCAGCAAGAGTGCCTCTCAATACATGAAGCTATATAACCTCTCCATCATGGGCAATAATATGTGGTGTGTTCCCCACACTCCCGCGCCCCCACCGTTTGCGCTCAGGTTCACCGGGGGAAACTGAGGTCGAGCCTTTGCCAGTGTCAAGAGGATACTCAGTTCTACTAGTTATTTTCTGAATAGCCACTAGAGGGTAGACTTTTACTAGAATTGGCCCTCCAGAGGCCATTCAGAAAATAGGCTTGTTCTTGAATCACTCACTCCCTCTGCTTGGAGGAGACGGGTCCGACTGCAGTACCCAGTAGGAGGCGGGCATTGGAGGAGGCGGGCATTGGAGGAGCGGGAGGCGGATTAGAAAGGTTCATAGTATCCAATAGAATCATGGCAATAATGTCACGTGCACGCTGCTCTGTCCCAGGTGGGCTTTGAATTCCTCTTCAAACCTTTATTGAACACAGAAACCAACATTCCCAAAAAATAAAACGTTTTTTTAATAATGAAAAGTAACTTTTAATAATAAATAACTGTATTGCATTCATTCTTATTGCCGAAAATGACTCTTCAAACCATTATTCAACACTAGAAAATAATATTACAAAAAAAGAAAACGTTTCCAAATGAAAAATAACTTTTAATAATAAATATTAGCGGCGAGGGATCCCCCCTGAGGACCGGCGGTCCGCGAGAGACACCCCGGTGGAGGGTTGACGTGAGTCGGCCACCCTGCGGGAGTGTGGGGGTCTCACGCCGCTGACCACGGGGTGACCGCAGCGGAGGTCCGTGAGTAGTGGTCTCCCGGTGGTAGCCGTGAGTCAGCCGCAGCGGAGCCGCAGCGGAGCTGCAGTGGAGGTCCGTGAGATGTGCGGGGGTCTCGCTGCTGATCCCCGCACGGTAGCCGTGAGTCAGCCGCAGCGGAGGTCCGTGAGAGGTGCGGGGGTCTCGCTGCTGACAGCTGACCCCCGCACCTCTCACGGACCTCCGCTGCGGCTGACTCACGGCTACCGTGCGGGGATCTGTCGACCCTCCACCGGGAGACTACTACTCACGGATCTCCCGGCCACGATCTCCCGACCACGGTCACCCCGTGGTCGGCGGCGAGAGAACCCCGCAGGGCGGCTGACTCACGGCTACCGTGCGGGGATCCGTCGACCCTCCACCGGGAGACCCGATGGTCACCTCGCCTCGCCGATGACCGTCGCCTCGCCGGTGACGGTCAACGGCTCAACGGCTCTGCCGGGGCTATAGCGGCGGGGGCCTCGCTGCCTCTCACCGCTGATTTATTATTAAAAGAAACTTACATATTATTAATATAGAAACTATTTACTGTATTATTATTATTACTATATTAAAATAAACGATTTACTATATTATTAATATAGTAAATCGTTTCTTTTAATAATATTCTTAAAGAAACGTGTTATTTTCCTGTGTTCAATAAGAATTAATAATCCATGTCGTTGTAGTATTTTAAAAACGACTGGGCACCGGTGGCTGTGTTGGGTGGCGAAAACAGCCGATCTACAAGCCCACAAAGCGTTGCGCTTGCTTGCGTTGTGAGCTTGTAGGTCTGCTGTTTTCAGCACCTCCAAGGCCCGCCTCCTCCATGATTCTATTGGATACTATGAACCTTTCTAATCCGCCTCCAGCTCCTCCAATGCCCGCCTCCTCCAATGGCCGCCTCCTACTGAGTACTGCAAGCGGACTCTTATGGAGAGGAGACCCTGGGAATAGTTTGTTGACAGCCTCAGAGAACCAGCATGGCTGTGAATAAACGGTTACTGCCCACCAGGGGTGTTGTGAGCTTGTAGATCAGCTATGTTCGCCGAATGTTCGCCCCCCCCAGATTAAGGATTCTGGGTTCATGTTGTTAAAGGTGGTGTAAGTAAGTGATATTCTTTTTGTTGAAATAAGTGTGAAAGAAATTATACTGTATACAGTAGGCTAAACACAGGATACAGGATAAAGTGAAGTAATGAGACAGAATTTGTACTGGAACATATATTCATTTTAAGATTGTTTGTTATAAATGTTTACAGTATAATTAAGCATAACTACTTATAGTTTATTTGTGTCTGGGTAGCTCAATAGGTACTGTAGAGCGCATTTAGACCACAATATCATACACTCAAAACCATTAAAATCCAAATACCTTTCGGCCAAATGATTGGTCTCTCCCTTCTCCCCAATGTCCAAATGTCAGGACCATCTGGTGAGGCCGTGGCAAATCATTTTTAATTCTACTGACCACGTTTGCAATCCAAGGAACTAACATGACGTGTAGGATCTCACCTTCCACAAATCCAATCACTCGCTGTCTTATTAGTCTCATGTAGCCAGAGAATTAATGTACTGTATATTATTTATCCATTATTTTCGGTATATTCTACCACACTTCTGCTACTATTACCTTAAGGTGCCGTTTTTTATGTGCCTTTTTAGGGCCCTCCAGAGCAGTTTTATCCATTCTGAAAAACAAAAACATAAACTAAATAAATACAGGTAATATAATAAAATCAAACAATTAAACTACACAAAACTAAACTGCTAAAAGTATTTTGGGTCAGGGCTACTTCTAGGAGTGTGAATCACCCTCTTCACACAATGCATATTGATTCTTCAGGTAATGATTTTATATTTATTTATTTATCATACATTTTGCCACAATATGATAAAAATTTGATTTCGATTTAGTGGCCTATACAATTGAATTCAACAACGATGTACAATCGTGTCTTTACGTATGGCTATGGATCTGGTAACACAAGCTCCATCAATCAGTGCTTCTATTCTTTAGGATTGCGGATAGTGAACTATTTCTCCATGATATAGTAAATAAAACATTTTATCTTTACAGGAGCATATAACAATTGTTTTAAAAGGGGCCTCGTGTTTTGCTTGCTTTTATTTGACTATTTGTGAATCAATTAATTATTATGTTTTATAGTTTGCTAGCTTTTACAACAATTTGGACATCAATGTGTTTCTCGTTGGTAATCCGAACAGGAAAAACCTTGTGGTTAACCCTTTATTGAGTGGAAGTGTGCTTCAGCGAAAGGTTAACATTCTGACAGATATCATCCATTATCTAAAGTACAGTATACTGTATATACTGGTTGTACACACTATTAAACAGAGTTTAAGTAAAAAGTGGAGTAAAAAGTACTATTAGGACGTTTACGTCTTTTTGGAGATCGCTTTTCTTGGTTTCACTTACTTGGGCTGGGGTTTCTTCTTTGCTTGAGCTTTGTTGGTCGTTGTGGGCTTATTTGTGGCTTGCTTGGTCGCTTTCTTGCTGTTCTTGACTACAGGTTTCTTCGATGCTGGTTTTTGTGCTGCTGGTTCCTTTGACACAAATGTATGAACATAATGACATCAACAGACCACAAGAATCTGCTGCTATTATTGTTGTTACTTGTTAGCTATTCTATCAGGACAGACAAACTTCTTTACCTTTCCTACTTTATAGCCTGTTTTCCGCTTAGCTGAACCAGGACCTTCAAGACAACATGGATGGGTGGGAGGGGGGTACAATTATTATTTCGTTTAGAGGTACATTAGAGTTTTAAAACATAACATATGTAGTATTTTATGTTATTACTGAGTAGGCCTACTCATTTCATGAGGCTTGAGAATAGCAAAATAATGTGAGAGTTGCTTATCAGTGTGTGTGTGTGTGTGTGTGTGTGTGTGTGTGCGTGCGTGCGTGCGTGCGTGCGTGCGTGCGTGTGCGTGGTGTGTGTGTGTGTGAGCACGTGCATATGTTCTTGGATTTTAAACATCTCAGTATATATATATATATCTATATATGATAGAAATACACAGAGTGAGTAAGCTTGTTTTTGTTTTGTTTTTTCATTACACTACTTCTGTGTGACGACATGTCATGACATGACAATATAATGTAGTGTCTTTGATTTGATTACCTTTGGATCCTGACCCAGTGTCTGGACGTTTCTCCGCCAGGTCATTCCTATGGATCTTCTTCAGAAGCCTTTTTGTGATTTTCACAGCTCCTTCACCTTTATGTGTTTGCACCAGCAGATCTACTGTGTCCTCCCTAGTGTTTGCCTCTTCTAGCTGGGATTTTTTAATTTTGCCACCGGGGTCGTGGTGCAGCGACCATTTGAATTTATTGAATTCTACAGAATTAAGCTCCTCAAGAAGCCCTAATAGAAAATGGTGTGGCATCATTAAGGAGGTGCAATACAGATTTAGGATCTGGAAAAAAAGTAAAAAGAAAAGGTTAGCTTTTCAATAAAACTGCTTAAGTCTTAAACAAAACAGAAATGACTACATTAGAGGATCAGCTCAGCTTAGAAGGTTTGTGGTTGAAAGAAAGGCGAGTTTTAGATGGTTTGGACATACATGTGCACTGGGAGAAGGATGCTAAAGATGGAGATGCAAGTGGCTGGAGTGACTGAGGAAGATGCAGAAAACAGAAGCAGATGGAAACAGATTGTCTGCTGTGGCGACTCCTGATGGGAATGAGCCGAAAGAAGATCACTCAGATATCAGGTATAGTTGTATTGATTATTATGTATTTAAATGTCACCACCACTACAAATCTATTAATAGTTGATTTAATCTAAACCAAAACATTTTCAAAATAGGGTTGCTTAAACTGATCTAATTTGAAATGGGGTCCGTGGCCTAATGAAAGTCACTGTGGGGAAATGGCTTTCCCCATATATACAAAAGACCAGGCAGGAACCCCTCATATGTAACGATACCTTTCAATCAAGGACCCCCTTTTGGGGTAGTTGTTATGTATATAGCAACATATGTTATTATTTTTTGAGAGGTGCTCCTGGAAGGAGCTAAGCTCCAATATCTGGCTTTGTCAGAGCCCCCAAAAAATAGCACCACTCACTTCACTTTTGGTGTGATTTTTGAATAAATATTTGATGTTTTTCAGAAAACAGGCCAGGATTTAGAAGGCGTTTTTAGAATTGCCCTCAGGTCTTAATGGGTTAAGAACTGTCTAACTGTCAAACACCTATAGAAACATGTCAGCAAAATCCTCACTTATAGGCTACTTGTCACTAGTACACTGTCACTAAGTTGTAATAATAATAATGGTCATATGCTTCTGTAGGCCTGTGCGTGAACTTGGGGTGAAATAGTGTTTGCACCTATTTACAAAATACAATATGCATAAGTTGATGCCATTAGGATTATAGCACTCAGTTAAGAAGGCTATATTTGTTTTTGCTTAAGTAAAAGTATCAATACCACAATATAAAAATACTCAGTTTGTAAGTAAAAGGCTATATTTAAAACTTGAGAAAAAGTATTGTCATCAAGGCTAAAGTAGGCTACGAAAAGGCTAATCTGGGATGAGGCGGTACAGTGTTAGAGTGAGGGGTGATCATTATTTAATAGCATATAAGCCTCATCTAAATAAAATAGTAGCGACGAGTCACATAGCCTTCTAGGCCTACATTAATTGTAAATGTGTCCTACCTTGACAAAAATAAACAAGATCAAGTCCTCTCGGTCGTCTCCGAGTCCCAGCCCGCTCCAAAATCAAATGAAAACGAGGAAGTACATAAAGTGTGAGAACGTGTTGATAAAGTAGCCAATGCTGCTGCCTCTCGTCAGTCAGTCGTCTTGCCAGTATTATAGGACCGTTAGACGTGTCACGTGACTGTTGATCAAAAGCATGGAGCTATCAAATTTCATCGTGGTGTGTAGGCCTACCATAGGGGTCTACTATTTATTTATTTAGCCTACACACTGAATTAAAAATATTACTTTGGTTCACACTATAGGCTACATCTTATTGAATATAGTAGGCTAATAACAAGCACACAAGAATATAACATCATAACCTTTCTATAAATTAACACAAATATCAATAATAGCCTAATACCATTCGGAATGATACAAAATATAGTGTATAGCTAAGCCTATCATGATCAACATTTAAAGTCAATATATAATGTTCTCTGAAATATATAACTTCAAATTACATAAAAATCACACCCGTGTGAAGTGGAGCTGTGTGTGTGTGTGTGTGTGTGTGTGTGTGTGTGTGTGTGGATCATGTGTACCGATTTTTGTGACATTTGAAGAAAATATGTAGGAAAAGGAGCAAAAATGACACAATTATCTTTTATTTAATCCTTGAAATCATTATGAACCTCCTCTCCAAGTCTTGAAACTCTAGCCCCTATGGTTTGCGAGAGACAAATAATTGAATGTGAGTTTTTGCGATTCCCATTATAAGTCAATGGGGAAAATTAATTCACTAATAAATTAATATCAATTAAACTATAGAACCTTTCTCTTAGAAAAGTAATAGCCCACGATTCCCGAGTAAGCCGGTCGATTTGACATATGGCGCGAGTGTGTGGTGGCAAAACTGTGGGACTAGTGGCGTGCCGAAGTTTAGGAAGTTCAGGCTACATACAGACACACACACAGACAGACAGACAGACACACAGACAGACCCACACGGCCACGTATAGGGAGCCTGTGCTTCACACAGCTCCAAAAAGAAATGTTTTGTTTGTGTAGAAATGAAAAGAACAACAAGAGTGGAACAACACAACTGGGTCTCACTCTCAGCACAAAAACTTGGACGCTGTTATTTTCAGTTTAAATTAAAATAAAATAAAAATAAATAATTGACACAATCCTTATAATAATTATGCAAAAACATACACTTTTTTCTTTTTTGCTGCGATGTGTTTAATGTCCATCTTAAAGGGGTCATGACATAAAAAATAAATAAAACAAATGTGTGGCTTTTTTCATGTTTCCTGACCTCAATTACACCTAAAACATTCAACATTCAGTGATTTTTCCGTAATCTGTAGTTTTATATATATATATATATATATATATATATATATATATATATATATAATAAGGCTCAGAAAAGTGAGTTAATTTTCCTCCGGACTAACGCATCATCATCCAGGGGAGGATGTGGTTGTAGGGGAGGGTGTATCACCTTTGATGTTACTTTCCACTGTGTTTGTATCGTTCCAGTGCACCATTTACCATTTACCATTTACCAGTTCAGTTGTTGCTTTAGTGGAGTTCTCCCTAGGGGGAAATCCACTAACGCTATGGACCAGAGCTAAGCAGCCACTCAACCATGTTTATGTTTATGTTTAGTTTATTTTACACCGACAACTTTGTTTCATTGGTGTCAGTCATAGAATAGATTTTATGAATTGAGTACAAAAAGGACACCAAAACAAGCTTTATCCTATACTGTTCTGCACTTTTCCTATGCAAACTTCTAATAAACATTCATTCAATCATTTATAATTCCATCAATTCATTTGCTTATGTTTTTGATGTCATGACCCCTTTAAAGTGGGTAAAAATAAGTAAATCCAGGAACATTTGTGAGTTTTACATCAACTTTGGAATTATTACTTATGACTTAGAATTATAATACAAATATGTAGACAAATAACACAATAACATAACACAAAACACAGTGTGGATGCTAATATAATGTCCAATCAGTGAGGATTGGTCATGCTTCACTTGACATCACAATATATTATTTAAATGGTAGACGGAATTCATTTCCCAGTGGATTCCTCGCGACTCGTGTCAGTGCAACCACACTTGCAATTTCTCAGAATTGTAGGGTTAGGGTTAGGGTTTTAGCTTTTGTAATAAAAATAATGTTAAAAAATAATCTGAAATATATACAAGAATATACACTGCAATACACAGCCTTTTTTACATGGGGATAAAATACACAAGAGTGCAACGCACTGTGAAGATTTTGCCAAACACAAATGTATCTTTAGACTCAAAACATAAGATAAAGTAGATAGTTAAGGTTCAAAGGACAATTTGTCTACCTAAAACAAATGGTAACCAGAAGAGTGGGCACCTCGATGTTCACTATTCTTTCCAAAATGTAAGAATATATAATAATGGAAATATTTAAGAAATGTCAAGTATGCACAATTAAAACATGCTTGAACAATAGGCCTATTATTTACAAATTGCTACAAAACCTAGCCTATAATAGCCAGTCATTTAAAAATAAGTTGAAGTGTGCATTTAAGTCTGACAATGATATTACTTTGCATTACTTAAAGGAGGACTTTACCACTTTTCAACCTATCTTCATATAATTGGTCCTCACTAAAAAATAGCTTTTTTTTTCTCAGAGGAGGGCTGTGGGCAGGTCAGAAACTTCTTGTGACATCATCGATTGGGAATCCAAGCTAATAGAAACTGCAGGCTTTCTATTCCTGAAAAGTTGCAATGTTAAAGTGGAAGCCATTGTTCTCGCGATAATAAAAATCTAAATATCTTTTTCAAAAATATATATATTTTTTGGGGGAAAATGATGATGTCACAAGACGATGGATTCTGAACTTCCCACAGCTCTCCTAGGAGACTTGGACCGAGTAGAAAAAAATGCGCTATTTTATTATGAACATTAGTGAGGACCTATTATATGAGGATTGGTTGAAAAGTGGTGAAGTCCTCCTTTAAGACCATTTTCCAATTGGCGAACAAAATGCCAATTTAACATCCTTGGTGTGGTGCCCACTCTTCCTTTATCCAATAAAATAAGCAATACACTGAACTAA
This sequence comes from Nannobrachium achirus, assembly GCF_963921795.1. NCBI lineage: Eukaryota > Metazoa > Chordata > Actinopteri > Myctophiformes > Myctophidae > Nannobrachium > Nannobrachium achirus. The sequence continues at coordinate 51,608,926 of NC_137813.1, forward strand.
AGCTAATTTCAATTCCAGAAGGAGATAAGAAGGTAGATAGACAGAAGATGAGGAGAGAGGGAGGCAGGGAGCCCACATGTTTTGCATGAGTGTTGACTTAACCTTTATGACAGGTCAACATAAAATACTTACTTGTGTGTAAACATCACAAGCTTAATATGTCTTGGGCCTATTTTCTATTAATCAAATTAAATCCATATAACACAACTTTTACCCAAAGAGAATGTGCCTACTTGATTCCAAACTAAAACGTAATTAAATTGAATCAAACTGAATTCAGAACTGACATGAATGTAATGAAGTTGATGTTGAACATGCCATGGTCTTATGGCATGTTATCCATTATAGTTAGCATAGATGTTGTCCTGCTCGTCTTCATCACACTGACCCTCCACTGCTCTCCATCCAGGGTTGAGGTGTTTGTTGGTGCTGCTCTCAGGGTACATGTCTGTATTGGCATAGATAGCATCATTCTCCTCCTCTTCCTTGTAGTCTCTGAGGAAGACAAGAGAAGACATGAGTTCGGTATGTACTGCAAGTTGGTGAACAGCAAAGTAAACGGGAACACACTTTGCCCGCAACTTGAATTTCAAAAAGAAAAGACAAGACAAGACAATAACGATGATGTTAATAACGATCTTAACCTCTTAAGCCCCAGGGGGGTCCAGGGGAAAAATCCGCCTAAAATGTATGCCCAAATTGGAACAGTTGTGGACACAAAACTACAATGATTGTGGCTAATCTTGTCCCACCAAATGTCAGCTAACCCCTGACAATTCACAAATGCAGTGTAAAACATCACATTTCTCTTACCAAATTGTCCTGCTGTGATTATTTAGCTAGGAAAATAGGATTGAAAAAGACCTCCGCCTATGGAAAATTTGCCTTCTGAATAGTGAATGAGCCTCAAGACCTCATTGAAAACATAAATATTGAATAGAGAAATTGTTCACCAAGGTGTCATCAATTGATAGGCAAAATTGTATGAATATATTCCAAACTATGTAAACTCTACAGATGTTTTAGTGAGAGTAGTGCTGTAATATTAGTAATGTTAAAGTATAGGGTGAAAAATGATAAAAACGAGTAACAATAAGTAGTAATAATACTGTAATATGAGTAATGTATGGATGAAAAGTACAATGGCAGCTGATTACTATACTGTAGGACCACTGTAACAATAATCAACAATGAAATTGTACTTTTATTTGGTCTCTATTGATTTATTGACATTTATTGACAGCTGTTCAGAGGTCAACACCTTTTGCCCCCGCCGGCGGGGGCAATGGGGTTCGATCGATCTAAAGTTCTTCAAGTTACCAATGACAACTACAAAGGTCCAACACTATGGGTACTGATCATAGACACAATTTGCTTGAGTAAAAGTACAAAAGAATATCTATCAAAATGTACCAAAAGTAAAGGTACTCAGTACGCAGAATGTCCCATTTCAAATCTTCAAATGTATAAAAATCTTTTGAAAATAGCTGATCTACAAGCTCACAATGCATCCCATTTCGAGGCATTGTGAGCTTAATCGTCTATTTTCAAATGGCCCAAATGTATATAGGGCTGAAGTGATTCATTTATGTTTTGTAATAATATTCAAAATCGACAAAGTAACTAGTAACTAATGTGTTCAAATAAATCTAGTGGAGTAAAAGTGCTGTAATGGAGTATAAGTATAAGTATTGGAAATACTTAAGTAAAGTACAAATATCTAAAAATTGTACGGTACTTAAGTAAAAGTAGTTACTTTACACCACTGGACAACAGTGGGTAGCCACCCACGCCCCTCCTACAGCATACCCTACTTTATCATCAATTCTAAAATAAATGGGACCAAATTTAACCAAAATGCATATCATATTGAATGAAACAAGACTTTAAACTATAGACTGGTATTTAAATGATGACAATGTCCGCCAAAAATCCATTCACTTGAATGGATAATCATTTTGGTACCAGCAGGGCGGAAAACAGCAAAACTATTGGCCATTTGTAGGAACTTCTTTCAGGATTTGTTTCATCTTAATTCTGTGGAACTATCCCCCGATACTGACCCATCATCTTTGCCATCACAGGTGGAGACACCTGTATTGACGTAGTCTGCTTCGTCATCATCATTGGCTCTTCCTGTGTTGTAGGCATTCAGCACACCTGGGAATACATTTTACTGGTTGGGAGGTAACAGGTGTTGAGCAGTAACAGGTTCAGAGGCAACAAGTTGAACACTGCAAAAGGGTTGATGCACCAGATGGAATGAGAGATGTTGATAATATTCATGACATTTCTTTTATGATTATCTCAAACAGCGAAGAAAAAGCTACAATCAATATTTTCAGCAAATATATTGGGGTTTAATTCACCCTTTGTTAGCCTCCTGGTTGGTCCCTGACTGACCAACCAGCAGGTTCTATCTGCCTTGTCCCGCCCTGGTTCCGCCTTTTTTATGTTGAATTAGCTAAAACAACATTTTTGGAGAAATAAAAACATTTAAAAACATGCTGATTCACTATGCTGCCACTGAGCAGCTCCAATTGACTGAAACAAAGTTTGAAATTAAAATTGAGCACACAGAATAACAATATGAGGCAACTGAATTAACATGGCAGTGGATGGAATGTCCCACTGAATGTCCCACCAAGACACAGCAACCAATGGGTGTGGAGAGGGGCAGGACAATGGGCGGGACTTGACAAAGGGTGAAGGTTGAGGGTGCAGTCACACCGAACTTTGATAATTCTGCCTACATATGCGGGCGGATTATGCCAATGCTTCTCAATTGGAACGGAGCGGAAATCCTCTAATGGCAACGAACTGATTTGTTCCTTTTGAAAAGCATTGGCAGAATACGCTTGCAAAGTTTGTGTGACTGCACCCTATTAAGGTGTGATAATAAACTCTGTGTGGCATCATCTTTATGAACTGCGTTTGAATCAATTATCTAGCACTCTATCAGACACAGTCCCCATTAGGACTATAATGAAAACCATCAGTTATCCGCAGCTAGAGGACTGGAGTTGGAAATCTGTGGATTATATTGATGTATCAAGATGAAGATGATTGGATTACTCACAGGCTGTGGGATCAGGATCAGTCTTGACTGCTGGCCTTCTGCGTCTCCGCCTCCACATCAGACAGAGACCAATCAGCAGCAGCAGTAAGAGCAGGAGAGCACCTCCTACAGTCCCACCCACTAGCAGAGGGATTGGAGAGGCTGAAACAAACAAACAAACAAACAAACAAACAAACATAAGTAAGTGTACATAGATCTACATGAAGATGTGTCTTATCTTGACCCTTTACATTAGTCACTTACTGTTGACTGAGACAGTGAGCAGCTCTGAGCTGTTGGAAGTGAACGTGCGTGTGGTGACGACTTCATAGACACAGCTGTAGTTGCCCTGGTGTTTGTACTCTGCTGCAGGGAACTGGAAAGTTGCAGAATGGCTGACATTCAGTGCTGACTGCTGCTTGATATTACTGTTGGAGCCAAAGAAGTTTAGGTAGAAGTTGCCTCCTCCCCACTGGGTGAAAATGGAGCAGGTGATGGAGAAGCTGTCACCCCTGGTGACCTCTGAATGACCAGGACCCCAGACCAGCTCTGTGTGTGGAGTCGTCAGGGAGATGTTCGGCTGCGGAAGCCTCACTGATCACACGGGAAAATAAAATATAAATATTTCATGTACAACAAAGACAAAGTTCACCCACTTCGGAATGTGATCGTGACAATAAAGTCTGGCATAAAAGAAGTATAGATTGTCTGTCATCTTTTACTGTAGAAATGGTGTGTAAACCACTGCAAATGTTGAGACAAAAAAATACAAAAAACTCTGCATATTGTTTGGCTGGATTACTATCAATTCTGAGGACGTACGGTAGCGAGCTGTGCGTTTCTTCATAATGTTGTCCATTTTAATTATTGGTATTGTATATATTTGAGAAATATGTACAACATGTGTAGTTTATAGAAGCATATCAAGCCAAATTTCTGGATTTTTATGTCACTTTTACAAGTGATGTAGGACAGATGTGTCTTGACCCTTTACATTAGTCACTTACGGTTGACTGAGACAGCGAGCAGCTCTGAGCTGTTAGAAGTGAACGTGCGTGTGGTGACGACTTCAAAGACACAGCTGTAGTTGCCCTGGTGTTCATCCTCTGCTGCAGGGAACTGGAAAGAGGCAGAGTGGCTGACATCCAGTGCTGACTGCCGTGTGATATTACTGTTGTTGGAGCCATAGAAGTTTAGGTAGAAGTTGCCTCGATACTGGGTGAGAATGGAGCAGGTGATGGAGAAGTTGTCACCCCTGTTGACCTCTGAATGACCAGGACCCCAGACCAGCTCTGTGTGTGGAGTCGTCAGGGAGATGTTGGGCTGTGGCAGCCTCACTGATCACACAAGGGGAGAATAACATATTTCATGTACAACAAAAACAAAGTTCACCCACTTCTGAATGTGATCGTGACAATAAAGTTCATTCCGACTCTCAAATCTGTCATAAAAGAAGGACTAGATTGTCTGTCATTTTATACAGTAGAAATGGTCAGAAATTTTGTTTTGCGACCGTAGGTCGCAGTTTAGTATGTGAACGTAAAATGTACAGTATAACATTTGAACTTAATAAAAGCATATCAAACCAAATGTCTGGATTTTTAATTCACTTGGATACAAGTACAGGACAGTTTGACAGAAGAGTGACGCAAATTGTTACAGTATTTTCCATTTTCCTCTCATTTCCATCAAAAGGCAAAAATACTTCATAACTAATGCTCTCTTCGAAACCAAACTTTTCGTCGGAAAGGTCCGGTTCAATGGAGCAATGGAGCGTCGGCAGGTATCGCTACTCACCCCACGGAGGTTAGGGTTAGGGTTGGGGTTAGGTTTGGTTGTCGAAAAGATGACTTGTAGAAATATCGACAAGCTCCCCAAAATGACGTCACTCTTCTGAAAACCATTACCCCGAATTAAAGTTCGGAAAGCTGCACGTCGGAAAGTCGGAACTCTCCGACGAAAAGTTTGGTTTCGGAGAGAGTATGGACTGGCCTATTAGTCCCACTCCAATTAATCCCATTTGTAATTTACTTGGAGTTGGAGCCTCACTGCTTCAGCACTGTGGAAAGTAAAGTTTCTACCAATTCTATGACTTTTGGCTTCAGAAAAGTTCACATAAAAACTCATGACTTACCAACAAAGATGTATACTGGGCTGCTGTAGGGGCCGTTGATGCTTAGAGTTGAATATTGACATGTATAATCTCCCTGGTCGGAAGTGTTAACATTGGACAGTGTTAACATCCCACCATTGGTCTGTTGGGGTTCTAAATAGGTGTGACGTCCAATGGAAGATCCATCCTTGTAAAAGTTAAAATTAAGTGTTGTACAGGGCTGGGGTGAAACTGAGCAAGTGAGGATCAACTGCTCTCCTGGAGAAAGAACTGAATTGGATGCAGACAATCTAGGAGATGGTCTAGCAGATGGTCCAGTAGATGTTTGTCCTGCGGAAGAAAACATCTCACATTGAGCGACTGCTGCTTCAGATCACTGTTTGCAGGAACTGCAATCATGAATTACTGTGTTACTGCTTTTGTGAAGATTGAACTCCACTTGTTCAGTGAATTGGAATGAAATATTAATCCTGGTCCTACCAAAAGTGATGCAATCTCAACAAGATAATTTCTAGTACATTTTACATTATCTTACCTGAACAAACAACACCAACATCTTTTGAATGGCCACAGTTATGGGTCCCAAATCCTGGATGTGAGCACTGAGTCACAGAGCATTCACTACCAGAACAAGCAACATCATCCATCCAAATCGGACCAGTGCCTTGTCCATAGTTCTTTGTGACAGTGGTTGTAACTCTCCCACAACCCAGCTCTCTACAAACCACCTCAGCATCATTGCTGTCCCAGCCGTCATCACACACCGTCCCCCACTGACTACTATGATAGACCTCCACCCTGCCAGAGCACCGTCCACCACCTACTAGCCTCACCACTGGACCTAGACAGAAAGAAGGAAAGAATTTCATTTTATTAACTTTTTCTTTTTTCTGAAAATTATGTTTCTATTTTTTTCAGAGAAGGCGCTGACCTGTATGTGAAGGTGTGTACAGGAAAGCAGACACTGTAGAAGGAAAAACAGAGCATACTGAATTACTTTCCTGTTTTTCTATGTCAATATATCACATAAAAACATAAGGTTACAGTTACAAAGGCACTTTGCTGCTCATCTTTGTATAAAGAACAAAATATATGTCACAAATACTCTGTGATAGGTGCCAATCAAAGCCGGTCTCTTTCTCTCTCTCTCTCTCTCTCTCTCTCTCTCTCTCTCTCTCTCTCTCTCTCTCTCTCTCTCTCTCTCTCTCTCTCTCTCTCTCTCTCTCTCTCTCTCTCTCTCTCTCTCTCAAAGCCGGTCCAAGGACCTTTATCTCATTAAATATGCACATATGTTTGTACATTTTTTCCCCCCTAAAATGCAATTGACAGAAGGGGGCACGGTGGCGCAGTTAGTAGTGGTGTTGCCTCGCAGCTAGAAGGTCCTCGCTGGGGGTGCAGGCAGGAAGGAAGGAAGGAAGCAACATCAGCAAGCACATCAGTGCAGGACAGGTGGTTTCAAAGAGTTAATTCTCTGAAACAAGAGTTACAGTTAGAATTTCTCTTTACTCTTACTCTTACTTTTAGTTACGTACATTTAAAAGCATGTACTCTTGACTACTTGAGTACATTTTAAAAAGTCTTTATCCCACGATTTTTGTAACCCATTTTTCAACCAGTGCCAATTGCCTAAGCCAGTGTTTCTCAATCTTTTTTGGCTAGAGTACCCCCTTTCGCAGATTTTTTAATCCAAGTACCCCCTTTACCCGACAACAACATTTTCCCAACTGCAATTAAAACCATAACTAGCGGTATATAACGGTATAACCCCCCTTTTCAAGAATCTAACATCACAAAAAATAAAAAAAGGGAGTGAGAGTTTCAACACTGTGGCCATAACATCTTAGTCGGGAGTTAGACATGACAAAAAAAAAACACAACAAGCAACCAGGTCTATAAAAATAAGCCAAAAATAAGCAACTAGGGCTTGTGAAATGTGAAAGAATTGTGGTGTTTCTCTGGAGGAGAGTTTCGCAAAATACCTAAAATATCTCAGAATAGGGAAGAACAGAGAAACATAGCCCACAAGTGAAGATTCAAGTGCAGATAAACAATTTCTTTCATAATTTTTGTCTCACAAACATTCAGCTATCAGACACATTAACGTTTACACCCTTCCTGTCAATTTGTCTGCAGTTTTGTAAGCTAAGCCTCTCTTCTAACTTGAATCTCACACCTGCCTTAAATACAATTTGTACTTTGCCTAATTTGACACTGACTACTGACAAACTACCGGTACTATTAGTCCCATTTAAGCTAACTGTTCTGTCATGCTGATCTCACTCTGCTCATTGATACTTTTAGTATAACATGTGAGTACTTTTTTTGAGTAATCCTGGGCGCTGCTCTCCCTCTGCCAACCTGGGGAGATCCCCGAACTGAGATCATGCTTCCTTCAGTGCATGAGGAGTGAGCAGGCTGCTTCTTATCACCTGAAAGGGGAAAGCTTCCCCGGTTGGATGTAGCGCGGGGAAGGATCACGTTATTCCAACCAGTTACCCTCCTCGCGGGCCGCCCTCCATCAGGCGCCCCCTGGTAGTTATAATGTGCTGTTCCACTGAGTTTACCATGCATTATATATATGACCAACATTTAAACACGTTATAAACGTTGTTATAAGTTGTCATACATGATTATAATATTTTTAATGAGTGTTGTTATAATGCCCTATAAGCGCATTATAATGCATTACAAATGCGATTATAATGCATTATAAAAGCGACCTTTAAGTAAAGTGTTACCAATATTTTGTTTGTGAAAATCACATTTTTTGTTAGGGGTCCTAGCAGCAAAGCTCCAGGAACCCTATTTTGGTTTTGGTTTTCATTATTATTTTAGCACCGGCTCTGTTAGGACCACAATGGAAGTCCCAAGGACTATTTTGTATTATCTTATTTGGACCAAATGTCTGACTGTACCTCGTGCTGTTTGCAGTTCTGTAATAAAGTATCCAATCAATCAATCAATCAATCAATCAATCAATCAATCAATCAATCAATCAATCAAACTGTGTTTGAAGACAAGAATAAATATGTTTATTGTTTTATCAATCTAGCTGCAGGCAAGGCACTACACAGATACCGGTATACTCTTCCAGTGATCTTTGTGAAACCACAAGATACCCATGTAAGTGGAAGTACATATTTTGGAAGTACAAAATACTTCCAAAATGTCAAGGATGTTCACAATTACAACGCCAGAGGAAGCTCCACAGATTATGTCCAACCCAGATTTGGCACAAAAAAAGTTCTCCTGCTATGCCACTAAAATGTGGAATGCCTACTATTTGACATTTGAAGCAATACTCTCTTGTCATTATTCAGTGCAACTATTCTAACTTCTGTCATCTTCCTCTTTTCACAAGATTATATTCATGATGTCATGGTTATGAGGAAATCACCACATGGCCGGCCACAAAAGGAGCCCAATTCTCATCTGTAATTCTATTCTACAATATTATTCTATTATGTTGTCACTCATAAACAGTATATTGAAACGTCATAATCAATATAGTAATTCTGCTAATTCTGTGATGAGGCCAATAACCTATTTAAGATTTATGATTGTTAACATTAACATGTTTTACTAACTGCAACTGTATTTTTGGAGAGACTACATGGGTACATGGTGAAGCAATGTAACCATGCTCAACAGCTGCTGTCAAAATGATCAGACCATGTTCTACTTAATGGTGCAGCACAGTCTATATGCAATATTAGAGGACAGACAAAGTCTAAAATCACAGCAGATTATATATATATATATATATATATATATATATATATATATATATATATATATATATATATATATATATATATATATATAATACAATGTGTTTGAATACTGTACAACTACATACAGAGTAAAGGGCTGTCCTGTCTACACCAAGATTGACAGATAAGGATAGATGTGAGCATCCGCACTGATGAATGATAATGATGTTGAACGTGGGTGATGTGTCAAACCAAAATCGCTCTGATTTGTTACTGTTCTATCATTGTTGGTGTGTAACTTAAGCATTGTGTTCCCAAGCCCACGACCAGCACACAATATCAATGTCACAATGTATTTCTGGGATCTATCAAACAGCAGACAACACTGTGCCGAAAATATGGGCTGTGAATTGGCTTAATATTCATACGTACTCAAGTCAGTACCAGCTACTATACTATCATAAATACTTCTAACTTATTTAGCTATACAACAGTGTTGATTTCGTCGACTAAAACAATGACGAAAAATGTTTGTCGACTGCGTTTTTTTCACTGACAAAAACTAAATAAAAACAAAATAAAAACTAAGCTGTGATGACTAAAACTAAAATATATTGACAATTTCATCAACAAAATAAAAACTAGACTAAAACGTTAACGAGGGACTATTGGTAATTTTATGTTTGGTAGCTCTCAGGTATTGCGCTGCGACGCGTTGTGAGCTTGTAGATAGAGCTATTTTCAGCACGCAACCACGTGTAAAAAATCAGTCATTACGATGCCATCAAGGCCCGCCAAAATACATTTCAGTTGACAAAATCAACTGTAGATTAAGTTGCCTAAAAACGTATGATATTTAGTTGACTAAAATTAGACTAAAACTAAAACTTTTCAGGTGACTAAATTATGACTAAAATTAAATGACAATTTATTCAAAAGACTATGACTAGAACTAAATCAAAATGTGCTGTCAAAAACAACATTGCTATACAATACTTCTCACTTCAACAAGATTACAATAGAAACTTTAAGAAGAGTCATACCATTATTTTCATTACTGTATATTAATAATGAATACACAGGAAACATCAGTTGATGGAATAATAAAACCAGGCACTCACTCATGTTCAAGTATAGGATCTTTCTCCTTATTACGAGTTCCATGGTGAGAGACTGATAGTCTTCTCTGTCAGACTCCGCTGGAGTTGAAGACTGAATTAGGAAGATGCGGTGAGCTCTACAAATACATACCGGTATACTGTATGTGCAGGAAACCATGAACTGAGACTTCCTCTTGACATCCATTGACATCCAGTTCTCTTCCATTTACATTGTCTATAGTTATTTAGTTCATAATCATTGATCACCAATAACAAACAATGAACAGTATGTGTTAAAGGTTGTCAGATCAAACTGATTGTGAACAAGGTATAGAAGGCAAAATGTAGTTTCTACTGTTCTGGGAGAAAAGCCATGATGACACTATAAGTAACAATAACAAAGTATTATCAGTGTATTCCTGTTTGTTGAAGGATGTTTTTTATTGACAGCATTATGCTCACAGTGATTCCCAACCTTTTTTTGACATCCTCAAGCTACCATGACATGCAAAGACACTCTAAAAGTACCGGTAGTTTGTGTGGTTATGTGGCTTACAGTCTTGGGTCTGTATACTGCCTACTGTCAATTTCACAGCTCAATGCAATAGCCCATGAGGAAGTGAGAAACACATTCTCAGCCATAAACTCCTAATGAAATGTGCTAAGGGTATTTGTTAGCAAAGCTAATGAGTGAGTGTATTTTGGATATGAAGAATGTGAAGGAAAAGGGAAAATAGACACACAAATGTGATTCCTATGTTGTTGACATCGATGTTCATCTGCTGTGTATATCCAGAGACTTCACTTTACAAACTGTCACTGCCATTGTTTCCCTCAAACTCACAGCAACTTGGTTTGCCAAGGTATTACTGAAGACATTAATTAGTCAGCAGCCAGAGTAGAGTAAGCAATCCTCATCATGCGTTGCACTCAAAGCTCATCCGTTGCAATATTAGCCAGCATTTTGTAAAATGTTTTCTATTCACAGATCCATCCGCCTAACCTTTCAATTATCTTTATGCTATGTATTTACAAATACATTCATTGTATTATTTGACACAATGTTTGCGTTTCCAACATTCACTGAAGTTTGAATTTTACATAGCTACCCATACTAAATAAAACTATTTAAATGTGAACACAACAGGGTTCCATAGCAGAGGAGCAGGGTGCACAGGGCCGGTTCTAGCCGTTAGGCGCCCTGGGCGAACAACCCTTCAGAAATTCCCTGGTAGTAGCCTGTATAGCTTACAAACTACAGTCAGGGTGCCCATTCTAACAAGGTAAGTAGACCCAAACACTGATGTGATGTGCTAATGATGTGAAAAGATTATTTTGTAATTAATCCCCATGTGTTTTCTTAAACACATGTGTTGCTATAACATCAGTGGTTCTCAAAGGACCCCCAAAAGTCGATTTGATTTGGCCGCGGACCCCCATCTCAAAATATTGAGTTCCATGGACCCCCAGTAGCAAAGATTTGAGTTTAAAAATGTACAGTATGTACAAATGATTTGCACAAATTTTCACAATTTTCACAAAATAGCAGATCTACAAGCTCATAGCGCGGCACTCGGTGATTAAAGTGGTTAAAATCTAAAGTGACAGAGATGGTCTAAATGGGTTAATAACGACAAATCTGCTCCTCACAACTGAAAATGACAAACATGTCATGTAGGCCTATATTCTATTAATCAAATTAAATCAATACATACAACTTTTATATTAGAGAAAATGCCTACTTGATTCCAAACTAAAATGTAATTAAATGTAATCAATCTGAATTTGGAACTGACATGACATCTAATACCAGTAAGACTCCCTAATCGGGAGATAAGCGACCGTTGGTCGCTTATCTCCATAAATAGAGCAAAAATGTGTTTTTCCAAAATCTTCCTGATCCATGTTGTTGACATGAGTGTAGACATACTGTGTAGTGATTTTCGTGATTTTAGGGCAAAATCTGAATCGGCCTCATGGTGGCGCTAGAGGGCCATGTGAGAAATGAGGGGTGGGGTCTCCGCGCCGCCAAGGCGGACGAATAGGTACCGGCCCCGGCTCTCCCGGTCGCTCCTAGCCCGAGTTACGGCATTTTATGTGAGCTGCAGTGGCAGGGGGTCCTCCACTGGGGGCGCCACCACTTTTGCATCCGTTCTGGAGCACCAGGAGTGGGTGGTCCCCGGGAATGCCCCGTGAGCAGCCCCGTTGGGGTGGTCATTTGGTCATTTTTGCACATTTGGTAATTTTTTACACCTGGGGGTCCCCCAGGGACCTGGGGGTCCCCGAAACTCCGGGGGTCCTTGGAGGTTGTAGTTTGGCAGGCAAGGAGTGTGTGTGCAAAATCTGTCATGGATCGGGGCAACGGTTGCAGAGATATGAGCAGGGCAAAAGTGTGACGTGTGACGTGTGACAGAGGGAGTGACAAAGTGACGGAGGGACAGCCGGTGGAGGTTTGGATAGTGTGCAAGTAACTGCGACCTACGGTCGCAATCATGTTATTCATCACAGTAAGCATAGATGTTGTCCTGCTCGTCATCATCACTCTGACCATCCACTGTTCTCCTTCCAGGGTTGAGGTGTTCCTTGGTGCTGCTCTCAGGGTACATGTCTGTATTGGCATAGATAGCATCATTCTCCTCCTCTTCCTTGTAGTCTCTGAGGAAGACAAGAGAAGATATGAGTTAAACGTAATGTCTGTAAGTTGGACCGAGCATGGAGATGGGAAAACATTTAGCTCCCATTAAAATCAACTTGAGCTTTAAAAGAAAAGATCTGTACATCTGTACTCAATCTTGAGAAGAAGGAAAAAATCTCTACTCTAAACTTAAAATACACATCATCCGCAGAATTTCCTAATATATTTAGCCCCAAACTTTATATAAATAATGATAAAAGTGTACATTATCCGTTTCACCAGGCCTGGGATTTTCTCGTTTCCATTGATAAATCAAACACACAAATTGCAGCTTCCAGATCAAACACCTGACAAGACATACTCATTGTACTGACCCATTCTCATAGTCATCGCTGTCATCATCATTCTCCTCCTCGTCCTCACCAGGATTGTAGGCGTGTTTGTGCATGTTGCTGGCTCCCTTGTAGTCTCTGAGGTCGACAAGAGCAGACATGAGTTCAGTATAAAAATTGGTGAACAGCGAACAAGTAAATGGGAACTCACTTAGCCTGCATTAAAACCAAGATATATTATAATTATTATCTCTTAAACCGTTCTTCAAATGAGGTACAAATACTAAGGATACAGACCCATTCTCATAGTCATCACTGTCAGCATCAACATTGACGTAGTCTTCTTCTTCATCATCTCCGTCATCATCGGCTCTTCCCACTGTGTTGTAGGCGTTCATCACACCTGGGAATACATTTTACTGGTTGGGAGGTAACAGGGTTGAGCAGTAACAGGTTCAGAGGCAACAAGTTGAACACTGTAACAGGGTTGATGCACCAGATGGAATGAGAGATGTTGATAATATTCATGGTCAAGGACATTAGGGATTTTCTTTTATTGTTTTGAGTTTCTAAAACAGCGAAGTGAAAGCAACAATCCGTACAATATTTTCAGCAAAGATATTGCATTCACAACAAACTTTGCTTCTCAATTGGAACGGAGCGGAAATCCTCAAATGGCAACAAACCGCTTTGTTCCCAATGAAAAGCATTGGCAGAATTTGCTTGCATAAGCAAAATCAACGTTCGGTGTGACTGCACCCTATTAAGGTGTGATAATAAACTCTGTGTGGCTTCATCTTTATGAACTGGGTTTGAATCAATTATTGATTGATTGAAGACTTTATTAGAAGTTTGCATAGGAAAAGGTACAGTTTCATGACGGTACAGTTCACTGGTACAAGGTCTACTAAAAGGAGATCCATGAAAAGACTAAGCTTATTTCCACTGGAAACCATTGAAGTATCTCATATAACATTGAATGACAGACAAATAGAACACAGTACTATGCAGTAGATTTGTAAAGAAAAACAAAAAAGAAAACAGTAAGTCTAAACAAACAGTATATACAAAGAAGGGGCAGGGGAGGGTAGGGTTGGGCTAGGTTAGTTTTTACCAGTTGCGAACGGCTGCTGCCTGTAAGTGATTTTTCAGGGCAATTTTAAAGGATGCTAGTGATCCACACTCCTTTATGACCTTCGGTAAGGCTTTCCACATTTTGGTGGTATAGCAGAAAAAAGAGTTTGACCCTTTGTTGGTTTTGACTCTGGGTTGAAAGTGATCTGTGGCGCTGCCTCTGGTGTTGTAATTATGGACATCCTTAATGTTTATAAAGTATTTTGACAGGTACTTGGGTATCATAGTGGTGTAGTGTATCTTGTACACCAGGCCCATTGCAAGTTGCTGTACTCTGTCATCTACTCTGAGCCACCCCACTCTTAACTGGTGAGTAGCGGTGAGGTGAGTCTGATAGGGAAGGTGAAGTAGGACCCTAATTAGTTTATTTTGGGCTGTTTGGAGTTTAGTTTTCAGGGCTTGTGGGGCGTCACGATACCATACATGGACTCCGTAGTCAAAGAGGGGCTGGATTATTGCACCAGCTATGGTCTTCAGTGTGTTGAAATTGACCATTGGGGCGATCCTCTGTAGGAAACGAGTTCGTTGGTTGATTTTATTTATTACTTTAGAAGTCATCTTTTCACTGGAAAGATTAGCTTCAAGGATACATCCTAAGTAAGAGATTTCGTTTTTTCGTGTTATGACCTTGTCACCCACTTTGATTGTGAAGTTATCGACTTTTTTGAGGTTATGATTTGATCCAAAGAGGATGGACTCAGTTTTTCCCAGGTGAATTGATAATTTGTTGTCATTAAGCCATGTGCAGATCTTACTTAGTTCAGAGTTAAGTGTCTTTTCGACCTGCAAGTGGTCCTTGCCCGAGACTAGCTCTCTATCAGGCACAGTCCCCATTAGGACTATAATGAAAACCAGCAGTTATCCACAGCTAGAGGACTGGAGTTGGAAATCAGTGGATTATATTGATGTATCAAGAATGAAGATGATTAGATTACTCACAGGCTGTGGGATCAGGATCAGTCTTGACTGCTGGCCTTCTGTGTCTCCGCCTCCACATCAGACAGAGACCAATCAACAGCAGCAGTAAGAGCAGGAGCACACCTCCTACAGTCCCACCCACTAGCAGAGGGATTGGAGAGGCTGAAAGAAAGAAAGAAAGAAAGAAAGAAAGAAAGAAAGAAAGAAAGATGTAAGTGATCTCTGATCTACATGAAGATGTGTCTTGACCCTTTACATGAATTAGTCTCTTACTGTTGACTGAGATGCTGAGCAGCTCTGAGCTGTTAGAAGTGAACTTGCGCGAGGGGACGAATTCATAGACACAGCTGTAGTTTCCCTGGTGTTTGTACTCTGCTGCAGGGAACTGGAAAGTTGCAGAGTGGCTGACATTCAGTGCTGACTGCTGCTTGATATCACTGTTGGAGCCAAAGAAGTTGAGGTAGAAGTTGCCTCCTCCCCACTGGGTGAAAATGGAGCAGGTGATGGAGAAGCTGTAACCCCTGGTGACCTCTGAATGACCAGGACCCCAGACCAGCTCTGTGTGTGGAGTCGTCAGGGAGATGTTGGCCCGCGGCAGCCTCACTGATCACACAGGGAAAAATATATATTTCACGTACAGCAAAATCGAAGCTTCTTTCTTTACACTTGTAATGCGAATGTGATCGTGTCGATGAAGTCTGATTATTTGTGATCTCAAATCTGGCATAAAAGCAGTATAGGAAGAGAGGAGGAGACCCTTGCGCTGCTGGTTGGTCTAGCTGTAAAGTCAGTCATGGTGTGTAAACCACTCCAATTGTATTTTGTGATTATCATTCATGTTCAGTTGACTCTGAACATTTTCCGCATTCCGCTTGTTGTTTTGTTTGGCTGAATTACACTCAATTCAGAGGACGTAGCGAGCTGTGTGTTTCTCCTTAATCCCAAACGCAAACGCAATGTCTTGCAATACTGTTTATCCATGTTTACTGATTTGAATGAGCCTGTAACTGTATGTTTTGTGGGACATAGGGACTATAGGCCTATGTTGTCCATTTTAATTATTAACGCTGTAGATTATTTTACTAGTTTGACAAACATGTAGTATAACACTTGTAGTTTATAAAAGCATATCAAGACAAATGTCTGGATTTTGATATCACTTGGATACAAGTGATATAGGATAGTTTGACAGAAGATTTTTTTTTTTTAAGCATAGATTTAGAATGACACAATTTGTTACAGTACTTTTTATTTTCCTCTAATCTTTCCAAAATTACTTCATAACATCTACTTGGAGTCAGCACTGTGGACAGTAGAGTTTCTACTAAATCTATCTCTGGCTCCAGAATAGGTCACATAAAAACTCCTAACTTACCAACGAAGATGTTTACTGGGCTGCTGTAGGGACTTTGAGTTGAGTATTGACAAGTATAACTTCCCTGGTCGGAAGAGTTAACACTGGACAGTGTTAACATCCCACCATTGGTCTGTTGAGAATCTAAATAGGTGTGACGTCCAATGGAAGATCCATCCATGTTAAAGTTAACATGAAGAGGTGTACAGCGCTGGGGTGAAACTGAGCAAGTGAGGATCAGCTGCTCTCCTGGTGAAAGAAATGAATTGGATGCAGACAATCTAGGAGATGGTCTAGCAGATGGTCCAGTAGATGTTTGTCCTGAGGAAGAAAACATCTCACATTGAGCGACTGCTGCTTCAGATCACTGTTTGCAGGAACATGCAATCATGAATTACTGTGTTACTGCTTTGTGAAGATTGAATTGGAATCAAATATTCATCCAGGTTCTATCAAAAGTGATGCAATCTCAACAAGATCATTTCTAATGCATTTCAAATATCTTACCTGAACAAACGATACCAACATCTTCAGTATGTTTGCAGTCATGTCTCTCAAATCCTGGATGTGAGCACTGAGTCACAGAACATTCACTACCAGAACAAGCAACCTCATCCATCCAAATCTTACCAGTGCCTTGTCCATAGTTCTTTGTGACAGTGGTTGTAACTCTCCCACAACCCAGCTCTCTACAAACCACCTCAGCATCACTGCTGCCCCAGCTGTCATCACACACCGTCCCCCACTGACCACTATGATAGACCTCCACCCTGCCAGAGCACCGTCCACCACCTACTAGCCTCACCCCTGGACCTGGTCAGAAAGAAGGATTGAGTGATTTTTCCATATAGAAGCATTTATTTGAAATGAGTGACACAACAACGACTCTTACCTGAACAGGTGACACCAGCATCCTCACTGTGACCACAATTATTTACACCAAACCCATTGTGTTTGCACACAGTCACAGACATTTCACTTCCTGAACAACCCACATCATCCATCCAGATTGGACCAGTCCCTTGGCCAAAAGTGGCACCTTCAGGAGCACTCTGTGCCGTCCCACAGCTCAGCTCTCTGCAAACCACCTCAGCATCATTCAGGTCCCAGCCGTCATCACAGACTGTTCCCCAGCTGTTGTTGTGATAGATCTCCACCCTTCCAGAGCACAGAGAAGACCCAACTAATCTAATCTGGGCACTATCTATAAACAAAAACAAAAAATAAATAAAGTTTCATTTCATTAACTTTCAATATATATATATATATATATATATATATATATATATATATATATATATATATATATATATATATATATATATATATTGAAAGTTAATGAAATGAAACTTTATTTATATATTTATTTTGTTTATAGATAGTGCTCAGATTAGAAAAGGTGCTGACCTGTATGTGAAGGTATGTACAGGAAAGCAGACACTGTAGGTCAAAAAACAGAGCATGCTGAATTACTTTCATGTGTTTCTATGTCAACATAATCACCAGTGGCATTACACTTTGGAAATTGGAATACATTGATAAAAATGAATTTCACCAGGGACAATAAAGGAAAAAATATGGTTACTACGGCACTTTGCTACTCATCTTTGTATAAAGAAAAAATGTTTGGAATAACTACTCTGTCATAGGTGCCAATCAAAGCCTGTCTAGGGACCTTTATCTCATTAAATATGCACATTATGTTAAGTCATACCTGCCAACCTCAGACCGTCAGAAATTATATTAATGACCACGGGTGGTCTGGGGGTCCCCTCCCCCCGGATTTGTTGATACTTTTATCAGGCCTGCTTCACTAGCATGGAAAATGATGGGTACAATTTAAGCCATTAAAACACAAAAAGTAGGCGTACAGAAATTGATTTGATGACTTGATAATAATGCAGTCATGACAGCCCCACCCCTTAAGCGGGGGGTCTGGGAGTCCTCCCCCCGAAAGATTTTAACCTAGTAGATGTCATTTTTCCAGTGTTCTGGTGAATTTTGGGAGTTTGACAACTCCAGGAGAAATTCCCACAATTTGAGCTGATTGTGGGCAGAGTTAAACAATCAACCGCTCCCATTGGGGGCAGTGTTGAAGTAGCTAGTTTTAAGTCCCCCCACAACAGTTTATTATTTTCTGCAGGCAAGGCACCATACAGATATACTCTTCCGGTTACAGCATTCTTTTTGAAACTATGAAGTTGTAGGCTAAGTATAGTATTCTATTCAAGGGCAATACTCTCTTTCGTTTTGTCGACTTCTGTCATCTTCCTCTTTTCACAAGTTGATATTGATAATGTCATGCTTATAAGGAAATCCCTACATGGCCGACACAAAAGGAGCCCGATTCTCTTCTGTAATTATCTTATAGTTAAGTTAGTAGGCCTATATAGTATGACAAAAGTGTGTCAGTTATCGCTCATATACAGTATATTGAAACTTCATAATAGTAATTCTGTGATGAGGCCAATAAGTTCTTTAAGCTTTATTAGTGTTAACATTAACATCTTTAACTGTAGGCCTAACTGTATTTATTTGGAGAGACTACGTGAAAAGGGCAAGAGGGCAAAGGCCTCAACAGCTGCTGTCAAAATGATCAGACCATGTTCTACTTGGTGCATACATGTACACTGTGCAATGTAGATGTCTAAATTCACAGCAGATTGAACCCGTCTTAGGAAATATATGAAAAAAATATACAGTATATATTTTTAAATCCTTTTTCACAATGTGTTTAAATAATGTAGCCAATATACAGGGCTGACATGCCCTGTCCACACCAAGATTGATATATATTGATAATGATGTGAGCATCCATACTGATGAATGATAATGATGTTGAACATGGGTGATGTGTCAAACCAATTCGCTCTGATTTGTTACTGTTGTATCATTGTTGCTGTGTAACTTAAGCATTGTGTTCCCAAGCCCACAACCAGTAGAGTCGTTCACTCTGTGAATTTGACCAAAGGAATATCAAGACTGAAACAGTCTAGCAATTTTAACACCACACGATATCAATGTCATGATGTATTTCTGGGATCTATCTAGCAGCAAACGACACTGGGCCGAAAAGCTGGGCTGTGAATTGGCTTAATATTCAGACATACAATGATGCCCTCAAGTCAGTAACAGCTACTTTACTATCATAAATACTTCTAATAGTCTAGAATGGACAGGGGGCATAGGGGTGGATTTTTTTTCTTCTTTTTCTTAATCCTTGAAGGGTATATTTTAAGATTCTGCCCGGTACCAAGCTGAAATATGTTCTCATGGGGTTCATTTTGAATGATTTCTTGACCCATTCACCCATTCACTTACTATACAGGAAAAAAAGACCCCCATAAAAATCTTCTTTAAGTAGCATGTGAGGGGTCTAACTAGGGTTTTTTTTTTTCATGATTCTGAATCCATTGCAAAAATCCACCCTATGCACGCGGACCCCCTGTCCATCTAGACTGAGATTACTTCTCACTTCACCAAGATTTCAATAGAAACTTTAAAAATCTGAAAGCACACCTATAGTCATACCATTATTTTCAATATATTAATGATGAATACCTGTATATTGAGCCAGGAAACATCAGTTGATGGAATAATAAAACCAGGCACTCACTCATGTTCAAATACAGCATTTTTCTCCATATTACGGGTTCCATGGTGGAGAGACTGATAGTCTTCTCTGTCAGTCTCCGCTGGAGTGGAAGACTGAATTATAGGAAAATGTGGTGAGCTGTATGTGCAGGAAACCATGAACCAGACTTCCTCTTTATCAACATTCAGTTCTCTTCCATTTACATTGTCTATAGTTATTTAGTTTATAATCATTGATCACCAATAACAAACAATGAACAGTATGGGTCAAAGGTTGCCAGATCAAACTGATTAGGAACAAGGTACAGAAGGTAAAATGTAGTTTCTGCTGTTCTAAACTGGGAGAAAAGCCATGATAAAGCCAAACATGACACTATAAGTAATAATAACATTGTATAAATCAGTATTCCTGTTTGTTGTTGGACATTTTCTATTGACAGCATTATCTGCTCACAGTGGGTCCCAACCTTTTTTTCCATGACGTCCTCAAGTTACCATGACATGCAAAGATACTCTAAAAGTAGTTTGTGTGGTTATGTGTCTTGGGCCATACTGCCTACTGTCAGTTTCGCAGCTCAGTGAAATAGCCCATGAGGAAGTGAGAAACACATTTTCAGCCAAACTCCAATGAAATGCACTATCCATGGTGGAGAGACGGATAAGAGTCTCTCAATGGTCTCAATGGTTTGGCACCTTCGTACCTCTATGACTGCCTGCCTAGATACGTTCCAAACCGCCCTCAGGTCTTCTAGTGCACACCTGCTCGATGTGCCTAAAATGGCACATAAAAAATACAGTGAAGCAGCATTCTGCTTCTACGGGCTGACAGCTTGGAATGGATTAACAGCAACTGAATATGTTTCCCAAGCAGGGAAATGTACAATGGAAGGCATTATAAGTAACACAATGAATTAAAAATGTGAGTTCAAGCTACAGTTTATTGAATAGTAATAATAAACACATAACAAGAATATACATTTGTAACCTTTTTATAAAACATCATCAACAGCAACAACACTCATGATGTTATATAGGTCTATCATGAGTGTTACTACTAGTGTATGTGTAGAAATTAAAACAAGAAAAGAGATTCCCTATTTGGTCACAAGGGGGCTCCCTTGGTCTTTTTAGAGAGCAATGACATCATGCAGCACACATAGAATTCAGTCTCAGTCACATAACATTTTGACATCAACACCAAAATCAGCCACCAAATATGTAATTGATATCGACAACTTGAAAATATTTTTTGTGCAATGTCATCTTTGAGACATTAAAAAGCTTAGGTTCAGATTCAAGTTTTCATCCTAATACATATTTAATTTCCCACAGTAATTGAGTGATACATTGAAATGGAAGTATGGGGTCTCATGCACAGTCAAACTTTTGGGCCTCATTAGAGAATCTCATAATATCTATAAAGTACATAAACTAAACACAAGAAAGCAACAGCAGCAGTAATAAAAGCACAATTACAACCAAAATCAATTCCTTTTGAACATTTGTGATTCTATCAACTTTAATATGATGTACTGTAGATCATAAAGTTTCCTGAAAATGCTTGCAACCTAAATAACAGAAACCTTTAATTTACATCTTCCAAGAGATTATACTAGCCTATTTTGGTCAGCTCTCAAATATTTTGCCGTTCCATTAGCTCATTGTAATCAAGGTTCAGTTCATAATTTTCTTTTTATCAGAAAGAATGTTTCAAAATATAAAAACCTGAACTAACTGGAAAGTTCTACCAGAGGAGATCCAGACCATCTCCTTACATCCATATGTCTTCATAACTCAAAATAACAAACATGTATGGTACAGTAGTGCTTTAAATCTGTATAATTGTAACTCACATTTGAAGCAACTAAATGAACTGAATTTTGAAATCATAGTTAGCATAGGTGTTGTCTTGATGAACATCACTCTGACCCTCCACTACTCTCCTTCCATAGTTGAGGTGTTCCTTGGTGCTGTTATGGGGGTACATGTCTGTATTGGCATAGACAGCACCATTCTGCTCCTCCTCCTCTACCGCACAAGGGTTGTAGACGTATTTATGCATGTTGCTGCCTGCCACGCAGTCTCTGCGGTCGACAAGAGAAGACATCATTTTAATGATGGCTAAAATGAGGTGCTAAATGTTGCACGCCTCTTGTTCCTAAGGTGACTGGCTGTATTGGATCCCTCAAAACCAACCTCAGAAACCTTTGCATCGGTTTTGATTAGATGCAAGTTGGTGACTGACCCATACATGTTTTTGTTCCATCTTAGGAACATTGCAAAGCTCAGGTTGCTTGTCTCACACCCTGAGTTAGCCTCCATTAATACCAACTTAAACTTCAAAAACTTACCTCATGTGCTGATACTGATGATGCTGATGATTATTATTAGGGAATGTTATCAGTATAGTATTGCATTGTTATCTCATTTCACTAAGGTTAATTGCGACCGTAGGTCACATTTAGTATGAAAACCTGCAGCTCATGTGGGTGCGTGTGCCAGTCAGTCAGTCAGTCAGTCAGTCAGTCAGTCAGTCAGTCAGTCATGCTCCATATATAGCCCCTTTATGCCCATATATGGAGATCCATGATGTCATCAATATTAAGCCCATATCTGGGAATGCCCATGTATGGACATATTGTGTCAGGCTCTGTTGTTTCAGTACAACTTAGGGTGAGGTCGCTTCTCACCCTTAGGGCGTCTTACTGGTTATCTTGGTTGAAGGTTAATTTCAAACCCTCAGTGAACTGACCTGTTCTCATAGTCATCGCTGTCATCATCGTCACTTTGGTGACAGGTGAAGGCCTCTGCATTTCCTCCATCATAGGCTCTGCCCACCTTGCTGTATGTGTTCATTACACCTGGGGAGAAATACATACTGTGGAGTCTCTGCTAAAATAAACCAAACAGGTGATCACAATACTAATAGTGATGTGTCCGTTTCTCTGAAATCTGGAAAAATGAACGTCAAATGTTTATGGAACCCCATTGTGAAACTAATGTTTTGTTGAACGGGAAGAACTTTATTTAGATGTCTCGAACTGCCCCTTTGAATAAAGCAACACAAACTGATGAACGCCCCGGCCTCTACGGAGCTGTTATGTATGTGGCCAGAAGGACTACATTTCCTGGGCCTGCCTGCACCGGGACCGGGATGTCTCCATGTGCTCCGTTGCCAGCTCGCAATATCGACACGCTCCCAGCGCTGACACCCCCGGTGTTACGATCACGCTACCCTGTTAGTAAGAGTCTGCGTCATCGACACACACGCCCTGATCGACTCGGTGTTGCAGTGTAGTCACATTGGTGCGTGCCGACCATACAGCCACCATCACCTCGATGACCGTTCCAGTGACATGACGCCACTGGGGTCGAGACTCCTCCGCTCGATGTCGACCCCTTTGCAAAGTTCTCTTGGATCGCAATGGACATTGTGGGACACCTGCCAATCAGCACGTGGCAACAGCTACATTCTGGTAATTGTTGACTATGTTACTTGTTACCCTGAGGCCATCTCATTGCGCATGAACTGATGATGTGTAGCCATTTGGGCATAGACAATGAGATCTTGAACCTGTTTTATGTCCTGAGTGATGACCACCCTGTATAAATGGTTGAAGGTAATATAATGTACATACCTCTGTTTACCACCCTCAGATCGATGGCACCAGCACCATCCCGCACGACATAGAAACCCCGCCAGCCCGGGTTGTGAGGCAACGGCCCTACCGAATCCCCGAGGCATGGAGAGACGTGATCCGGGAGGAGGTAAAAAAGATAAACAATACATACATAATGCATATAAGTGTTGGTGTCGGTGATATAGGCTTTATGTTATATCAGCTTGATCTCATGGAATTCCAAGTACTGGTAACTTATTTGTTAGCTCCCAGAAAGAGCAAATCTTAGTTACACAAAACTCATTCTTTCGAGACAGAGTCATGATAGCTTACGCAGAGGGACAACCCGAGTGGGTGTTCCCTTTTCTTTGACGATGGCTAGCCAGATTGCCCAAAACGTGATACTTGGGCCGGGATCTAAACCCAGACCTTACATTTCAAATGTGATATTTTGAAGACATTCATATTGATTATTATGAAGTGGCCTATTATATCGCCATTTTGAAAAAAAATCAAACCTCAGTTCGAAGTGGAGCCGTGAATTTGAGCAGTTCCAGGTCTATGTTTTTGATTGAAGTGATTTGTAATTATAATCAAAATCTACAAAGTATTTACAAAATAAATAACTTTTGAACGGCTCTTTGAAAAGAACGGATCCCAGAGATTCGGCTCACTTCAAAGTGACATAAATCCCATCCAAAAAATCGGCTCACTTCAAAGTGACATAAATCCCATCCAAAAAATCGGCTCACTTCAAAGTGACATAAATCCCATCCAAAAAATCGGCTCACTTCAAAGTGACATAAATCCCATCCAAAGAATTGCGCATGGGCAGATCCTGTTCATTCTTGACTGGACACAGACTCTGGTGAGGACACACATTGCCACTCACAGGGAGCTCATGTGCTTTGCACACGGCTCCAAAAAAATGGTGCCTTCTTTGGCCTACTGGGAGTGTGCATGCAAAGTTTCACGTCAACTGGTCCAGCTGTGTCCGAGGTTCGTTGCTCACAGACACACATATAGGCCTAGGCCCTACACGGACAGGGTCGAAAACATGATCTATGGCGGAGATAATTACTCACGGGCTGTGGGATCAGTCTTAGGCTTTCTGTGTCTCCGCCTCCACATCAGATAGAGACCAATCAGTAATGGCAGTAAGAGCAGGGGCACACCTCCTGCAGTCCCACCCACTACCAGAGGGATTGGAGAGGCTAGAAGAAGGGGAAGGAAGGTAGAAAGAAAGATGTTTTTGAAATATACAAGTAACAGAGATCTAGTTTGTGAATGTTTGTGCATTTGCTGATCCTTTAAATAAATAATCTTCTTACGGTTGACTGAGACACTGAGCAGCTCTGAGCATGTAGAGGTGAAGTTGCGTGTGGAAATGGTGACTTCATAGACACAGCTGTAGTTGCCCTGGTGTTCGTACTCTGCTGCAGGGAACTGGAAAGAGGCAGAGTGGTTGACTGCTGTCTTCATGTCAGTCATGTTGGAACCAGAGAAGATGAGGGAGAAGATGCCTCCAGGATACTGTGATAGAATGGAGCAGGTGACGGTGAAGCTGTAACCCCTGGTGACCTCTGAGTGACCAGGACCCCAGACCAGCTCTGTGTGTGGAGTCGTCAGGGAGATGTTGGTCTGCGGCAGCCTCACTGATCACACAGAAACATATTTCATACTTTTATGTCTGTAACTCTAAGAAAATAAATGTCTTAGTTATCAATTCTTTCGTTCATCATCTCACCTGTAACAGAGAATCTAACGGTGTCACTTTGAGGAGAGTTGAAACGTCTTCTTGAAACAGTTTTTTCATAATGACATCGGTAGGACCCCGCGTAAACAAAGTCCACATGAGGGATGTTGAAGGTATATGATGAGCTACTGCTGGTTTGGATGTTTCTAAATGAACCGGAGGTCTGCCGCAAAATGAAGGTTCCACCCAAATGCTGAGTTGAGAGGGAACAGGTGATGTCAACTGTGTTACCCCAGGCAACCTCACTGACAGGATTCATCGAGATGCTGGGCTTTGGGAAACTCACTAAAAAAATGGGGAAGAAAAGAAAAAGCATTTCATATTATTAGCGGCTGAGCAGCTATGCTGCCAGTCATTCTTGATCTTTTCTCCTTTCTTTCGCCTTCCCATGGGGACCGTACCTATGTTCCCCAGGTTCTATGTTCTCCAGGTTCTATGTACCCACTTACCCCCACAAAAAAGGTTCTATGTTCCCCACTTACTCCCACAAAAAAACGTTCTATGTTTCCCGCTTACCCCAAAAAGCTTGTATGTTCCCCAGGTTCTGTGTTCCCCACTTACCCCCACAAAAAAGGTTCTATGATCCCCACTCAATAAAAAAAGGGTTCTATGTTCCCCGCTCCTCCAAAAATGCAGGAAACATTAATTTCTAATTATTAATAACAACTACATTTGTCATGCAATAGTTATCTCCTTACCTGTAACAGAGACTTGAACGGGGTCACTTTGGGGAGATTTGAGTTCACTATAGAACCTAGTTAATGTAGTTATATATATAGAACTATACAATCTTTCGAAATCCGAGGCAAGAAGCTGTCATCGGTTCCGTCATTTACCAGTATATTAAAAGTATATTTCAAAATATCTTCAAATGTATTTCTTTTTTAATTTCCATTCCCATTTCAGCTAAGCAGTGAGCCATATGTCTCAGTGATTTTGATTTATATTGGGATACATTTGCGAGATTGTAAAGAAGAAACGGAAGGGCAGGAGGCTTCACATCCGCTTTAGTGCTCGATCATTTTCAGAGCTTCCGTTGCTCCAGACTGTATAGGCGGTATTGCATTATAAGGAAAAGTGCTTAGAAAATGAATTTCGTTCCCACGTCTGGGCACTACTCATTCAATGCATTTTTGCATAGACAATACCCTTGTGGACTTTGGGTTAAAAGTTCTCCGCACAAAACCTGCACGACTTTTGTCACCAGCCAGAATTGTATATAAAAGTGAATATCAAAAAAAAAAAAAAAAAAATCTTGTGCTGCTGTTTTTTCTTATAAAATGTACTATATTGATTTTGGCAACACAAAATCTTTCTCAAATGTCATAAATACATCTACCGTACTTAACATCTGAAACAAGTATTGGTGCCTTGGTATCAGGCCTAGATTTCTATTTCGTCTTTTTAGGGGCAAGGACACTTTGGTGTTGTACATTTTTTGAGGGCGCAAAGGCCAAATGCTAGGGCAGGAAGGCCATCAAATAAAACAAAGTTTAGTCCACTGAAATAATGAATTGAATTTAATCGAATTTAAGGGTTAAACTTACTGCATTGGTTTAAAGATGATGTCTTAAAAAATGTATATATCAGTTTAGTTTAGTTCAATATCATTAAACCTTTCTTTCCTTTTTTTACTATTTTGAAAAACATGAATATTTGAATATTGAATATTTCAGATAGCTGATCTCACAACATGCTGATGTACAGGGGTCATCACCATGTCAGCTTGTGATGGACATATTGATACATATTTTATTTTTGTCACAGACATACAAAATAACTGTCCAATAATTTTACAAAAGAACATATATACAGTATCATATTTGGCAAAATGGTTGAAATTTCAGTTCCTTAGTTTATTTCTTTTTCTCAGTTCTCTGTCTGCTGGAAATGTCTCGTCAAATGATGTGTGGTTTGTCCACAAGTTCTCTTTCTTCACCATCTTGCTGATGAGACAAATACTTGACAGAGCTCCATCCAGTTCCATGTATGGTACACAAATACCACAAATATATCACTTCCTTCTAGTAGTCAAATGATTTGTGGTTTGTCAGAAAGAGTCTTTCCAAGTTCCCTTTCTTCACTATCACGGCATAGTTTTTGCAATTCATTGACCCATCAACAAATATTGTTTTATTCTTTTGTCTTTTGCCAAACTCATTCTACTGATCTCTTGTCTCATAAGTTGTGGTTGAAAGATAGTAGTAGCTTAACAAACAGGTAACAGTCCACTAAAATGTATATGCTGCCAGGGTCAATCCTCTGTTAATTTACACGGTGAACAAGTATTATATGATGATGAGAAAGACAGTGCGTAAGTGGTGTGATGTAAGGTATACCAGTGGAACCAGTATTAGCAAACATTACTTCTCTCTCTGTCTTGTCTTGTCTTGTCTTGTCTTGTCTTGTCTTGTCTTGTCTTGTCTTGTCTTGTCTTGTCTTGTCATTGCATCCTCACTTGATGCAATCATGTAGCCAACACAACATATTAATCATCCTGACACTTATCATCATCCAAAATAATTAAAACAAATGCTTTATTATTATTATTGAATATTTAGGATAGATTATGTACACATGATAACCAAAATACTAAATGTGCCACGGACATGGACAAGTCTTGCCACGGACCCATTTGTCCGTGTACAGAGTACAGACATGTTGATGACCCCTGCCGATGATCGGTTATTTGAAGTATTTTAAAATGTTTTCAAAAATATAAAAAAGAAGTTTATAGGGATAGGGGTACAGGTAGCTGCAGTAAGGCCACTGTGGCCTCAGGTCATGCCATTGGTTTGAGGGGCACAAGGCCAAACTGAGGGGCAACGACGGCCATGGCCTTCATGGCCTCCCTGAAATTCCTGCCCTGCTTAGTATTCTCATATGTGAATTTAGGTCATGAAATATAGCTAATTTGTTGAAGAAAACGCCTCAATGTACGTGATTGGCACCCAGCAAAATGAAACATACACATTGTAAATTTAGCTAAACGCTTATGTCTCATACATAACACATCTCACAGCCAACTGTGTAATGAAAGGTACCTTGGCCAGAAATGGATGAAAATCAACCAAACTGCTATCACAACCCCCTAAATTGGAAAAAAAATCCCAAAATGGACAAGACTATAATAAATGCACAAAAGGTCATGTCAGGTATAAAATATGTATTTAAGTACCACAGAGTGTCCCAACATCTGTCATTTGTAGGCTACATCAAGACAACCCCCAACCAAAACAAAAACGCATACACATGTTGGCAGCATAAGTAAACATAAGGCTGTGCTGTGACAAAATACAACAAATGCTAAGCTTTTTCCTCCCACATGTATGTATTGCATTTAAATGTGATAAAAGCAAATCTTGAAATAAAATTAGTATTTAGCTAATTTTACATGCTGACATGGTGCGTATATTACTCATCCCTATCACTTTCATCCAGGGGTCATCAATATGTCTGTACTACGGACAAAATGTGTCAGTGGCTGAATTTATATATTATAATGTCTTGTTTTTGATCATAAGACCCAATTACTGAATTCGAAGTCGACAGGTTTTCTTCAGAATATCTATGGACATTGTGACATTTTGGCATATTAGGAGTCCAACCAGTACTAGTACGCCCTTAACTCTGAGATTGTACAAATGGAACCAAATGGTTCTCAGAGTTACTCAGATGTTATGGTAATTCAGGGCTTGCTCTTCTATGTGTTTCTGGTATATATTATTGTCCACACAAGTAAAAGGTCTTCAGCCAGGCTATCTGATGAAGTCTCTAGAGTCTCCAACTTCCCAGTGCTCAGAAGACCTGGACTTCTGTCTGTCTTTGCTTGCTGACAAGAAACACTTGGGAGTAGGTGGTTCAGCAATGTGATGAATTAAAAATTACATCTTTAAGATACATTTAGCTGTATGTATGTTTTCTCAGATTTTTCTCCACAATCATCCCCACAACTCTTGATAGAATCTGAGGTAAAACTGACCAAATGTGTTCATATTGCTTTTGTCATAACAGCCAGCTGTCACTGTAAAAGTCATAGTAAAGCTCATTTTCGGGTGGCATCCATCTTGGAAATATGTAAATTATAGATCCAGACACACCCAATCATGAAGATAAGTATTCCATTGAGTTTCTCTTGATGTGAATGAAATAGACACCAAGTTTACGTCATTATAACAAAATTACAGTCACTGACAATCACTTACATTGAAGCGTTTCCTTCAACAAATTTACTACATTACATGATCTAAATTTGCATATGAGTATACTAAAGCACCAATACTTGTTTCAGATGTTAGGTAGATGTATTTATGACATTTGAGAAAGATTTTGTGTTGCCAAAATCAATAGAGTGGAGTAGAAGTGAACATGGACTTTAAATGATTTTGAGATGGAAGATAAACACAGTAGGTCAGTAGTGGACAGTTCATTGAAATGAAATGTCAGTTAAACATTACCTCCACAAATGATAGGACTTAAAAGTTACTGAATCAAACACATCACGTACAGCAGAATGTTTTATTTTATGGAAGAAATACACACACAAATGTGGCACCGCTTCAATACAGCATGGAATTGTGGGCAAAATCTTCATCCAATAATGACAAAATATTCTCTGAGAGGCCTGAGAGGCTAAATCTCATCAAATGGTGGTCCGTGGCTCAAATTCAGAATAATGGTCCTTGATTGGTTGGAAACCACTGCTCTATTTCAACCAGTTCAACCACCATGATGTTTAGTCTTAGGCAGTGCTCTCTTTTGACGTTACTGACTAAAATATATATATATATATATATATATATATATATATATATATATATATATATATATATATATATATAAAATATATATGGTCTCCATATATGGTCCGATATACATCACTGGCCAGATGGCCAAGATACAGTATGGCGTGAGGTCGCTTGTCGCCCTGAGGCGTCTTACTAGTAATAGTAGAAGTAGTAGTAGTAAGTAATATTGTGGGGCCTCCAAGAAATGTCAAACGTCACAGAATGAATATTCTTTCTCATATTAAAAATTATTGTTATTTTGATGCATTAATAAAATGCACTTGCTATCCTCAGGTTCTGTGTCTGTGTTTTATTTTGTAGTGTCATTGGTTCCTGTTTTTATTAGAAACCATAAGGTCTTTGCTGAAGAAGATCACGTGTCATGATGGTGTAGTTCCCTTTTTTCACATGGGTATAGACTTACTACAAACCTATGTTTTGACAGAGGTTTAGGTCCAGCTGACGAACTATGTCAATCATATCTGAACTCGCGTTGTCTCCCTTTGCCCGCACCATGTCAATAATCTGACGGGCTTTGGCTTTCCTGCCAATTTTGTCTATGACTTCGTCCATTTCACCATCGTTGATAACATCCCTCGACAGAAGCTCATCCAGTAGAGCAAGCAGGTTGGCCTCTGAGATCCCTTCAATGAAGCCACACCTCACAGCCCTCAGCTTCTTGGCGCTTTCAGTTGGCACATTTGGGAGGTTTGGCAGATTTGTCACATTTTGCAGAGGTGAACCAGGACCTTGAAGACAAAATGAGGAATTAATTGTATTAGTAAATCTATGACAACACATTTTATTTGTTATATTAATATTATATTTACTGCATGGACATCACCTTAATTCAATCCATGCCTCAAATACTTAATTAGCACAAATAAGTACAATAGGTGTGCTCAATTAGAATACATTATCCCCAGTGTTGAAAATACAATAGTTAAGAAAAACTAGAAAGGTTGAAATATGAAAAAGGGAATGAGAAATTGTTTGATCTTAATCTTATTAGATAATTAGTTTCTCCTCATGAATTAACATTCCATGATTCTGACCCCACAGCTGGGTGGAGCTATATATATGATATATTAGATATGATATGATATGATATGATATGATATGATATAAAATGTAATATAATTTCATTTAATTACCTTTGGGTTCTGAATCTGACCCAGTGTTTAGGAGTTTCCTTGCCAGATCATTCCTATGGATCTTCTTCAGAATCCTTTTCGTGACCTCCAGAACTTCATTGTCATCGTATGTTCCCCCCATTGCATCTATTGTTTGCTCCCTGTTTGCATTGTCCAGCCTGGCTCTTTTAACTTTGCCCTCGTTGCGCAGTTGCCATTGGAATTTTCAGAATTCTGTAGCACCCAAATCCTCAAAAATATCTAATAGCAAATATGTGTGGTCTGCCATCACTGGTTATGGTGTTCGAATAAAGATTCAGGATCTGAAAAGAGGTCAGAAGAAAATGTTAGATTCAAATTCTCAAAACTCTAACTTGAAGTCTTTTTTTTTTATTTTATTTAATTTTACATTGAACCCTATAGCATTCCGTTATTCTGTAGGGGGACATGTGTCAGGCTGTGAGCTTGTAGATCTGCTATTTTGAGTTGAGATGGAAAAAAAAGAGCAGGCAAAGTACAGAGCCATGGTTCAAGAGTATTATTGAGGGTTCAAGTGGTTAAATGTTTGAAATACTCCTGGAGAAGAACATATTAATCCAACATTTTAATAGGAACATTATGCAAAACAAACAAAAACCATTAATTTACATTGATGTTGGTTCTTCAAAATCTATGAAAATGTTGAAGCTCCAACACTCAATACAATGTAATGGTGGTCTCTAAGGGGGCCTTGGCCTGAAAAATGTTGAAATGTTGTTCTGACCTTTATATATTTCAGATATCAGTGTGTATGGTCATGTACTGTACAGGTAAGATTTTTTCACTTGAGATGAACAAATAATATTTAGTATTGACAGTTATATATTCATCACGTAAAGAATATGACATTTAATTCAATTTAAATCTAAGCATCTTTTCGTATCAGGGTCCATTGAACTGAATATTGACCTGATATGAAAGTCATTTTGGGGTCTGTGTATTAGGTCTGAAACATAACCAGAATGAGACAAAGTGTACATAGTTTGCACTTCTTCTAAATAAAATAAAATCTGCTAATCATTTATGATTAGACCCACTGACCGAGCAAGCATGAGACTTTGTCTCACTCTCTAGCAACTTACCCTAGCCTAGCCAGACTACTCTATAGGATGTGCGAAGTTGCACTTTCACAGACAATAAATAGTCCTACGACATATTTGTACAGACATAAGGTTATAGTCTATTATTAATAAATATAGTTAACCAAGGAGGATAAATATAGTTAACCTGGTTAATGCCACCTGAATTTAAACACTATCCCCTGCTGCCCTAACGGAGGTTTGAATATTAAATATTGTATTTTAGGCTTTGTAGGTAATCTATGCAGAATAAAACAAAACTTTACAAATCATATAACGCCAAAGTTTGATAAAGCAGGACAAGGTTGCCTAGTTTAGGTTTGCCATCATATTTAGAAGTTAGAACAAGAAAAGAACACCCAGCCAAAATATCTTTTTTACATCGTAAATCAGCAGCCTGATCTAATGCGTCATCATAGCATTCTGCAAAATGTAATTGTCCTCTTACCTTTTAGAATAGAAAGAACCACGTCGTCGTTGTGCAAACGCCAAGTGAAACCCAAAGCACTCAAAAGACAGAAATGATGCTGCTATTTATGTGGAGCTCAGGGTGAGGGGCGGTCACATGTGACGTAGGCTATAGTTCTCATCTGGATCCAGTCTTCCCAGTTCATTCTCACATCAGCTTTCAGATGGTAAATACCTCAGTATTGGTTTCTAGAGAGAGAGAGGGAGGGGGGGAGGGGGGGGGCGTTATTTGGCTCCCACATCTCTAATTTTTAGGGATATCCATATAAAACCTACCCAGACAGCACAGCGGCGTCGCGCCTATTTAGCTTCGGCGCACAATTGGTTCTAGCGCGACTTGGACGCAATGGGCCTCATTGGACCTCGCTACGTCCGCGATCGAGACGCTGTGCAGCAGCGCTGTGTGATGCTCATTGGGAAGATGCATTTGCTACGTCGCTGGCGATGCGGCAACGACATATCTACGCTCTCTGCGCGATATTAATGCCTACGGTTCGACGCTTATTCTCCCTCCCCCCTCTCTTCTCCCTCCCGTCACCCCTTCTCCCCTCCCCTCACGCTCCCTTCTCACCCCATCCATTCTACACTTGCAAATGATGTTACTATGGTTTGTATTCTTACCTGCTAACTGCTGTCCTTACTGGCTGCTGCACCTGGTAATGGAAGACTTTCCTATGTTCAGTTAAAACGCAACCATAAAAACCCTAATAAAAAGGGGCATTGTTGTGTCTGTGAAAAATCAGACCATCACGTACGTCCTAATAAACTTTAACTCCAAGTGCAGAGCAGCACCAACAGCAGCAGTACTAGTGTGAAAACGTACATCAATCGATCCCAGAGCATCACAACAGGGCAAAAAAAAACATCTTAGCCGACTTATGCAGCAAGCAACACTGTGACGTTCTCTGCCTGCAAGAGACGCACAGAGGGAGTGAAAACAACCGCCCCACCATACCTGGAATGGTCCTGGCCACTGAGCGACCTCACCGGCAGTACGGCAGTGCTATATTTGTAAAAACAGGCTTAGCTATAGAAGCTACAGACATGTCAGATGACCATGATATTGAAGTCCTATCTGTTGAGCTAAGCAGTGTTGTAGTAACATCTGTCTATAAACCACCACCTGTAGACTTTATATTTCCCCAGCCAATCCCCAAAGTACACAGCAAACCACAGATCATTATTGGTGACTTCAACAGCCACAGTACCCAGTGGGGGTACTCTGAAATGAACAAGGATGGAGAAGCAGTAGAGGACTGGATGGATACCAACCAACTAAGTCTTATCCATGACCCCAAGCTACCACCCTCATTTTTCAGTGCCCGCTGGAAACGTGGCTACAATCCAGATCTCACCATGGTCACAAGTAACATCGCTGGACTGTGTAAAAAGGCTGTGCTGGACCCTATTCCATCAAGCCAACACCGTCCCATTGGGATCCTAGTCAATGCGGCTGTAGTCCCAACCATCGTGCCCTTTAAGAGGCGTTTCAACTACAAGAAAGCAGACTGGAAAGGTTTCACCAACGAGCTGGAAGAGAAGATCAAAAATATAATGCCGGGTAGCAAGAACTACGACCAATTCTCTACCCTGGTGCTGAAAACTGCTCGGAAATTTATCCCACGAGGCTGCAGAGTTGAATACATTCCAGGACTTTCAAAGGACTGTGCAGGACTATATGACGACTACGTCGGTATGTTTGAAACCAATCCCTTCTCAGATGAAACAACCGCCCAAGGCGAGAAGGTGATGGAAAGCATTGCCCAAGAGCGAAGCAAGACCTGGAATGCTCTTATTGAGTCCACAGACATGTCCAAAAACAGCAAGAAAGCATGGACACTTATTCACAAGCTACGGGGTGATCCCAAAGCAGCTCCTCAGCACCCAAAAGTCACTGCCAACCAAGTCGCCAACCAATTGCTCGAAAATGGAAAGAGTAGAAAGAGAGGCAAAAAGACCAAGCTGAACCGTAAGAAATACAACGAGGACCCTACCTTTACAAGGCCGCTCACAATGGAAGAGCTGGAAGGGGGAATCTCTCTCCTCAAACCAGGAAAGGCAATTGGATTGGATAAAATCGCTACTGAACAGATCAAGCACTTCGGTCACAAGGCAAAGACTTGGCTTCTACAGCTATACAATGAGTGCTTAACAACACACAAGCTCCCTAACATCTGGAAGAAAGCCCACGTTATAGCACTGCTGAAACCTGGTAAAGATCCATCCGCTCCCAAGAACTTCAGACCAATCTCACTTTTGAGTCACACCTACAAGCTCTTTGAACGTCTGATCCTCAACAGAATTGGTACCTTTGTTGATGAACACCTCATCCCTGAACAAGCAGGTTTCCGCCCTGGCAAGTCGACAACTAGCCAAGTACTCAACCTCACCCAGTACATCGAAGACGGTTATGAGGAAGGGATGGTAACCGGGGTCGTGTTTGTTGACCTCTCAGCTGCTTATGACACAGTCAACCACAGACGTCTTCTCAGCAAGATCCTGGAGATCACAAGAGACACCCGTCTGACAGAGCTGATTGAAAGCATGCTTGAAAATAGGCACTTCTTTGTTGAGCTTGGAGGAAAGAAAAGCCGGTGGAGAAGACTCAAGAATGGCCTTCCACAGGGAAGTGTGCTTGCACCACTTCTCTTTAACATCTACACCAACGACCAGCCAAAAAGTGCAGACACTCGTCGCTTCATCTATGCAGACGATCTTGGCATAGGTGCACAAGCCACCGATTTCAAAGTTGTGGAAGACAGACTCTCGAACGCTCTGGCAGAGCTAACACCGTACTATGAAGAGAACCACCTTCGTGCAAATCCATCTAAGACACAGGTGTGTGCCTTCCACCTGAGAAACCGGGAAGCCAAGCGCCAACTGAAGGTCAACTGGTCAGGAACCCCCCTTGAACACTGTGAGCACCCAGTCTACCTAGGGGTAACCCTGGACAGATGTCTCTCTTTTAAGACACACATTGAGAAGACCAAGTGTAAAGTGAGTGCGAGGAATAACATCATCCGTAAGCTCACTGGCACAACCTGGGGTGCCAACCCACAGACTCTAAAGTCAACCGCACAAGCTCTCTGCTACTCAGCTGCTGAGTATGCATGCCCAGTATGGGAACGATCTGCCCATGCCAAGAAGTTGGATCCCGCCCTCAATGCTAGCTGCCGCCTTATCACAGGCTGCCTGAAATCTACACCTACAGACCGTCTGTACATCCTGGCAGGCATAGCCCCGCCAGAGATACGACGAAATGCAGCAAGCAAAAAAGAGCGCCAACAGCAGTCTAATGACCAAAGACACCCTCTCTTCGGCCATGTGCCAGCCAAAAGCCGCCTTAAATCCAGGAAAAGCTTCCTGAAGAGCGTCCAGCCCCTCGGAACACAGAGCATCAGCAGTGAAAGAGTCACTCAGTGGGAAGAAAGACTAAACAACCTCCCACCAGCAACAACAATGGAGCTAAAGGCGAGCGAGGCACTCCCCCCTGGAGCAGACACCAACTACGCAGTGTGGAAATGCCTTAACAGAATAAGATCTGGTGTTGGACGCGCAAAAGCCACTCTCGCTAAATGGGGATACTTAAATGACGGGGATGCTGTGTGTGACTGTGACACTGAACAGCAAACCATGCAGCACCTCCTGATATGCCCCCTGCTGGAACAGCCATGCACAGCATCGGACTTGGCAGAGTTTAATGAGAAGGGACAGCAATGTGTTCAGTTGTGGCTGAACCACATCTAGCCAAGCCTTGTAACTGACTGTCTTGTGGACACGACAAGAAGAAGACAACAGGGCAGGCAAAGCTAGTCAACAGATGCACACATCGAACGGAGGATCTAAACAACAGTGAGACATGATGCAGTATTCAATATTTCATATTTATTTAACTGTTATTGTATATGCAGCAATAAACCTTCAAGCAATTGATAGAAAACAGATAGGCCTACATTTAAAATTGCCCTATTTAAGTTCCTATCACACAAACATTTGGAGGACCCCCGGTAGTAAATCTGAGGACCCCCTGTTGAAGACCCCTGATATAAGTTTAAAAAAAAACAGTATTCAAACATTTATGTACCAGAACAAATGTAGGCTATATACCATAATTATATAATGCACTTAACCATTTCCAATCAAATTTGAATGGAACAAGAACTCTTCACAGAGTAAAAACATTCACTGAAAAGGTAGGCCTTATGTTGGTGAAATGATCAGGCCATCACATAGTTTCGCAATGAACTTTACTTAACTAGCAGCAGCAAGAGAACGATGCCCCAAAAAAACCCACAGAGCAGAATAGAACACCAGTCAGACAGTAAGACTTAACAGGCCTAGTAACATTATTAAATTAACTGAAAAATGATGCTTATATTGTGTAGCTCATTAGGTGTTTAAAACTCATTCCTCATTTTGCTGTGGGCCGCTTGACAAACCCCTCCAGGATCACTGCATGTCACCGGACCACCAGGCACATTTTGAGAACCACTTCCTTACGATATTCACATAAAGAATACAGCCTGTTCTAAATGAAATGATCAAATATCTATAATGTCTATAATAGAGACACAAATTGCCTTCGGTATTCTGTCCTCCCTTATTTAAATTATGTATTTACCCAAGTGCTGCTTGGGTTCAGTGGCTGGTTAATTACAACATATAGCCTTCTGTGAGCCCATCATTATGAGGGTAAATTCATGTTCCTGGGTCAGTAGCTACGATGGTGGGGCCATCAGAGATCTTGAAAAGGCACCGGCCCAGAGGACCCTTAATGTCTAACCCTGATGTATTATCCTCATATCTCCATATTTCAAGAAAATATATTTCAAGAAAATATTTCAGAAAAAGAATGACCTGCTAAATCATATACAACTATATATATACAAAGCCAGCCCAGTCTGTGTCTCCGGTCATACACAGCTTGCTAGCCATGGCGGGCCAGAGGCCGGCTCCGGAAGACTGCAGGGGGACTTGCAGCACCCCATGCTGCGGTGTCGTCCATGTGTTGATGGGGCGCACAAGCTGGATCTCACCGAGAACGCTAGCAGTCGCAGAACCAGGGGCTGAGGGCCAGCTGCACACAAGTGCAGACCGTGTGCAGGCTGCTGAAGATCTGGGGGAACGCACACGCCACACACGCACGCACGCACGCGCACACACACACACACACTCACCCACCCACAGACGCACACACACAGAGAGAACAGTGATATTTAATTATCTGGATAAAATAAGAGTTAAATGGCTCTATATTGTGAAAGTGATTTTGATCGGCATTAATACAGAGAGCATTGATGGACTTGATCATTACACCAAAGGACAAAGAGATGGAGAATGAGTATCTCTTTAAGGATTGTAGCACAGTATTCAAGATCAAGTGTTTGTGTGTGTGTACCTGATAGATGTGGTTGAGTTTGAAGTGTTTGAGAAGCAACAGCAGGATGGCAGAGATGGCCTTCACGATGATCTCTTTGTGGCGATTGACATCAACACAGAGATTCATGTAACAGCCCCCCGGATTGATAGAGGACGTTAATGATGAGACAGTAGAGTTCCAAACAGATGCTGCTTTATTGTGGTGAAGCACCTGGTAGCACCGTGAAACTAGACAAATATGACAAAAAGAAATATGCATATTAAAGTGAGTCTAGTTACATAAATAATACAAAAGGTTGTCAAACAGTTGACCAAAGAAATAAACTACAGTTTGGCCTGACAACAGACAAGATGCACTTTAAACTGTACAAATTGGACCTCTTAATACAATAAAACAATATTAATATGAAATTCACCATGAAAGTAAACAAACATAACCCTTAAGACAACCTGCAAGTTGCATTCATTTAACATGGCATAATTGGGTTAGGGTTTGTAAATGAGTGAAAACACAGAAGAAATGGGGGTACTCTGCCACCTAGTGGACCTTTTAAAACACTACATACCAAAACTGCAGAAATCAGATCAACAGTAATTAATCAATAGAAAAAAGGACAACTGTGACCGCAAGCAAATAGTAATAACCTTTAGTTGGTGGTCATATACAATTCATGCTCTGCAACACTGTGGTTCTGCAGCCACAAATACATGTTCCCATAAGTTCTACAGTTTCACTGGGATTGTGAGTGCATCACATTATCAACAGGCATATTAACAACCATTTAGGCTTGAGGCTGATTCTAAAACACTTTCTAAAGCCTGACCTAAGTTTTCTGAAACCACAAATAGTATTACAAATTTACAAAAACAAATGTTGCTACATACTGTACAGTACATGCACTACACAACAATGTGTTCCCATCCATAATGGGTTAAATCCATAAAAGACTGTGTCACCACTTTAACCATTATTTTTTGGCTACTGGTATTCAAAAATAGCAGATCTACAAGGTCATATCTGGGGGTCCCTGGAACATATTTTGAGATGGGGGTCAGCTGCAAAATACATATAATCTTGGGGGTCCTTGACATGAAAAGGTTAAAACTAACTACTATTAGGCAGCAGAAATTAAAGGAAAGGTCCAGCCAAGTTTGTGTTTACATATTCAGGTCTTTGAGCAATGGAGTATTTAAGTTTAAATCACACCCAAAACTATGTCTTGAATGCCATGGCCTCTTGTGTATTATTGCTTTAATTATTACATTGCAAGGAGCTCTCTACTGGAACCGTTGACTCCCCCCCCGACCCGACTCTGGATAAGCGGAATATGGGTGTGAAACGAATCAATCAAAGATTAAGTCATCTTTTTACTGGTTCATTTTAACATTGGTTGGAGAGGTGGTTGCTGACATTACATCATTATCTTGTATTTCTGTATTATAGCTGTAGGAAAGAAAGAACTTAGGAATACACTTGCAGTGGAGTGTTATTGGTCCAACTCTCAGAACCTCAGTCTGTGTATTTTTTTAAAATATATATTTAGGGGGGCTTTTTCCGCTTTTATTGGTATACAATAGACTGATATGACATGGGGAGAGAGAAGCTTGTTAGGATCTTTACCAGCCTAGGTGCCCTGACTGCTACGCCAGCTGTCTGAATTAGGAGTCCAGGGCAGCCTGACGGAGGGTGTGGGATGGGTGGAGACATGACCTCGTCCCTCTCCAGGGGGAATGGCTCTGCCTCTATGGAGTTGCCGTTGTCATCTTTATCCTCGTGGGGTCGTCGGCCTTGTAAGGGTCTTTATCGTTGAATGTGTCCAGGTTGTCTTGCTTTATCAGGGACTGTAATTCCAGAGGACAAGGTGATGAGCACTGAAAACAGCCTGACGACATGTCATCAAAGCTGTTCCCGTACGGTTCTTTGTTTTGAGACCGGGGAGGAGGTGCAGGAGTGACGCTTACCTTGTGCCTGTTTCTGCTGCTGTTCTATGAAGTCTGAAGCAGATGCAGGGGGAGACGCAGCTCCCATGCTCCTCACCACCCTGATGCTGTCCTCCAGCAGTGGAGGCAAGCCCAGCCCCTGGCGCTTAGGCACCTTGATGTTTTGGTAGCCATACAGCCTACCAGAAATTGCATAGATTGAGGCTTTAATGTTTGCTTTTATGAAATATCTGAGATAATTAGGGTTTTCTGGAAGATTTAATGTATATACCAGTTTGACCTCTTAGAATACACGTTCATCCCTAAAATAACTAATACCTGTTGGGTTGTAAGCTTGTAGATAGCCTATTTTTGCTGCGCAACATGCTTCCATAGAAGGCATGCTGCTATGGAAACCAAAAGAGAAATCTGTCGAGGCGACCATGGGGCTTGATAATGGATTTTCAATGTAAGCAAAACGGTAAGAATGTCAATGGCATCTCACCAGTATACGTTTCCAAAGCAACAGTAATGCCTTCTTCATGGCGAAGTGTGGGGCGTGACCACTGTAGAACTTGATGACCATCCCAAAGAGCATGACAGAAATGGGCTTGTTGTACAGCGGAGACCCTGGTTGAAGAGAGGAAATGGTCGAATTAGATTTAAAATGGGACTTGGACACAGTCAAACATTACACACAGTATTGAACATCACACATAATCACACCATGATGTGTGCATCCACAGCATATACTGTTATTGAAGCTAATCGTCTCCCTCTCACACAGTCACACACACCTCTCTAGTTGCATAGATACCATTTGTTTTATTTAATTGAATTACTTGTTATATGATAGCTAATGCTCTTCTTGATTATTATATCCACCCGTTTCCGCAACAATATACTCGAGCATTATCTGTAGGACACTTCAGGTTAACAGCAGACCTCCAAGTCCAAGCACACATCGCATCTTCAACAAGCTGTGAGCTTGTTGCATGTTCAATGATGTGTCTCACTTGACTGGAAAAATAGCGCCACGACTGCTTATTTCAAACTATATCTCCCAAAAATCACATTTTATCAGTGGATGGAAACAGGCTAAATTAGCTTTGCCTTTTTTTTTGATAATTTCTGATAATTTGCTTCCTATTTTCAAAAAAAGCTTTATGGAAACGCAGCTTATGTCTATGGTCCAGGGTGTGTACCTGTCTGTCTGTCTGCCCCCCTCCCACAGTGTTTACCTGTCTGTGTGCCTGTCTGTCTCCCTCTCACAGCAGTCCTCTGGTATCCAGGGTATGGATGAGTCTTGCAGACAGCTTGATGTTGTTGTGGAGTACCGGTTTGTGGTGCGTCAGACCGTTGCTCACAGTCACGCAGCTATGCACACGCACACAAAAAAACAGGTTGAGAACCACTGTCCTAGTACAGGGGTAGAGCAGACACAAGGCCCGGCAACTTTATTCATAGAGCACCTTTGGTACATTGAGGTAATTCAAAGTGCTTTACAAAATAACAATGCAATCTAAAAATAAATTAAAAATACAATACATACATTGAAAACGAGAAAAGAGTATGGGGACAGTGAGCCCCCTTTGATGTCTATGTGCCTGGTGTTCAGACTCACAGCATATTCACGTCCTTGGACACCTCAGGACAGATGTTCGAGGTTCCTCCTCTCTCTCCTTTCCTCGCTCCTTCCCACACACACACACACACACACACAGAACATTCTATTTCACTAATGCATATTCGTATCATCTCTCTATATATTTCATATGTCTCTGCCTGTGTGTCGGACCATAAACTCAACAACACACCAGAGATTCCATGCATTGGGTTGTGTTTCATACATAGCGGTGCAATTTGTATAGATGGTTTCAGACATCCAGACAGTTAAAGCTGTCACGATTATGACATTTTACATGACGATTAATTGTCACTCAAATAATGGCGATCATATTTTTGTCGTTGACAATTACATTACTCTTTGGCTTTTAGGCTTTGAAGTTGCACATGGCAAATATGACACCTAACCTAAATATACAAAGAAATTACGACATATTTGACAACTTTATACTTAAAAAAGAACACGGATGGTTGAAATAGCCGATCTACAAGCTCACAAGTCGCGATGCAACGTGTTGCAAGCTTGAAGATCTGCTATTTCCACTATTTTTTACTTAAAAATATATGACAATTTTTAAACATGGAAACGATTATGACGATTATGAAAAATAATCACGATTATGTCAAATAATTGTGATTTGACGATGTAATAATTGTGACAGCCCTACCAGTCAGTCAGACATTCATTAATTGACAGATTACTTTTTGATTGACATACCGTCCTCTTCCTCCTTCTCTCCGTCATAGTGTGAGGAGTCAGAGTCAGAGCCACTCCCCTCCCCGCTGTCCGCCGACACGCTGCGCTTCCTCTTCCTGCCCTGGTAGGGATGGGAGGATGTCACAATTATTGTGACCAAAAAAAATCACGATTTACGACATTATAGCAATAATCAAACTATCCCCATCATCAATTATCCTGGGGCGGAACATATGCCAAATAATTGCTGATCTACAAGCTCACAACGAAGGATTTAGAAGACACTGTCGAAATATTCAAAGAATTTCAAGGTTTTTCAAAAATAGCAGATTTACAAGCTCACAGCGTTGGACTTGGTGCCGCACTGTGAGCTTGTAGATCTGCTGTTTTTCAAAAGTTAAAGCATAGAATGATGTTTAAAGTAATGCGTTCCAGGTCTAGATGGGTTTATACTTTAGCTAATCAAAAATAGCAGATCTACATGGAATTCTGGGGGTCCTTGACATGAAAGACATTTATAGAATGGACCTCTGGTATTAAAGGGTTGTGCTTTTCCTCCAGTAGGTTTGTTCCAACACTTACTTTCTTTCTCTTCTCTCCTCCTTTTCTCCTACCCTTCCTCTCCTTCCTCATCCTCCTCTTCCTCTGCTTGCTGCTCCCTGTTCTCCTTCTGCGCCTCCTCTGTCTGCAAACACACCACATCATTATTACATCACTGTAACACCACCTTCTGCTGCTCCTCTGTCTGTTCAGCCTGGAAACACAACATGACATCACTAACACCACCTACTGCTCCTCCTCTTGTCTGCTCAGGCTGGGCTCCCGTTGCATTGTATTCATCCTAGCTGGATGAATTTTATATTATATGTGGATATAAGAAAGACGCAGGAGCATAAAGCAACAACGAGCTGGCCAGATGTATGGAGAACCGGGACGACTGGAAGCGACGATGAAAGGCTCGTCTCGTCTGAGGACGACCTAGACAGAAAGCTTAGACACGGATCATCGCGGTTGTATTTTTTCTTGTCCGCGTGAAAGTCACCAGTGCCACAGAAAAACTTTGACAAGGGAGGACTATTACTCCAGGACAATGAGCTGAAACGCTAGTTTTTGCTGTTTGTAAAGTACGTTCCCCTAGTTACAAATGTAGCGGTCCCCTTGTGGTCATGTATTAAGGGGGGGGCTTTTGAGTTCTTTTAAATATATTTAAAGCTATACTGTGTAAGATTCTCAACTAGTGGTCAGTAGCCATATAGCAAACCGCGGTCGCGTTCGCGTCTTTCGCCCGTTTTTCGTACCTTCACACCCCCGCGTCTGCCTCCACAACGCCGAGAGCTATCTTTAGAGGGGTCCCTGGTTCCTGTGCGTTCAGGCATTCCGGAGAAACGGACTACTTCACCCTGCCTGGTAGGCGAGATTAGCTTTTGAGTAAAGAGACACACGGGCGACTACAAATATGGCGACCCCACTTCAAGATGCGCTGCATTGGCCGGTAGTGTACCAT
Source organism: Nannobrachium achirus (assembly GCF_963921795.1). NCBI lineage: Eukaryota > Metazoa > Chordata > Actinopteri > Myctophiformes > Myctophidae > Nannobrachium > Nannobrachium achirus. The sequence continues at coordinate 51,652,885 of NC_137813.1, forward strand.
GTGTGCATGATCGGCGATGTGATTGGGCAACGTATACACAACGTATACAGATGATGCAGATTACGTCATCATGGCGCGAAAACCGGTCCACGGCCAGGATCATAGAAAACATATAAAGAGAAGGCTTCAGAAGCTGAAAATAACGGAGTGGGTGTTCTAAAACTTTAGCGATTTAACAGTTAGGACAATTTTAAGATTTGTTTTATAAAAAAAGTTACATAGTAAAACTTTAACTTAACTCCAATTAACTCAGTATTAATTAGCTTGGATCTCTTTTTAACTAATAAACGCACAAGCAGTGTTTTAAAGTCACAATATCAATGAATTACCTTTTTAAGTACTTTTATATTAAAATTATATAAAATGAGTATTTACTGGCCTTAGATTATAACCAGTAACCATGACTTCTAATCTAGTAACCAAATGGACCCTTTAAATACCAGAAAAGGGTACACAATAAATCCGCACAACTCAATAATTCTCAATTATTTAGTTAGGATCTTTTGTGCAATGATTGTGCAAAAGTAGTAAATATGAATATGAATAGAAAATAATAAAATAGAAAATGTAAACAACAGTTTAGCAGATTGAAAACCTGAAATGTGAACCATAAACCTCTTCTTTCAGGAATACTGTCACTACTGTAAGTGCAAAAAATAATATTACCTTCTCAAAGTTAATATTCAAAATAAAGACCCTTGAGTTGTCACCCTTCAGTCACTTAGAAACCAATTAAATAATTTGTGGGCCCACACACTCACACAGTCCCTAAAAGCCGGCAAAATTAACTACTACCTAAAGTAATTAGTTAACCCCCAAAACCTCCTCTTTGTGTCCTCCAGTCGAAAACAACAGACTACCACTTAATCAGTCCAACTGTGGAAGTTAAAACTGTGTCTAGAAAAACGTCTGCTCATGAACTGACTATACTCACTGAGCTTGTTAGCTTAGCGTTAGCATGTAGCACAACAAAACAGTCTCTTGTCTGAACCTCGTGGAGAAATTCCTCTTTTCTTGCAAACTGCAGCTTGTCCTCCTCTCAGAACGTTGTGTAAACACTCACAGGACTAAAAACTAGGGTTTCAGCTCATTAGTCCTCCCTTGTCAACGTAACTTAGCATGGCACGGCTAGCAGCATCAGTAAATTACAACATGTAAACATAGCTAGCTAGCATGTCAAACCAGCAGAAAGATTAAGGTGTGTTTTCAGCTCGATATAACATTAAACATAAAAACCTATTTGACATGTCATCAATGAAATTATGAAGTTTAGAAAATATCCTAACTAGTTCTAGTGCAAAATGATGTTTTACATATACAAACCTGTTTGAAACGAGGGGAGCCAACGGTGCTGCTTGGGGAGTTGTTGTGTCGAGGCCAGCTGAGCTGTGAGTCAGCTGTGAGTCATGTGACGCAGCTGAAAATAGTCCTCGGTCTCGCCAGAGAGCTCCCTGTGACGCGAGTTACGCTACAGAGCATAGACGCAGGCGCTATGCAAGAAAAATGGCTCGCTCTTTTCATCTCAAAACGACCCAAAAGCTATGAACAAATATAGGCAGCAACCCTAACGCTACGAAGCTTCCTAAAAGCGACCTCGCGAAGACCAATTGTGCTGTCTGGGTATCCTAAAGTAACTAAAGGACATTTAATCAAATAGCCTACTTTACAATTTTGAAGTACTTTGCCTCTTTGATCTTCACATTGCTAATTGGATCTAGATACTTTTTGTTATTATTATTATTAACTGTTTGCACAAAAAAGCACAGAGGTACAGTTTCATACAGCAGAGGTAAAGTTTCATACAAAAGGATGTTACAATTTGCTCTTTTCGAACGGTTTTGTACAGTAGAAGGGTAAGGAGTCACACTTTTGTATGCCTGTTGGTAGAGAATTCCACATTCTGGTGGCAATAGAACAAACGTGACCCCATTTTTGTGCCGAAACTGGGTTCAGTGTAGCCTCGTAAACCAGTCTCTCTTCCTGCCTTCATTCGAATGCGATTCGAACTGAAGATGGGAGGAGTCAGTTTACTAGGCTAGGTTCAGTGTGGTTCAGTCTCGTCTGACAGGTAATGGGTATCCCCGTATTCTCGCGTATATTGAAGACCTGGCCTATTGCAAGTAGCTTTTGTCCTCCATCCTGAGCCATATCCCACCCTAGCATAGTGGGCAGGGGTTACTGGGGGGGCGCTCCATTCCGACATGTCGCCACTCCGACAGTGACTTCTTATTGTCGGAGTGGCAACACTTCCACAGAGGTTATGGTTAGGGTTAGGGTAAGAGATATGGTTAGTGTCGGAATGGAGACATGTCGGAAAGGAGAGATGCACTCGGGTTACTGTAGGTGAGTTCTGGGTGTAAGGCCTGGTAGCGGTGACCGGAAGGGCTAAACACTCTCGCCTCCTGTTTAGGAGCAGACCACTCACCCCAGGTCCGGTACCGTCACCCAGGGCCGGATCTACAATATGGGCACTTTGGGCACATGCCCAGGGGCCCTTGGCATCAGGGGGGCCTAAAAAAATATATATATATATACCGGTATATATATATAAAATTAAAAATTAAAAATTAAAAAAGAAAAAAAAAAAAAAAAAAAGAGAGAAAGAAAACCCCCGGCCATTTAATTGTTATCTAATCCAAATGAAATGAATTAAATTATGCCCCCAAGGACCCCAATTTGGTGGTCACAAATGGTATTTTGTAATTTTTTGGGGGAAGGATATGGCTTGTTTTGACCATATAGTAGTACTATAATAGTACATTGTTATTTATTTTGATTGTCAGTGGCCACACTGCCACTGTTTCTTACCTCAGACTGTTATTGTCTTAACCCTAATTGTGCCTATCCCGAACAAGTCCGGGATATTTTCAATCCAATACAATATTTTATTTGCTATTTTACTTACCCTGAGCTGCTTGGACCAACGTGGGTGGTCCTGGCTCGTCCAGCGCTTACCAACGAGAGCCGCTAGATGGTCCGACGATTTATTCCATTGAAAATGGTTTAAAATAAAGTTTAGAGCCCCCCAAAAAAAGCTCAATCTATACTGTCGGCGGTGCGACGTATTCCGGGGTGCCTATCCCGATCTAGTCCGGGATATTTAATAAAACTAATTAATTAATCGGAGGCCTCAACGAAGCCCCGGTCTAAATGTCCATCCATGGCCCGGGCCGACACTCGGCCATCCACGGGCCGTAATCGCGCAACGGCGCCGCATCGGGCCGCCCACTCCAATAATAAGTCACATCTTTAGAGAGGATTTTCTCTGATTTGTGTTCCCAGACCAACCAGAACGTTTTTTTGCGACTGAAATAGCTTTAGATCGGGCTTCTAAAAAATAAAAAAGTGAATGGCTAAGTGTAAGCTAACTTCCTCCTCTCGTCCCCCATAGCAGTGGCTGCAGTGAAAACAAAAGGCAGTACTGTCTTCTTCTACGGTAGCTAGAGCGAAGGCCTATACAGATATTTCTGGCACTCTAGCGGCCACTTGTGGCCCGGGGCACTGTATGAGTTAAGTGTGATCACTGGCTGCTGATATCGTTAAGCTACTTTTTAAAATATTGAAAAAGGTTAGTCTACTCTGGAGCCCTGTAGCGCGTACGTAGAGGGGGGCCCTTGGGGCTTCAGTGCCCAGTGGCCCTCAGAGGTGGCAATCTTGGCCTGCCGTCACCCTCAACCTCACCCACTCACCACGCCGGTACTGAACCCTCGCCCAGAACAGCGGAATGCTCGCCCCTACAATTCACATCATAGGGTCCATGGTTGTGCACAAAACAACATTAATCTAAAATATGGTGTAATTTGCATAGATAGACTACAGCTATCGTGTTTTACTATAACAGGACACATTCGACCTAGAATGGTTTTCGTTTACCATACGAATACCTTTGCATCTGCTCCAAGACAGCTCATGGTATGCATATTGTTACACCATGCTTGGCAAGAATTGCTAAGTTGATGATTCAGTTGATTGATGATGAGCCCTAAGACAAGGTGAAGAGATTCTAATACACACATGACTTCTATTCTATGTTTGGGCACTTGTGGCCAGTGCTGAACAGTGAGCACCTGTATCTTCTCTCTTGTGATGCATTTGGCAATAAAGTGTTTCTGAGGTTCTGAGGTTCATACATTAACCACTTCAGCATGCAGCCCTATTGTAGATCTGCTATTTTATTAAAATATATATATGTCACGGTTTGTTAGAGAAACAGGACGGTCGAGAAACGGAGCACTTGTGGTGCCGCACAGGGCGGAACAAGCGGTCGCCCACAACAACGTCCTCCAGGCGGAGCCACTCGATTGTCCACGACATTGCAAGCGGCGCGAAGGCCAGCGGACCTTGGTCCTGCTCTTCGCCCCCGAGCGCCGCAGGCGCGAGTGGCCGCGAAGAGCGGGCCAGGGCCGCGCGGCCGGCGGAGCGCCGCGCGAGTTACGAAGCCGTGGTGAATGCAATCGTTATATTTATGCCCAGGCCGTAAGGCCTGGGCAAGCCCACGATAAACGCTCATAGTAAGCTAATGGCTAAACACCGCCCAGCTAGGCTAGTAAATAAAGAAAGAGAGTCGCAAACGAGTGACGTCAGCGCCTGCACTAGTGAATGGCTGTCTATGGGCTGTCGTCGCCATCTGGTGGTGATTAGTGTGTGGTGAACACAAAACAAGCGCTCTTACAATGAACGTCCTGAGTTACCTAAACATACTGTAACATAAATATATTTGAAAAGTTGTGAAATAAAGAGTACTTTCTACTTTTAATCAAGTAGCCTACATTGAGAATTTCTGACTTTCACTTGTAACAGAGTATTTCTACATTGCAGTATTGACACTTTCACAAACTGTAAGTAAAAGTCTGAGCAGGTAGTAAGGGAAAGTTAGCTGAGTGCTGGACCAATCTGGGAACTAAATCATTACCAATAGCTTTCTTCACAAATGTGTTCATAAAGATGTCTACTATCACCTCTGAACTTTTTCATTCACAACTCCCTTGGGAAACTTTGTGGGAGCCAATCAAAGTTTGGGGGTATCCCGAGGGCCCAGGATTAAAGCCGGAAAAATAAAAGATGGCCAATATGAGCATATGAGGTGTGTAATTAGGGTATTTTGGGGCTGCTGAATCCATTCCAACCATTAGTTATCTGTAAAAATGACTCCTTTGCCATACAATAGGCCACACCTACCGGTACTTTGGTGTGTCCACGAGACGTAGGCCTAATATTGGCATAAAAAAATGGTTGGAGTAGGGTTTGAATTGATGAAAACTCTTCAAGATCAGGCAGACACGTACAGGATAACATGACACAGGATAACATGATACAATCTGACAAGGAACACTCAAACACAGGGTTTATAGGGACTAACAGGACACAGGTGAACTTGGCTAAGGCTAAGCCTTGCTTAGTCCCTGCTTCATCTCTCTCTCTCTCTCTCTCTCTCTCTCTCTCTCTCTCTCTCTCTCTCTCTCTCTCTCAGAGCTCTGGTTCCCAAATGGGACCCATTTGTGGTTTTGCAAAAAAAAAAAAAGAAAAAAGAAATCATTCCCCAAAGCAAAGCTTAGATTCTTTTCATGAATAGAAAAATCTATTTGTACAGGAATCTATTACTAAACTAGAAGCAGTGCTCTTCCGAGCAAAGGTCTCCACCAAGTCAGGTAGGTTATTGTGGGCTCCCGGTGGCGCTATAATAGGCCAATGTTAAAATTGTGCCATGTCTTCTTGGGCCTTTCACGGTAATCGGATGCTGCATGCATGATTTGAGTAATTTTGTTCCAAAAATGTATTTTGCTAAAGTCAATCTGCTGGTGGTGCTATAAAAGGCCAATGCGAAATGGTCGCATTTGTTCCCTGACCTAGTGGAAATCACAGAATGCGTTAATGATTTGAGGCATTTTGTTCAAAACGGACAAATCCTGCAAACTACTTTGGAAGCCAATGTTAGCCAATTAGGATAGAATATGACATTTTGGAGAAATCTGCCTTGATCACATGACTAGAGATGACTAGAGATACTGTGTACTGATTTGCAAGAGTTCTGGATAAAATCTGATGCATGGTGGAAAAATCAAAAGGTCATGATGATAGGAGATCCCTTTTGGCTGCTGTGAGAGCCTTTTTAGATTCATTTTAAAGAGGTTGTGCCATAGTATTGAACTGTTTCTGCTTTGTATGTGCCTATGGAGTTAACATTACTCTAATAGACCCACAGGTATTATGCAAATGTGTCTTCCCTGTGTATTTTTGGTTACTTTCTAAAAGTTGAAAGCCAAATCTCAGATTCACTGCCTGAAAAGGTTGAGAACCACTGAGCTAGAAGAATACAGGACATGCATTGTAACTCGCCACTCCTGGTTTCAACACACAGAAATAATAAGGAACACAGACGTTTGAGTGCTCCTGCTGTCTGCTTTATATTCACCTGGAGTAGAAGTGTACATGGAATTTAAATGAATTTGAGATGGAAGATTAACCAACACAGTATATGTCAGTTATATTACAACCTATAGAATAGTAGTGGATAGTTAATTGAAAGTAGTTTGTATAAAGGTAAACACTTTATGTCAGTTACACTTCCCACCTCCCCTCCCCAAACGATTGGACTACAAGGGTTACTGAATCAAACACATCAAGTACAGCAGAATGTTTTATTTTATGGAAAACATACAAATATAAAAAGTAACTGTTGCTATTAACACAAACATGCAAGACAGGCACAGATTATCCCACTTAGTTGTTGTTGGGGCATTAGTCAAGGACAAATGCTTCCTCTGCATATTCTTATACAAGGTTTTGAAGGTTTGGGTCCAGCTTATAAAGTATGTAAATCATATCTGAAATCTCCTTGTCTCCCTTTGCCCGCACGATGTCAATAAGCTGACGGGCTATGGCTGACTTGCTAATGAAATTGTTTCTGACTGCCTCCATTTCACCTTCGTTGATAAGACCCCTCGACAGAAGCTCGTCCCCTAGAGCATGCGCGCTGGCCTTTGAGACCCTTTGAATGAAGCGCAACCTCACAGCCCTCAGCTTCTCAGCTTCATTTTGCAGAGTTGCACCAGGGCCTTGAAGACAAAATGAGGAATTCATTTTATTAGTAAATTTATGACAACACGTTTTATTTGTTATAGTAATATTATATTTACTGCATGGCCAGAACCTTAATTCAATCCATGCCTCAAATATATCAAGAGCACTAATAAGTACAATAGGTGTGCTCAATTACTATGAATTACTCCCATAGTGTTCAAAATACAATTCTTAATAAAAACATGAAATGTGCTATAAAAAAGGGACTGAGAAAGTGTTTGATCTTAATCTCACAAGGAATTAACATTGGATTCTGACCACACAGCTGCGGGAATTATGATATGATATGATATGATATGACGACAACAACAACAACAACAACAACAACAACAACAATAATTATATTATTATATTGCATTAGCAAAAGTGTAGCCTATATATTATAATCTTGCTATCCTTGTCCTTCCATCTAAATCAATGAAAAACCTTTTATTTAGCCAACCTTATGCTGCAAGGACAGCAACTATTAATTTAATCCACAAAATACACATTGGAAATATGGAGATGCTCGAGTTTCTGTCGGACAGCGATGGACTAGCTCTGCACTGCTCATTCAGGACTAGTATTGAAATAATGCATAATGAATTGTCATGGATGAAAGTTAATGAAAGACTAGCATGTAGCTTGATTCTGTTCTTTAAAAATATATATACTTTACATGAACCTGTTTATCTGTATTCAGAGTTATTGCTTGCTAGTGATAGCCATAACTATGGCACCAGGCATGCCCTGAGAAGTGCTTTCACGGTTCACCCAGCTTAAGCCCAAAAAAGTGATGCTTTGAAAAAAACTATTTTTCTATGTATAGAAAAATAGATTATTGGAACATACTTCCAAATTATTGTCGTTTTAATTCACAGCAAAGCTAGGTTTCTGATATGTTTATTTTGAGTTGCACATGAATCACTTATTATAATCTGTTTATTTTTATTTTTTTACCTATTTTTTATGTAAATTAATTTGTTCTGGGTATGTGTATTTTTAGGTACTTGGGGTATGCGGCCAGGTTTAGGCTTCGCTCAGGGAAGAGGACTTGCATAGTCCAACATGAGCACATGATGGGCACTAAATAATGTACTTTTTATTAACTGTTTTCTATCGTATGTAATGTAAATGTGTATGTAGTCATTTAATTGCTATTTTATTTGTGCTTGTCATTTTTTATTTCACTGTAATTATGTAATATGACCCCAGGAAGAATAGTCACTGCTGAGTCAGTGACTAATGGGGATCTAAAGCAATGCAATGCTAAACAATGTGATATAATATTATAATATAATATATATTATGATGCAATATCATTTAATGTAATTTAATTACTGTTGCCTCCCGACCCAGCGTCTGAAAGTTTCCCCGCTAGATCATTTCTCTTGATCTTCTGCAGAATGGTTTTTGTAACCACCACAGCTGCATCACCAGGATAAGTTTGTATTATCAGGTCTACTGTTTCCTCCCGCCTGGTTGCAGCTTCCATCCTGTATTTCGGAATGGAGCCATTGGAGTCATGTTGCAGGTGCCATTGGAATGACTTGAACTCCTCATTACCAAGCTCCTGAAGGATCCCTATCAGACGATTATGTGCCATGATTAAGGGGTGCAATGCAGATGCAGGATCTGAAAAGAGAAAAAGATGGGAGAAAATGTCAAGTACTGTATGATAACAAACCATTTATCTAGTCACACAGTAGGCTCTATGTATATCATATCAAATCAGTCAGATATCAGGTGGTCAGATATCAGGTGATTCTGCATTCTTGTTTGATTTAAAGGCCCATATTAAATATTGTATAATAATACATCACATTATGCTAGGCTATCTGCAGTGAATTGAAGACTGTGCGGTTGTAGGGGCATGTTGTTCACTTGAGATTATAAATTAGTAATATTAATTGATATTAATATTACCAAATCTATGCATCATGTAAAAATATTACAATAGTTCCAGTGTTTTTCAACACAGTTTACATATGTTATAAACCTTTACTCCTTTAGGCAATTACTCTGCAATCAGCATGCGGTGGTGGAAAGTAATACATTTACCAAAATACTCTACTTAAGTACACTATTGAGGTATTTGTACTTATTATTTGTATTTGTAGTATTTCCAGTATTCCAGCTACACTAACCACTTCACCTAGTGGTTAGCTAGACCGTGCCCCATAGCAGCAAATGCAATTGCCTCTGTACTCGCTGACAATGGAAGATGGAAAGACCGCTCATCTGAGGCAAAGGCCTTCACCAGAGAAGTAGTCGCAGATATCAGGAAACTCACCCGAACAGTTCCTCAGTCCAGCCACCTCTCCCAGCCCATTTCGTCAGAAGAAATCATTGCAGCTCTGAAATCCCTTAAGGAAAATAAGGCCCCTGGAAATGACAACATCCACACAGAGTTCCTGAAGAACATGAGCCACGAGTCACTGACCTGGGTCCAGCATTTCCTCTCCAACTGCCTGGAAAACCTGACCATACCATCCAGATGGAAGCAGGCAAAGGTGATGGCCATACTTAAGCCAAACAAGACACCAGATGAACCAAAGAACTACCGCCCAATATCCCTTCTGTCACACCTTTACAAACTGCTTGAGAGGGTCATTCTATCAAGAATAAACAACATCATTGAAGAGAGTCTTCCCCATACTCAAGCTGGTTTCCGTAAAGGTCGATCAACAACAGATCAAGTGACCAGGCTGGTTCATGACATCGAGTGTGCCTTCCAGAGGAAAGAGAAGTTTGGATCAGTCTTCATTGACCTCACTGCGGCATATGACACCGTTTGGCACAGAGGCCTCTACCGTAAGCTCCTGAAGACTTTGCCTGATGTTAAGCTCGTGAAGTTCATCATGCTGCTTATACAGGACCGTACCTTTGTACTGGAGAACTCAAACGGCCAACGCAGCAAGAGGAGAAGACTGAGGAATGGACTCCCTCAAGGCTCTGTTCTCGCCCCAACACTTTTTAACATCTACACCGCCGACATGCCTGTTGGAGAGTGCTCGCAGTACACCTATGCCGACGATTCCGCCATTGGATTTGCTGACAAAGCTTTCAGTGTGGTCGAGAATGCCCTTGAGAAAGATCTCTCACTACTGAGCAGGTACTTCCACAAATGGCACCTAAAGCTGAGCCTGCCCAAGACAGTATGCTCTGTTTTCCATCTTGCCAATCGGTGTGCCAATACCACGCTCAACGTTACACTCGATGGGACCAACATCAAGCATGACCCCAACCCCAAGTACCTTGGTGTCACACTTGACCGAAGCCTCACCTTCAAGCCACACATCCAACAAGTCGCTGCCAAGACTGCTGCTCGCGTAAACCTCCTGAAGAGACTTGCTGGCACGGGATGGGGTGCAAACTTCACCACCCTACGCACCTCTACCATTGCACTTGCATACTCCACGGCTGAGTACGCCGCCCCTGTATGGAGCCATAGCAGCCATACAGCCTCCATTGATGTTGTGCTCAACACCGCCATGAGGCTAATCAGTGGTGCCCTACCATCAACCCCTGTCGAGTCCCTCCCCATACTGTCTGGCATTCCACCTCCAGAGCTCCGTCGTAACTTTCTGACCCTGAAGCTGGCCTGCAAGAGTGCAGATGAGCCAACAAGTCTGATCCCCCCGCCTGCTGAATTTGGCGACCAGAGACTCAAACGCAGACACTTTTCCACCGAAGCTAGGAGACTCCTTACCACGAGCCCTCCACACCCTGGATGGACCCTTGACCACTGGAACAAACAGTGGTCTAAGTCAACATCTACGTTGAGGAAGTTCATCAACTCTCCTTCAACCAATCCTCCTGGGTGCGACTTACCAAGAAATGCCTGGGTCAATCTCAACAGACTTCGCTCTGGAGTAGCTAAGACCGAATACTATCTGCACATGATTGGAGTGTCTGCCACTGACCTCTGTGAATGCGGAATACCACAGACTGTTGAACACATCATTGACGAATGCCCAATCTTCAAATCACCACATGGAGTCAGTGGCCTAATTGAACTGGATGACGATACCACTTCTTGGCTGATGTCTCAATTGCCTGTGTAGTCCTACACGAACGAACGAACGAACCACTTCACCAATTGTTGATTTGTGTATGTGTGTTGGCAGTGGCTGCTAACTTTCACTAGGAGTAGCTGGATGTCCCTTAAAATCACTTTAACATATAGGCTATCTGGTCTTTATCCAGAGTTACTTTAATATAGGCTATAGTTAATTAATTCAATTACACTCTGCACTCGCTCCATTCCACTCTTCGGAGCTACCCCCCCCCCCCCCCCCAACTCCTCCTCCTCCTTCCTGCCAGCGCCATAGACGGACTATGAAGAAATGGGCCCCTGGGCACCAAAATGCAAAGGGCCCCCCCTTCTTACGACCACACGGTGACGCAGCGGTGGTGTGTGTTCCGTGTGCACGGCACAGCCGCGCCAAAAAATATTTTTCGTTTTTGAAGTCACAAAAAAGACCCCCTAAAATGTATAGAATAGTTATAACTATACACAATATTGTGTAGCTTATGTATGCTTTGCCGTTTGAAATTGGCAATTTAATTGTTTCCAAAATAAGAAAAAGTCAATTGTATGAAATAATGTAAAGTATGCATGATTTGAACCTGCTACTTCAACTTATTGTTAAAGCCTGTCCTTGCTTAAGCAATCACCTTAACCCTAACAGATAATTTCTGCAGAAGTAAGATTGAGAAACAATGTTACCATGACCACATCATCATCTCAAAGGAAAGTTGTGTCACCCTTATTAGGAAATGTGCCCACAGGCAGTGGCATGTCTGTGCTGGCTCACATAACGTACGTTGCAATTAATCACTTTACATTAGTTTAACACACAGAGTGCCCATGATGAAACAATATTTAATCGCCCAGTGCCCAATTTTGTATTGATTTGACCTTTTTCCGGAGGGTAGGAGTAAAAGTAATCAGTGCTTTTGTAACGGCCGGTAGAGAAGGGCTCGTTTTAAATATGAACGTGATTTAAAAGTTAGATTAGGAAATGAATGCAGTTCAAATATGATTATTTTAGGGGGGTCCCCTGTTCAAATATGATTGGTATGTGGGGGAATCCCCTGCAGTTCAAATATGAAAAAAATGGGCCCCTGGGCACCAAAATGCAAAGGGCCCCCCTTTCTTACGACCGCACGGTGACGCAGCGACGGTGTGTGTTCCGTGTGCACACACTGCGCCAAAAAATATTTTTAGTTTTTAAAGTCCCAAAAAAGCCCCCCTAAAATGTATAGAATAGTTATTGTTGGCGACTGCAGGAGAACTAAATTAAAAGTCGCTGAGAGGCGGTGAGGTGGGCCTATTGTCAGACGTGCTTTCCAAACAAAACAAAGAGCTGGATCCAAAAGCGTACGTTTAAGGGGTTTTATTAAAGAAATGTAATAGACCGTGAGCTAGCACAGTACATATGGGGTCATCGGTACCATCTGGGGGGATTAATTCTCATAGTGATTTTTGGGAAGGTATACACCCCTAGTACTAGGAAAAATGTGATAGCCTTGCAGTGGAGGTAGCTTTTTGTGTGTTATCACTCCTTTTATAACCACATGCCAAAACACAGTTTTCAAAATCCGAATGGAACATTCTACTTCAAACTGATGGTTCTCTCTTAATATTGACCCTATCTCTTTGAAAAATGGTTGGGATAAAGCTCAGACTATACATTCTTCACTAATGTTGTTAACATTTGCATATCTATAATTGTTTTTTATTACAGGCAGTGACAACATAGTGACTATAATTATGACATAATCCTCTGTGAACCATGGCTCCACATAGTGATAGTGATTTTTGGGAAGGTATACATTCCTAGTATTAGGAAAAATGTGATAGCCTTGTATCTGTGGTAGCTTTCTGTGTGTTATCACTCCATTTATAATAACATGCAAAAAAAACTTTTCAAAATCCGAATGGAACATTCTACTTCAAACTGATGGTTGCTTCTCTCTTATTATTCATCCTATCTCTTTGAAAAATGGTTGGGATAAAGTTCAGACTATATATATATATTGTCCAGTAAGGTGGTTAAAATTAGCATATCTAGAATTGTTCTTTATTACAGGCAGTGACATAATAGTGACTAATTATGACATAATACGCCATATTGACTTTTGGGAAGGTATACATCCCTAGGACTAGGAGCTAGGAGCCTTGCATCTGATGTAGCTTTCTGTGTGTTATCACTTCATCTATAATCACAAAATCCAAATTAAGCATTCTACTTCAAACCAATGATTCTCCCTTAGTATTGATGCTCTGTCTTTGATAAATGGCAAGGATAAAGCTCAGACTATATGTTTTTCATAAAAGTTGTTAAAAGTAGCATCTCTAGAAATGGTATCTATTACAGGCAGTGACAACATACTGTAATGTAGTGTAGTGACTACATTACATAAGATGTACTTTTGTTTTCATGAAAGATGTAACACAAAGGGTTCCTTAAACCATGTTTACATACATATATTCTAAGGAAATGTATTGTGAAATTCATTAAACAAAATATAGTGCAAGTGTGTAAGAACATATCCAAAATGCCCACTATTTGATCCACTTGTCCTAGTATAGAAAACCTGGGTACTCTAATTTCTTGGTTTTCATATGTGTAGAATCCATACCTCACATGTTAAAGGTCAGGTCAAGGTAACATTTGACCTCTGCGAGAACAACAAATAGAAATATTCATCTTTCACTTAATAAAGTGTTTGTGAAAACTGTCATTGGCATGACACAGAACTGGCATTAATAATAATAATAGTAACATTATATAATAACATGGAAATATGTATCTTTGGCAACTACATCTGTATTCTCCAACTCATAATCAGGACCAGAAAGTCCACCCACCACAACCTCCTGGCCTTCACCCTCCTGACAGGCACACAGTAAGGATGTAAGGATGAGGTTCCAGATGTGGCTGCATCAGGGTCATAGGAATTTAGGAGGTCTTTGTGATGTCTGCCTAATCATGACTAAATGCAGTTGCCTATCTATCACCAGCACTGAAGGTGTCCACCATGCTCAACAGCTTCTGCTCTGTTCTTGCTCTTCAGGATGACATCTTATGTGGTTAAAGGATATTACCATGCACATTGTTGGGGACATTTACCAATAATGGGATTGAAGAGATGATGGCAGTGATCTTTCTGTGTGTGGATACACCCCGATATTTTACAACCAAGACACACCAGTGCTTAGACTCCCTACTACTGTTACTGCACATTTTGGGTAGGCATCAGTCAACTCTACCCACATATGTCATGACAGCATCATTCCTGCTCTTTATGGCAGTCTGCTCCCCAGACTGGTGAGCAGAGACAGTGATCCAGAATCCATTATGGTGCTGACAGCTAAGTTCTAGCTTAGCCTCTATGGCATGGAGACCATGCATCTCAGCAGGCACTGGGTGAGATATCAAGCATATTGCACATGGCCAGCACGGAAGAAGTACTTCATCATGTGAGTCATGAGAGAAAAGGTGACAACCTATTGACAAGGTGTCTCCCTGCATGTTCAAACTGGTGAATGGGAAGTGTACAGTAGGAAGAATTAAGTTGTCTACCCAAAGTCAGCTAGTCGGATGCACAGTGTCCAGGTAGACTGCTGCTGTATCTGTTCAAATGTCTTTGGTCTAGTTGATACAAACCACTTCAGAGTGCAGCTGATACACTCAAGACTATTACCACTGAACTTGCCTGTCAGCCCTCCATATGCAAACACATGCATTTCCAGTGCTGAACTTTGCAACAGTATTACAATGCAGCTGAGGAATGACTGTATAACATGTCAATCGTGAGGTGAACACTCAACATGTCAACCAGTGACCATAGCTGCTGCCTGCTTGGACACCTGGATAAGGAGTGATAAGATGTGAGAGACCTTAACCTGACCTTTAGCACATAGGCCTAAGCCTGAATGGCAATTGAATATACGTATAACTGTAATCTACAGTACACCTATGCCCCCCAGGTACCCATATGAATCACCATAAATTCACAGATTCCCTCACACAACTGCAATACAATTTGTTATTTTTAACAAAATGTTGTACAATCATTGGATCATTGCAATACAATGGATTTGGCAATAAATAATTAACTGATGGTAATTTCACTGATTGAGCCACATTTATTGAACTCTAAAACCTTGGGTTAGATAACCAATACCACCTTTCTATAGGTTGAACAGTATCATAACGCTATTTAAGCTCCAGGCAGCCATCTTGGACGCCATCTTGAAAATGATGGCTTTATAAGACATATAAATTCCTACATCTTTAGTGTGTTCTTAAGCATGCCTAGATGTACCAGAACTAGTTGAAAAACCTTTTATATAGGGGGGTTAAGTAGTATGTTTTCATATATTGACCCAAGTAATTTTCGCCTAGTGTTATAAAATAAAATGCATGATAGCACCCATAAAGCTACCTCTGGTGCAAGGCTATCACATATTTTCTAACTCTAGACATGTATACCATGACAAAAATCACTATGAGCATTAATCCCCTCAGTTGGTACCGACCAACCCCAGTGGCTTACGGTCTATAAGGGAACTTAATGGTACTTAAACTCATAACAACAGCAAAACAAATAACGCAAAATAACCGAAGCAACTAAGGGAAAATAAGGCAAAATAAAGCGGTCAACGTAAATGTGGCTTCCCAGTCACCCACCCCCCTCTCTCTCTCAGTGCTCAGGTGAATAGGTGGCAACTTTAAGGTAACCAGGACCGCCCCTATGCCCGTCACCCAATCATCCACACACACTCCAGTGACAGTACATTCATTGACCAAGTAAATATAATAATAAACCAATTCATGGCTCCTACAGTTATAATAACTATACACAATATTGTGTAGCTTGTGTGTAAAATGTCTTTACCTAACCTACACTATGGGACCACTGGCTATACAGTTCAGTTATGTACCCCTACACCAGTACGCTGATTAGAGCATAAGGACCAGACCATTTAGCATTTGAAGCTGTTTATTGTAGACATGAGAATGGAGATGAGGATGATGATGCTTTTGACTGCATAGAATAAAAGAAAACAACAATCAGTGACTCAAGCAACCAAACACATACACATAAACCAGTGTAAAGAAACTTAACAAATACATCAAGGAAAACAATATCTAATGAACTGAAAACAAACAAACTTACTATAATGCATCATGTCAAACTCCTAGCCGTGGGTCCCATAGTGTGGCTTGTGGCAAATGTTTGCTCTGTGGAGCTGCCTGAGCCTATATGGGCTCACCACAGGTGAGCAGCCTGGTACCAATCACTTGGGCCACACCCACTACTAAGTGAAACATGATCAGCAAAGTAAGAGGTTTTTTACAGTCGCCCCATCAAATGTAGACTTAGTCTAATTTGATAATTAATAATGAAACAAAATAATCGACAGTTCAAGGGTTATTATATTTGTAAGCAGGCTCAGGGTTGGCTAAAGTCTGGTGATGCTTCCACTTGCAACAGCCAATAAGTTCTGAATTGTTGTATGCCACCTGAGGGAGAGAAGCATCTTGTCGCCCCACGAGGTGGTGGTTTGGCGTCACAGGGTCAGCCGGATATCCTTCCCCCACACTTCCATGTTTAGCAGGGTCCTGAAGGTGTTGGTAGGTGGCCTCCACGAGCTCTGACCTGAATTTTCTCGGGTCAGGGGGGTCAGGCGGTACGTTACTCTGTGGCACATCATCCATTTCTTGGCAGTAGAGTTGGGCCAATTCGGATTTTTGGGCAGGGCATCGCACAGTCTGGCGCAAGAGAGGCATAACAGCATCTTGGGGAGGTTGCAGCTTCGGAGCGTTAGAAATACAGGCACAGCGTTGAAACCCATCAACTTCCACTTTGAGGGTTTTAGCTTCCAGCCAATTCATGGTCCCTTTGTCCTGTTTGGATCTTCTGATTAATTTCTCGTTCTTAACGGGGAGAGCGGCAGAGGTAAGGAGAGCTTGGGCAGCGCTTGAATGTACCTGGAAGGAAGTTGGCCCTTGGAGTGTCCAGCCTAGCTGGGTATGGAGGGCTATGGGTGTCCCTGGTGGCCCTCGCCTGACTCTCTTCGTTGGGGTTATAAGGTGAGAGTTATCTGCTCCTATCAGAAGAAGGGGCTGTACATTTGCAAAGGACTGGAGAGGAAGGCCCTGTAGGTGGCGATGGCAGATTTTAAGTTTATCCACTGGATAGCTCTGCTCCAGCAGTGACAACTTAGCTGACGTGAATGCGTTCGTAATTGAGAATGTTTTCTGGGGGTTACAGGAGGGTGAGATCTCAAAATTAACTGAAGTGCCGTCTAGTGCCTCAGTTTGTTGTCTGATGGTGCGTACAGCCAGCCGTTCGGGGTCTCCTTCAAGCTTTAGTTGCTTGCCTGCTGCTGGTAAAAGCATTGTACGCTGAGATCCATCGTCAAGAATAGCGTAAGTATCCAAAGTATGATGTTGATTACGTAATATCACCTTAACAACCTTTAGGAGGACTTTGGGGGAACTAGGCTGGGGGCTTACGTACAGGACCTTGGATTCTGTGTCCCTATTATTAACATGGTGTAGAATACCTAGATGTTTACCTTTACACTGGGGGCAAGGTGTTCTCAGGTTACAATTCGTGGCCATGTGAGGTCCTGCGCACCTCCAGCACCTCCTTTCTTGCTTTATCCATGCCGTTGCATCTTCCATCTTCAGCTCTTTAAACTCTTTACAATGCATAAATGGGTGATCAGGGGAATTGCAGTACCGGCATGCTCTAAATGTACTCCGTTTACTGGTAGGGGATGGTGGAGGGGGATCGTGGCTGGTACTGTGCAGTATGGTAGCTGTAAAAGGGGGGGACTTCGGCACTGACGGAGGCTTCGGCACTGACCTCATGGCTGGTGTAGGAGCGTCAGTTGTCAGGTTCTGAACCTGAAGAGCTACTGACTGGCATTCAGCCTCACGTTGGAGCCATGCAGCAAAGTCCACTAGAGTGTAGTGAGTTCCTGGCCGAGTTGAGCGTGTATGGCGAATGAAGTTGGCCACGAAATCTGCTGGTAGCTTGCTCAGAAGATGCTGCACATGTGATGAACAGGCAAGCTCGGCCGCACCCTCACTCTGACCCATGGCTTGCAGCATTCCTACCAAGGACTGAACCCTTACTGCAAAGGCATGGAATGCTTTAGGGTCCCCGGGTTGAACCCTTGGGAGGCTTGTTATCGCTGTAATCTCTCTTAAGGCCAGGTGGTGGGGCTGCCCGTACTGTTGGTCTAAAGCGGCTAGGGCCTTGGTATAGGGCTTGGGGTCATGAGCGTAGGCCAGTGCTATATGGCGTGCTGAGGGTAATTTTAGGTGATCTAGCAAGATATGGTATTTGTAGGTTTCAGTTTCCCAAGGGGACAGTAGGTTTGAAAGGGCCATCTTAAGCATTATGTACTCATGAGGGTCTTCTTTATCTAGGTTGGGAAATGTAGGTCCCTCAACCCTAGAGGGCGTGTGCCCGAATGGTTGGCCCGTGTACATTTGTGGGACGTACATTAGGGTGGGGAGAGGTACTGGATGAGTCCACTGCTGTGGTGGGAAGGGCATTGAAGGTACCTGATGGGGAGTGGTCACTGGAAACTGCTGTAATGGTGCAGGGGACCACAGCTGTGGCTGAGGGGGGTCTGGTTGAGGCCAGGCAGTTGGTGCTGGAGGGGGTGCCGGGGTCCACAGTTGTGGCTGGGAGGAGGCTGGGGGCCTTGGTTGAAAGGAGACTGGGGGCCACTGCTGAGAAACTGGGGGCCATGGTTGGGAGGGTGCTGGGGGCCACTGCTGCTGCTGAGAAACTGGGGGCCATGGTTGGGAGGGTGCTGGGGGCCACTGCTGCTGCTGAGAGACTGGGGGCCATGTTTGGGAGGGTGCTGGGGGCCACTGCTGCTGCTGAGAGACTGGGGGCCATGGTTGGGAGGGTGCTGGGGGCCACTGCTGCTGCTGAGAGACTGGGGGCCATGGTTGGGAGGGTGCTGGGGGCCACTGCTGCTGAGAGACTGGGGCCCATGGGTGGGAGGGTGCTGGGGGCCACTGCTGCTGCTGCTCAGAGGAGGCTGAGGTCTGCGACTGATAGGAGGCTGAGGGCCATGGTAGAGAGGAGGCTGGAGACCACTGCTGCGACTGAAACTGGGCTGGGGGGCACTGCTGCGACTGATAGGAAGCTGTGGGCTGCAGCTGATGGGAAGCTGTGGGCTGCAGCTGATAAGAGGTCGGGGGCCAAGGCTGCTGAAGGGAGGAGGCGTGTGGCGGCGCTTGCTGGTT
Source organism: Nannobrachium achirus (assembly GCF_963921795.1). Classification (NCBI taxonomy): domain Eukaryota; kingdom Metazoa; phylum Chordata; class Actinopteri; order Myctophiformes; family Myctophidae; genus Nannobrachium; species Nannobrachium achirus. Next base: position 51,672,240 of record NC_137813.1, read on the forward strand.
GGGGGGGCCGGGTGGCAGCGCATGCTGGTTGGGGTGGCCGGGTGGCGGCGCATGCTGGATAGGGGGGCCGGGTGGCGGCACATGCTGGTTGGGGGGGCCGGGTGGCATCGCATGCTGGTTGGGGGGGCCGGGTGGCGGCGCATGCTGGATGGGGGGGCCAGGCGGTGGCACATGCTGGATAGGGGGGCCGGGGTGGCGGCGCATGCTGGATAGGGGGGCCGGGTGGCGGCGCATGTTGGTTGGGGGGGCCGGGTGGCTGCGCATGCTGGTTGGGGGCGCCGGGTGGCAGCGCATGCTGGATAGGGAGGCCGGGTGGCAGCGCATGCTGGATAGGGGGGCCTGGTGGCGGCGCTTGCTGGATGGGGGGGCCTGGTGGCAGCGCTTGCTGGATGGGGGGGCCTGGTGGCAGCGCTTGCTGGATGGGGGGGCCTGGTGGCAGCGCTTGCTGGATGGGGGGGCCTGGTGGCAGTGCTTGCTGGATGGGGGGGCCTGGTGGCGCTTGCTGGATGGGGGGGCCTGGTGGCAGCGCTTGCCGGTTGGGCGGGCCTGGTGGCAGTGCTTGCCGGTTGGGCGGGCCTGGTGGCAGTGCTTGCTGGGTGTGGGGGCCTGGTAGCCCACGTGGTGTCGTTGGCTCGTAAGAAGGGCTAGATGATGACACCAGCTGGTAAGGTGTTAGCACCCACGGGCTCCGGGCAGGTGACGAGGGAAACCTGGCCCGAGGGTCCAGGAGGGGCTCTGGGGAGTGGAGGACTAGTTCCAAGACACCACTCCCGTGTCCAGTGCTCGTGCTTGTATGTGGGATGGGCTGGTCATTCTCTTGTCTGGTCTGGTCCATATCTGGTGGCGGGGTACCCTGCTCGAAGGACCATGTAAAATGTCTTTACCTAACCTACACTATGGGACCACTGGCTATACAGTTCAGTTATGTACCCCTACACCAGTACGCTGATTAGAGCATAAGGACCAGACCATTTAGCATTTGAAGCTGTTTATTGTAGACATGAGAATGGAGATGAGGATGATGATGCTTTTGACTGCATAGAATAAAAGAAAACAACAATCAGTGACTCAAGCAACCAAACACATACACATAAACCAGTGTAAAGAAACTTAACAAATACATCAAGGAAAACAATATCTAATGAACTGAAAACAAACAAACTTACTATAATGCATCATGTCAAACTCCTAGCCGTGGGTCCCATAGTGTGGCTTGTGGCAAATGTTTGCTCTGTGGAGCTGCCTGAGCCTATATGGGCTCACCACAGGTGAGCAGCCTGGTACCAATCACTTGGGCCACACCCACTACTAAGTGAAACATGATCAGCAAAGTAAGAGGTTTTTTACATTGTGTATGCTTTGCCGTTTGAAATTGGCAATTTAATTGTTTCCAAAATAAGAAAAAGTCAATTGTATGAAATAATGTAAAGTATGCATGATTTGAACCTGCTACTTCAACTTATTGTTAAAGCCACAATGACATACCGGTACATATTTCTTGAACATTAAAGAAAAAAGAAAATCTAACAATACTTTATATAAAATTGGGTGCTGACTTATTTATTTTAGATATATTATTATTATCTATATTTTAACTTTTTCCCTGCCAGATGTTGTTATTTATTATTGGGTTTTGTGCCAGCAAAAGCACCTTACCTTTGCGATGATATAGACAAAGATGTATTCATTTTTTTTTTTTGAATTTTCTCTTAAAGAGGTGTACCGTGGTTCTACCAGCAGTAGGGGGCAGCCTCATGCAAGAATTAATGTGAAAATGGTTTCAGATGGGCTCTCACTTGTCAAGGCTGCTCAAGGCTGTGCAGTCGCTACAGAGCAATAGATCCAGAGAAAAACACATGGTGTGTTTTGTTACTCCATTGATGCTAACGTCCAGTAGGATTTTGAGAGTACTTTTACGGGAGCTGTTTCAACGGTACACACCCGCGCGACCCCTCATCAGGTTACAGACATCAAACCAAGGTACAAAAGAACGAGCCAAAGAACGTACAATTGGCGTTCCGCCGCCGTCAAAAATGGGGCGAACAGGAACGTTCAAAGCGTTGATAGAGTTAACTCATACAGTGCCTCTCCCGAACTAGTTCGGGATATTCGGGATCAAAAACAATTTTTTATTTGCTATTTTATTTACCCCGAGCTGCTTGGAGCAACGTGGGTGGTCCCGGCTCGCTAGCCGCTAGCCAGCAAGCCATTCTACTCTGTCCGACGATATATTCCATTGAAAATGGTTTAAAATAAAGTTTAGACCCCCCCAATGTTCACCCAATGTTCATTGTAGGCGGCGCGACGTATTCCAGGGTGCCTATCCCGAACTAGATCGGGATATTTAATGAAATGAATAAAAATGATAAGAGGCCTTCTGAAGCCTGGCTTGATTTTTGTAGCTACTAGCCGAAAGCTAACAACGTCCCGGCCGGCCGTAATTTGCGAACGCAATCGCCAATCTCCGCCTAATCCAATGAAAGACCGCATCTTTAAAGGCTTATATCTCTTTTTTGTGTTTTAGGGAAGCGGCGCGAGGTTTATTTACGGCGAAATCGCCCAAAAATGATCTTTTAGATGACAAAATGGGAATAGCCATTCTGTTAGCATCTTCATCCGGGACATTTCCATGCCGTGCATGAACGTGAGCACGTCAGGTCCTGGAAGCTGAAGTCCTGGAAGCTAAAGCGCTCGCCTATGAGAGATGCGCTGGCATTCTTTGGCCCCTAGAGGGCGCTGGCACTCAATGAGTTAATAATAAATTATTCATTATACATAGAGTACATATAGAGTTTGGCTCCTATACATTTGATAGGGCTTTTTATGTTTATGCAAAGACTCTCACTTGTCCCAGGCAGCCAGGTAAGGCTGGTGGTAACACATACTTAAAGGACCATACAGTCAAGTGTTATATGATGCTATGAATGAGGGGGCACATTTAGATTAATCGGGGTAGATAACATAACAGTTATGTTAATGGCCCCTTCATTGTTGTAATGTGTGGACATTAGAACATCAAATGTTGTTGTTTTGCACTTGCTTTTTGGATCCCTCACTCTGAAGTCTTATAGATAAACTGAGGAGTTAAACACTTACATTAACATGTATCATGGTGGATTAGGAATATTTGGGGTTATATTATTGACATGAACGAATAAATTCGTATTTGGCAAAAAGTGGAACGTTAATAACAGGGCCCCGGCACACGGTGGCTCAAGCTCAGGGGCCCCCTAGCTCAGGGGCCCCTGGGCCTGGGCCCACTGTGCCCGTTAGGTAATCCATCCCTGGCCAGCACTAAAGTTCAGCCCTAGGACTACGCATTCTGTTATTTGAAAATAGCCGATCTACAAGCTCACAATGCATTGCAATGCCAGGCATTATTGCAGACAGTATAGGCCTATTGCAGTATTGGTACTTTTACTCAAGTATTGGTAGCCTACTTTTACTCAAGTAAGAAAATGTTGTAGGCCTACTTTTTCCACCTCTGCTCAGCTGTGGTGGTGTCTGTGGTGGTGTCTGTCTGTAGCCTAGTAAACTGACTCCTCCCATCTTCAGTTCGAATCTGAAGGCAGGAAGAGAGACTGGTTTACGAGGCTAGTCTGTCTGCGCTCTGCGCCGCACTTCCTCGAGCGCAATTACGCACGACTAAACACCAGCCTAGTGTCCTTAGATGTTCTCTTCTTACAGTTCTTTGAATCATCTGTGCAATTCGCAGCGTGACATGATCGGAGTATCGTTGTCTTTAAAAGTTGCACCAGCTACGTTATGCATATTTATGCAAGGCACGGTGTTATTTATTGTCTAATATTAATAAATAATAACGCATTGTGACAAATCAGGAATAGGCTACCAAGAATGCAGAAACGCCCTAAACCCTACATGTAGACTAGACATACGCCTAACCATTCTGAAAATAAGCATATAGTGACCTGTGGTGGAGACTATTAGGAATGATTAAAATGTGTTAATTGGCTTCCATTAGGTCTAAAGTAGCCTATAACATTAACAACAACAATAGTCCATGGGCCAGACGGGTTGTCGGTATCAAAAAGGTGGCAAAGGTTACCATGCATTTTTGAAAAGCTCTATATCTGTAGATTATATTTTGGTATGATAACCCTTTCTTAGACACAGCTAAATTGGTGTTATCAGCCGCTGGAGTTGGTGTCCCATTAACTTTACATTACAAGGAAAAAAAGCAAAAAAATAATCTGTTTTTAGTAGCATAAGAGGGGTCAAACTAGGGGATTTGTCATGATGCCGAATCCATTGCAAGCATTTGTTTTGCACAAAAAACATTCCTTGGGCTAGAAAACGGACCAAAATAACGGTGAAAAGTGATGACTCATCACTTTTCACAGGTTTGAGAGGCTGAAATCTAGCCCAAGGAATGTTTTTCATGCAAAACAAATGCTTGCAATGGATTCGGCATCATGAAAACCCCCTAGTTTGACCCCTCTTATGCTACTAAAAGCAGATTAATCTTTTTACCTTTTTTCCTGTAATGTAATGTTAATGGGACACCAACTCTAGAGGCTGATAACACCAATTTAGCTGTGTCTAAGAAAGGGTTATCATACCAAAATATAATCTACAGATATAGAGCTTTTCAAAAATGCATGGTAACCTTTGCCACCTTTTTGATACCGACAACCCGTCTGGCCCATGGACTACAATGACTACCTTTCCATTAAGGCACTACACGTCCCCTGGCCCTGCTGCTGCCTTGACCGAGGTTTGAATAATTGGCCTATAAAAAATTCATTACAAATAGGCCTAATAGCCTATTCAACTTTTGTTTTGTAAAAGTTTGATAAAGTAAAGAAGGCATAACTGGGTCGTCTAGTAGGCCTAGTTTCGTTTTGCCAACATGTTGAGAAGTTAACACGAGAAGAGAAGACACCGGCACTATAAATGTAGGTTATATATAGGCTAATAATCAGTATTGTTAAATTAACGCAAGCCTGATAGCTTAAAATGAAATATACAGTGAATTATCATAGAAATTGTCCTCTTACCTTTAGCAAAGGTCTCACGTCGTTGTTCTGCAAATGCAAAGTTGAAAGTGAAAACAAACACGGAAATAATGCAGCTATTTATGCTATGTGGGGAGAGAGAGAGAGAGAGGGGGGGGGGGGAGGAGGAGGAGGAGGTGGTGGTGGTGGTGGAAGAGGAGGAGAAGGATATCAAATGGAATTCAACCACCTTAAAGACTACTGATCATGGTGGATACTTTCCTGCACTGTCTGCGTTGAGTAATCTCGATACATGAAAACTGTTTCACCCCGTTCAATTGTACATATTTTATTTGTGATTGATTGTATTGTAGCCTACTTTCATGCCAATAAAACCCTTTAATTGAATTGAATAATTGAATTGAGATAATTGAAAGAGAGAGAGAGGTAGAGAGACACACACACACACACACACACACACACACACACACACACACACACAGATCTAGAACACATAGAATCAAAAACATAGATCTAGAACACATACAATTTATAGATCTAGAACATAGAATTAATAGATCTAGAACACATAGGAGCTACAAAATAGTCCTAGAACACATATAATGTATAGATCTAGAACACATAGTTAATTTATATTTTTTCAATACTATTTTTTGGGACGGTTTACATTCATTTGGGGACGGTTACATTTGTATTTTGGGACGGTCCTGGGACGTTTGTTAAAAAAGTTAGCCTGGAGCCCTGCTGGCACCCACTTTATTCACTTCTTTTTTTGCGACGCTTCTTCTTCTGAGTACAGAAGAGTAAGTAGTAAGACGCCTCAGGGCGACATGCGACCTCGCCCGACCTCGCCCTAATGGCCACCTGGCCAGTGATGTATATCGGACTAGTTATACCATATATGGAGATCCATGTACTGTATATAGTGCATCCCTTTTATGCCCATACATGGAGATCCCTGTCTGAACCAGTTGCACAGATATGGGCTGTCTTCCTCCAAATATGGGCATTCCCATATGAAGTCCTGTTAGATATGGGCTTAATATTGATGACATCAGGGATCTCCATAATGGGCATAAAAGGTATTCTGTTAGAGTGGTTCCCATGACATCACAACATACAATAGCCTATATGTTATGCCCATACATGGAGATCCCTATCTGAACCAGCCACACAGATACGGGCCATGTCTTGGCCATCTGGCCAGTGATATATATATTGATGACATCAGGGATTTATCTTCATATATGGGCATAAAGGGACTTCTGGGGAATACCCATACAGTATATGGACTTTTACATAGGTCACCTGTGATATCACCTGTGATGTCACAGTGATGTGTGAAGGGAACCAACCCATATACTGTAAAAATATGTACACACACACGGCTTCACAGAGACAGGCTGTGACATTTCTCATAGTAAACTGCGACCTTTGGTTGCAATTATTTGGGTAACTATAAAAACAGTAACAGATTGAGAAGGGCACTGTTGCGCAGCCTAGACACACACACACACACACACACACACACACACACACACACACACACACACACACACACACACACACACACACACACACACACACAATGATTTTTATTTGCGCATTAAAAAAAAAAATTGAAACAAATTGACTTGGGTTGTGCAGGTGAGATTTAGAAAACCCAGTTGGGTTTATAAGGTTAATCTCACCTCATTAAACAGCATAGTAAAAAATATAGAAATACAAAGAAATAAAAATAACAGACAACATAGCGACATCAAATAATACAATAAATGAATATAGGCTAGCCTACAGTATGAAAAGTAAATTTCATTAATAAAAGAAAGAAAAGAGTGTGGGTGTGGGAGACTACGTGGATTTTTATTTCATCAAGTGGGTTCTAAGCTTATATTTAAATTGATTGAGTGACCAAGTAGACTTTGATGAAATTAATTGCAATATGGTATTTACCATCTGAAAGTTGGTGTGAACTGTGAAGACTGGATCCAGATGAGAATGTGACCGACCCTCCCTCCACATAATTAGGCTATATAACAGCATATTTGTACGTCTTTGTAAGGCTTCAGAAGCTGAAAATAACGGAGTGGGTGTTCTAAAACTTTAGCGATTTAACAGTTAGGACAATTTTAAGATTTGTTTTATAAAAAAAGTTACATGGTATAACTTTAAAATTGTCCTAACTGTTAAATCGCTAAAGTTTTAGAACACCCACTCCGTTATTCTCTCTCCCTGGCTGGTAGCATCTGTAACAGTTGGGCTACTGAGAGTTTAATGACTGCTTTAGTAGGCTACACTCGTTACTGTGGAAATTAGCGGACAATACCATAATGTTTATTATTATGATGATTATCCAATGTCTATACTCTCCGCTCCGCCACACTGTGTGATCATCATTATCACCTCTACTCTACCGCAGCAGTGGTAGAGCAGTTAAACTTAAATAAAAAGTATCGAAAAAGGTATCGAAAAGGGTATCGTATCGATTCCCAGGTATTGAAAAAGATATCGTATCGATTCAAAGGTGAACGATACCCATCCCTAATTATAATTAGGATAGTGGTAATACAAATGTATATTGTATTATAATCACAGTTAAAAGAGTACATTTGTTTCTTACCGATAGGGGTACTTTTGTGTAATGGAAAATATAGATATTTGTATGTGGTGGGGTGTGGAGTGGTGTAGTGCCGTGTAGTGTGGTGCTAAAGCCGCGGTCAAAAAGGGGCTATATGTGTGTGTGGTTAAGGTGACATGGATAAATGCTTGAAACAATCTACACAGTGGAAAAAGCGCCATAATGGACGAAAGCCATTGTGTTACAACGCAGTAATAATAAGAATAACAATAATAATAAGCATCGGCTGTGATGTGAGTTTTAGATCCTGATAAGGCCCATGCTTAATAACATTTTTGTTAACAGTTGTATTAATAATGTATCAATTATTAATAGGCATGTTTAATCGTTAATGGACTCTATGTGTAGATGCATGTTGGTATGTTAGGTTTTATTTAGCTTCCCCATTAATAATGAGCCAATGGCCATACTTAGCAATTAGTAATGTGATGATGTCACCATCAATAAATGTGACCTGATTGTGACCGAAGGTCGCAGTTTAGTATGTGAAATGGCGCATGCTGATTCCGTCTGTCTGGACACGTACACTTTTTTAAGGTCTATGGGCTCTGACATCATGCTCTGACATCACTGTGGTGTCAGGGGAACCACTCTAACAGAATGGATTTGCTGCTCTGACATCACGCTCTGACTTCACTGTGATGTCACGGGAACCACTAACAGAATCCCTTTTATGCCCATATATGGAGTTCCCTGATGTCATCAATATTAAGTCCATATCTAACAGGACTTCATTGGAATGCCCATATATGAGAACAGAACAGAATATGAACATAATCCATATATGGCCAAGACAGATGGCCAAGACAGCCCATATTTGTGTGGCTGGTTCTACAGACAGGGATCTCCATGTATTGGCATAAAATAAATCGTATGTATGATGTCAGATGTCATAGACGTCATAGGACCTTTACATAACGAATAACTGAGTAAGCATGTTTGGGCTCTCACAGCTTATCTCCATATAGACTACAGTACATGGATCTCCATATATGGGTACAAGGGGTCTCCATATATGGGTAACTGGTCCTATATACATCACTGGCCAGATGGCTAAGACATGGCGCGTCCTCGCCCTTTAGGGGCTTGGGGCGTCTTAGTTGGCCTATATGATCATATGAGCTATGCAAAGCTTTGTATGGCTCATATGACGTCATGATCACCATCAACAGCTAATGAAGGATCAGCATTCAACAGCCAATGTGGGATCGGCATTCTTGGTCTGACTACAGGAAGTGTAGATGGCCAGGTGTCATGTGGCCCCCTGACCTATTTATGATCGAATATCCAGATTGTCATGTGAGGCCCCGACCAATCCTCGAGCTAGCACTCCCCATGGACTTACTTTTAATAGTCTGGATTGTTTATCTGGGAAAATAAGAAAGCTACACTATAGAACTAGTGTCCTGTAGGCAACCACACTAATAAGATACACTTGCTTAAGCATTGTTAAGTTACAATTTCGCCAGTGTATCTTTATTATGTATAAAAAGCTATTTCCAAATGCACAAAGGTTAGTCACATATTGCACTTGATTAAAGAACACATTGAAGGTAGTAAACAAGGAATTATGTGACTAAAACGAGAGCCAGGGCAGCCATTATATAGCCTATTTTACAGAAGTGTTTGTGCGTGTTTGGGTGGGCTGCAGTTTTGGGCAACGCCCATGAGGTCTACCCTGTGTTCCCTCACTTGAAAATAAAATGCATAATATAATAATAGTAATAATAATAATATATTTGTTATGTTTACTGCTTGGTGGAGATACATTGTACCCTTATTCCTGGCTCACTGATTTATAATATGGTATTCTAAAAAAGACACATACTTGAAAAGTGGGAATCAATTCAATACTTCCACCAACCAAGTCTCTCATCTGTATAAGTAACCATGGCCAGCCCTATAAACCGTTGGAGAGGTCATTGTCATGCAGAACCAAGAAGGGGGTGGGGTCGGGGCTGCAGCTTCTTTGGCAACGCCCAGTGTAGAGCAGGCTGCCTGTTCTCCCTTACGTCCTCAGAACGCGGATATAAAGAGAGGGCTCTGGGTCCAGTAGGCATTCAGTTTTGTATCTACACACACAGCTGCAGCAAAATGTCAGGCCGAGGGAAGGGCGGAAAGGGACTTGGAAAAGGAGGCGCCAAGCGTCATCGTAAAGTGCTTCGTGATAACATCCAGGGAATCACCAAGCCCGCAATTCGCCGTCTGGCTCGCCGTGGCGGTGTGAAGCGTATCTCCGGTCTGATCTACGAGGAAACCCGTGGTGTTCTCAAGGTTTTCCTGGAGAACGTGATCCGTGACGCCGTCACCTACACCGAGCACGCCAAGAGAAAGACCGTCACCGCCATGGATGTCGTCTATGCTTTGAAGAGGCAGGGACGCACTCTGTACGGCTTCGGAGGTTAATAATTTCGACTTTATCTACCAACAACCCAAAGGCTCTTTTAAGAGCCGCCCACACAATTCTTCAAAGAGTTGATTCTATGCCAATGTGTTGTCCTGCACAAGTTTAATGTAAGTAAACATGGATGTGACAGTAAGTACAACTGTTACATGGCTGGTCAGTAAGCACGATAGTGCATTAAAGAAATCATTTGCATTTAAAATCACGAATACATTGTATTGAATCTGATTAAATGTAGACCAAATTCACGCCCACTTTTGCCAGCACTCTCTCACTCCCTGACTCACACTTTTATATAAATGAATAAAAAATGAATAAACTAAACTACGTTTACTTTTTACTGGGCTTCGGCGCCTGGGTGAAAACCATAGGACTGTAGAATGAGTCACCTTTCACCTAATTTCATCTCAAACGATTACACACATCTTTCCGTTGGTGTTTGAAGTCAGACAGCGGCAGCTACACATAATAAACGTGATTAAAGTATGTGGTTAAAAAGAACTGGAAGGGAAATGGGAATCAAGCTAAGCAATAGTCTGCTTTGCAGTTATAGTGACACTAATTTACAGATGAACACAGACCGTTCTAATTAATTATTATGTTCTGCATTGAAAGACACTGTGTTACAACTGGAATTGCCTATGGGCGTGTTGCATATCATTATTCAATGAAATAATAAATATACCCTAAATGTATATAATATACTTTGTCCCAACCTGAGACTTTCCACATAGGAGGGAAAATTTGTCCCGCTCATTTTGAGGGACAATAGAGCATGTTGTAGGGCTGGGCTAGCCTCGCGTAGCCAGGCTTACTCATCTCCGAAGAGAAAAGGGGCTGGGCAGTAAAACATTTTGCAGAAACTAAGACACCTCCCTCCTTGTGGCAGAATCACCCAATCCTGTGCAGGGATGTGAACCCTTCATTTACATGGGGTTGGTATAAATAAGGGTGCAGAGCCACATTCGGGGTCATTCCTTCTTCAGTATATCTACTAGAGAAAGAGCGAAATGCCTGAGGTAGCGAAGCCAGCGCCCAAGAAGGGCTCCAAGAAAGCCGTCTCCAAGACCGCCGCAAAGGGCGGCAAGAAGCGCAGAAAGTCCAGGAAGGAGAGCTATGCCATCTACGTGTACAAGGTCCTGAAGCAGGTCCACCCTGACACCGGTATCTCTTCCAAGGCCATGGGCATCATGAACTCCTTTGTCAACGACATCTTTGAGCGCATCGCCGGTGAAGCCTCTCGTCTGGCTCACTACAACAAGCGCTCCACCATCTCATCCAGGGAGATCCAGACCGCCGTCCGCCTGCTGCTCCCCGGTGAGCTGGCCAAGCACGCCGTGTCTGAGGGCACCAAGGCTGTCACCAAGTACACCAGCTCCAAGTAAACTGTCCTGCCTGCTCTAAACACAACGGTCCTTTTAAGGACCACCCATCTTTTCAACAAAAGAGATTAACCTTTTACTGGCGAATGAACAGCATTTCTTACAGAAGAGGCTTTAATTGAGTTTTTAAATGCAGTTTATGTGTTTGTTAGCCTTTACACTTGCAAAATACAGGATACCCCTATCGTAAACTGTTTTGTCTAGTATTGTAAGGCCAGAACTGAATTTAGCTCATGGCACCGAGTTTGTGTTGCACTGTGGTTGTTCTTGACAATCATGCAAATGTTTTTTATGTTCGAAAAAAACTCATTCATATGCAAATGTCATACTTGTCTTGTTTTATTTTTTATTTTATTACTGACAGTCAACAAGTATGAGCATGATAGTAGCCTCTGATCTGACCTAAATATTCTTCCTTTTTAGCTTGTAGTGAGGTCGAATCCATAAGCACTGATCATGGTGTGTATAATATCCTATATTTTGTGTATATTACCCCCAAACTGATAGAGAAAAAACAAAACAAGAAAAAGAGACGTTGCCAAGTTTTTGAATAGTCAAAGTATGCAAGTGGTTGAAATAATTGTGATACTATATTAACTTATTTTGCTGGGGAGTGGTCCCCAGACCCCTCTTGGCCACTTGCACTGTGCAGTGTGAAACTCAGCCTACAAGCCAAGGCCTACAACGCTACAAAAGTGCCTTGACATACAACCATGGATTTGGGGAGGGGGGGGGGGGCATAATATATAGGCTATACTGTATGTATATTGACAAATTCGTTTTGCTACATCCACAAACAACACTGACATATAGACGTATAGACATATCATACAATTTGAGTATAAATGTGGTACATGTACACAATTAAAGTGTGTCTTGTGTGTTTGACCTATGTATTTCGTTGTAAATGGCACCATTGGAAAACAATATATAATTGGACTTTCTTCAATAATTACAGGTGTGAAATGAGTCAAAATTAATAATAACAAAAAAAGAGCTTATGACCACAGTGTCCTCTCATAAGTTGCCATGCCACTGGACAGGTGTGCTTGCAGACACTGGGAAATGATGATTTTAAAACAAAACACTTTGACACAGATTACTTGTTTTACTTGTAATACATTGCCAGACATCTCCCCTTGCTGTGCAGTGAATATTTGCCAGGGTAGTGTATGTTGGAAATATTTTAAAAGACAAATAACAAAGGAAAGTTGGTCAACATCTCTCCATGTAGCGAGGTTATAAACGTCCCAAAACAAAACTCAGGAGTCCCTAGGGCTCTACATGATTTTATTAGGACGTGGAACTAGTCTGCTATCTGCTCCACTTGTTCTTTTGACTTAAAAACTTTTATTCACTTGTGTTTTATGTGTTTTTTGTTGAGGAGAAAACACAACTGTCTCAGTATTCCAGCACACAGAGCACTGACCCAGTGGGTTGAGTCTACATGGTTCTCATGTAGTGTTTAAATCCAGCCCCTTCAGCGCGTTCACTGTCAGTTTGTCAGTGTCAAGTTTCGAGAAGACAGGACTAAGTTACTATAATGGCAGAAGTCGCACCAGCTCCAGCTCCGGCCAAAGCAGCCAAGAAGAAGGCAGCCCCACGACCCAAGAAGACCGGCCCCAGCGTCGCTGAGCTGGTCGTCAAGGCCGTGTCCGCCTCCAAGGAGCGGAGCGGTGTGTCCCTGGCTGCGGTCAAGAAGGCTCTGGCTGCCGGTGGATACGATGTGGAGAAGAACAAGGCCCGCGTTAAGATCGCCGTCAAGAGCCTGGTCGCTAAAGGCACCCTGGTCCAGCTCAAAGGCACCGGTGCGTCTGGTTCTTTCAAAATGAACAAGAAGTCTGAAGCGGTGAAGGCGAAGAAGCCTGCTGCTAAGAAAGCCGTCAAAGCTAAGAAGCCCGCTGCCGCCAAGAAACCCGCCGCGGCAAAGAAGCCCAAGAAGGTGGCAGCAAAGAAGCCCGCAGCCGCAAAGAAATCACCGAAGAAAGCCAAGAAGCCTGCTGCCAAGAAAGTAGCAGCAAAAAGCCCGAAGAAGGCCACAAAGAGCCCCAAGAAAGTGGCGAAGAAGCCCGCAGCAGCCAAGAAATCTCCCGCCAAGAAGGTTGCCAAACCCAAGGCAGCGAAGAAAGCAGCCCCCAAAAAGAAGTAAACTGTCAGTTCCAATTTATACCCACAAAGGCTCTTTTAAGAGCCAACCACCTTGTTTTATAAGAGTATCCTCAATTGTACTTATGCGCCACGGACCACGGTCACATGTGAGATGACACAAATGGGGCCCCTGCTAAAATATATTTAATGTGTTACAAGGTTAAACGTTAAACATCGTAGCTGGCCTGTGTTCTAATCCAAATCACCTTTTCCTTGCCTTTTCCTTACATGCTTACAAACCCAACCACGTTAGATATTGTGTTAAACTTAACGACCTTTTGGTTCAACATGAAAACGACATGAATAGTAAGTACCATTACACATAATAGGATTGGATATACATCAATTCAACTCAAATGAGCTTTATTGGCATGAGAAAAGATACGTTTATATTGCCAAAGCAAGTGTCAAAAATAAAATAAAAACAGATGAAAATGGGGAACAATACAGTTGGAGAGGGTACAGCATTCTATAAACAGACTAGAGCTACTGTATGTTGCATTGTGTCATTTCATACAGGGTTTAAACAAATAGCACTGTCCTCATATCAATTTAGATAGTATAAGAACATAAATAAAACAAAGAGAAAGACTCATATCATATCGATAAGAAAAGTTGACTAGTAATATTACTGTAAACTGCCGTGACCAAAAACGAATAGGGGATTGAATTGAATCGTGTGTGTGTGTGGGGGGGGGGGGGGGGGGGGGGCTGCTGATCTGCCTGTCCTCCCTTACGTCCTCAGACTCAGAGGAACCTCCTTCTTTGTGGGCCGGGATGAACCCAAAGTTTTTAGACAGGGGGCAGGACTCTGGGAGGAGCCATAAGGAGGACGATGATGCTGATTGGAGGGGAGCTCAAACACACTCACCCCGCGCTCTCATTCTTTGTTGTGATTGGTTGGGGCGCACCCAGACTCTCCTTTCCTTTCTTTAGTCGAAGATATAAAAGGTCTCGCGCGCCTCTCAACCAGCACATTTCTTTGAGCTACTACTCCAGAAAAACCAACTACACGATGTCAGGACGAGGCAAGACCGGCGGCATCTTCAGCTTGGAGGAGCACAGTGTAACACACTAGATGTAAAGTCTTTTACTGTTTAAGGGCACATCGTTGCTTGGATCATCATGGACATCGCGCTGTACCTGATCGCCGCTGCGATTCTCATCGTGCTGTTCGTGTTCGCGGTGAAGCGGCGCGGTCACACCAAGAATGAGGGCAATGCTGCGGAGGAGGTGGCGGCTGCTGTGGCCCATGGGAAGATGGCACCACCGGATCCGGAGGTCCGGGACATCACACGGATTGAAAGACAAGGTGCACATTCTCACATTCGTGGCCTTGGTTTGGGTGATGATTTGAAGCCAATAAAGGAGTCTCAGGGGATGGTTGGCCAGTTGGCCTCCCGTCGGGCAGCTGGCATCATCCTGGAGATGATCAAAGACGGAAACATCGCTATCGCTGGCAGGGCCATACTGATCGCTGGCAAACCTGGCACAGGAAAGACTGCCATCGCCATGGGTATTGCCCAGTCTCTTGGCCCTGATACCCCATTCACAGTGATGGCCGCTAGTGAAATCCTCTCCTTGGAGATGAGCAAGACGGAGGCACTCACCCAGGCTTTTAGAAAGGCCATTGGAGTGAGGATAAAGGAGGAGACAGAGATCATTGAAGGAAAGGTGGTGAAGATCAAGATTGATCCAGCCACTGCGGTGGGCAAACTTACTCTAAAGACAACAGATATGACGTCCATCTATAACTTCGGCAACAAGACGATTGAGAGCCTCACTAAGGAGAACATTAAGGTTGGAGATGTCATCACCATAGACAAAGCCACTGGTAAGATTAGCAAGCTGGAGCGTCCCTCCACCAAAGAACACCAGCTTCAAAAGAGGAAGGAGGTGGTATCCCTCCATGAGATGGACGTCAACATGAGCCGCCCGCAGAGCTTCCTGTCCCTCTTATCTGGAGACACCGGAGAGATCAAGCCTGAAGTCCGTAAGCAGATCAATGCTAAAGTGTCTCAGTGGAGGGAAGAGGGCCAGGCCGAGATCATTCGAGGGGTGTTATTTATTGATGAGGTTCACATGCTGGACATGGAGTGCTTCTCCTTTCTGGACCATGCCCTGAAGAGTGACCTGTCCCCTGTTCTCATCATGACCACCAACAGAGGCTTCACTCGTATCCGCCTAGACCGTCTCATCATCATCCCCACCTACCCGTACACAAAGAATGAGACCCAACAGATACTCAAGATCCGGTGTGAGGAGGAGGATGTGGAGCTAAGCGATGAGGCTCTCACGGCCTTGACCAATATTGGACTGAAGAAGTCCCTGCACTTAATAAGCACTGCAGGGATGGTGTGTCGCAAACGCAAGGGGACACAGGTGGAGGGGGATGACATCATCTTAGTTTCCTCCCTGTTCCTGGATGAGTCTCTCCTCTTCAATGAAACAGAGCAGACCCATATGTGCTGATGAACGGCTCATCCCGTCAACTTCACACTCAACACAGCACTTCCATGTGTGTCCTGAGCAGTACGCCTGCATGGTGTGAAGTTTGGACAAACACAGATATCTCAAGAACAGGCATACATAGAGATTCCTTGAATTCCCAGATATTTAAGTTTATTGAAACAGCAAAGACGATTAGCTGGCATGGTGTTGACTGCTTTATTGTGACATTTACTGAGAAAACTAATAAACGGTTTTGCCTGTAAAAAAAAAAAAAAAAGCAAGACCGGCGGAAAGGCCAGGGCGAAGGCAAAGACCCGCTCATCCCGTGCTGGGCTCCAGTTCCCCGTGGGTCGTGTCCACAGGCTGCTGCGTAAAGGCAACTATGCTCAGCGTGTCGGTGCCGGCGCTCCCGTCTATCTGGCGGCTGTGCTCGAATACCTGACCGCTGAGATCCTCGAGTTGGCTGGAAACGCTGCCAGGGACAACAAGAAGACCCGTATCATTCCCCGTCATCTCCAGCTGGCCGTCCGCAACGACGAGGAGCTCAACAAACTTCTGGGTGGAGTGACCATCGCTCAGGGCGGTGTTCTGCCCAACATCCAGGCTGTTCTGCTGCCCAAGAAGACCGAGAAAGCCGCCAAGAAATAAACCTGCTTCATTCGTTTGACAAACCCCACAAAGGCTCTTTTAAGAGCCACCCACTGTTTCAGTTTAAAGATGTTTTCCCCAGTTCTTGAACATGCACATTTTATATAAGCTCATTTAGTCATGAGCATATTATGATATTGGCATTTGTAGGCAATGTAATAGGTCTACATTGCATGGATCGTGCCACGTTAATTCAGCATTGAAAGCTGATTTTTATCTAACACATTAATTACATTCGTGTTAAATATTGAGACAAGATGCCTTCTCAGTCAACAATTCAATATAACTGCATAGCGGTTTATACTGGTGTATTTATTTGTAGGATTAATTGACTTTCTACAAAAAAATAAGCATAATACATGGTCCATGATGGCAGATCTTTGAGCACATTGATATACTTGGAAAAATGAATTAGAGTATGATTTTACTATATGCATTACATATTCTTTATACAACAAAGCATCCTTGTGTCAAGTGTTATTTTGTCACTCAAGTAGACATGTTTGTTTCTTGGTCATATCATCTCATATGACACACAATGTATTTTCAGTTTGCTGGAAAGTGGTATTCCATAGTATTATCTATTACAGCAGCTCCAGTGTGAAGTGTTCCCCACCAATCGGTAGAAAGTGACTTATGGTACCTCCCCAAAGAAGGAGGTTCCTGACGACTGACCAATCATAGAATGACGGCGTCTTGCAGACACTAATAAAAGGCAGCCGTTTGCGCTGTTCTCACATTCTAAACTCAACTAAGTTAGAAGAAGCCATGGCAAGAACTAAGCAGACTGCTCGCAAATCCACCGGCGGTAAAGCGCCCAGGAAGCAGCTCGCCACCAAGGCGGCTCGTAAGAGCGCGCCGGCGACCGGTGGAGTGAAGAAGCCTCACCGTTACCGCCCTGGTACAGTGGCTCTGAGGGAGATCCGTCGCTACCAGAAATCCACCGAGCTGCTGATCCGCAAGCTGCCCTTCCAGCGCCTGGTGAGGGAGATCGCCCAGGACTTCAAGACCGACCTGCGCTTCCAGAGCTCCGCCGTCATGGCTCTGCAGGAGTCGGCCGAGGCTTATCTGGTCGGTCTGTTCGAGGACACCAACCTGTGCGCCATCCACGCCAAGAGGGTGACCATCATGCCCAAAGACATCCAGCTGGCCCGTCGTATCCGTGGAGAACGTGCTTAATCTTTCCGTCGCTTGTCAAACCCCCAAAACGGCTCTTTTAAGAGCCACCCATCTATTTGTAAAAAGAGCTAATCTCTGCTATGCGATGAAAATGTGTATTTTAAATGCTTATAAAAACTATGAATCACGGCCACTATCTATCCATTTTTGAGCGGTGCTAACTGCTCCTATAGACCGCTTAAAAAAAATGATGTCACAAATGATGTCACAAATGATGATGACATGAGTCCGCTAGACCAATGAAACACTTCGATTCTGTTGATCTGTCCATGATGTCATAGTCACATAGGCACCCGATTGGTTAACTCTGATTTAGAACGCGTTTAGGCCGCCTAAATTACGTCATAAAAAATTATTGAGCGGTGCTAACATTGAATTTCAAAATAGTTCATTTGAATTTCTCAATTGTATGAGTCATGTATTATCTATAATACATGAAAACAAACCACACTTTTAGACAGAGCGCTTTAATCACAGGGCCCTGTCTAAAAGTGTGGTTTGTTTTCATGTATTATAGAGATATCCAGCTCAAGACAATTTTGAAATTCAAAGAATATAAATAAACAGCTTATCACAAATGATGATGACATGAGTCCACTAGACCAATGAAACACTTCGATTCTGTTGATCTGTCCATGATGTCATAGTCACATAGGCACCCGATTGGTTAACTCTGATTTAGAACGCGTTTAGGCCGCCTAAATTACGTCATAAAAAATTATTGAGCGGTGCTAACCTTGAATTTCAAAATAGTTCATTTGAATTTCTCAATTGTATGAGTCATGTATTATCTATAATACATGAAAACAAACCACACTTTTAGACAGAGCGCTTTAATCACAGGGCCCTGTCTAAAAGTGTGGTTTGTTTTCATGTATTATAGAGATATCCAGCTCAAGACAATTTTGAAATTCAAAGAATATAAATATTCTTGTACTTCAAGAAAGCTTGTACTTCATGTAGATCGAAGTACAAGCTTTACCACGCCTAACCAACTCCATATCCTGGACACTTCATGGGAGCGAAAATACAGTAGAACCTCCTTCTCCTCTTTGGATCTGCAACTACTGTTGAATTTTGTACAATCGGTCTCTCATCTTGCCGGCCTTCTGGCTAAACTGGGACAGTGATCATGAAGGTGATACCTATAATAATGTCATGTTTGGCAGATCCTTGCGGATGTCAGCACTGAGTGACAGAGAGAATGTTTGCAAGATGTCTAGAATGTCTAGAACCACTCCACAGCAGATGTGGGAAAGTCTCGACCAAACAAGTCCAGTATTTGTCTGCAACTCTACAGATCCTTTTGTCATTGTGGTTAAAGTAAAGCAATAGAAACTGTGCATGACATTCCAGCTGCTCTTCATGCTCTTTGGTCTTGGGCTTCTCAGCCATCATTTGCAAGAAGACATCAAATATCGTCCCAACAGAAATAACACATGCCAGACTTGTCTTTTCGAATGACTTTGTCTTCAAAGTATCTTAACATGACCTTTCAGGGTCATTAGAATGCACTATCCTCATGTATTCTAATATTTAGGTACCGGTATGTAGACATGGCAAAGTCCAGCTTATGGTCCTTATAGTACCAGTACTCATCCAGACACCACAGCTCCACACAGAACACCTGGAACACAAAGAAGGGGGCGGTGGCTCTCTCCCTGAAGAGCTCCAGGAAATCAGGCACCATCAACAGTTGGGTCTCTCCTTAGGTCCTCTGTACAGGTGGGTCTCTCCTTAGGTCCTCTTCCTCAGGTGGGTCTCTCCATAGGTCCTTAGGTCCCACTTCTCCAGGCTCACGGGGAATTCCTGGGGACCACCCACTCCTGGTGCTCCAGAACGGATGCAAAAGTGGTGGCGCCCCCAGTGGAGGACCCCCTCCACTGCAGCTCACATAAAATGCCGTAACTCGGGCTAGGAGCGTCCGGGAGAGCCGGGGCCGGTACCTATTCGTCCGCCAAGGCAACGCGGAGACCCCACCCCTCATTTCTCACATGGCCCTCTTCTAGGGCCACCTGCAGGCCGACTTTTAAAACACATTTTTGGACACTGCTCCTACAGTTTTTGCCCTAAAATCACACAAATCGCTACACAGTATGTCTACACTCATCCCATCAACATTAATCTGTCCCATATAGCGCCACCTTCAGGCCGATTTTTAAAAAACACACTTTTGGACACTGCTCCTACAGATTTTGCCCTAAAATCACGGAAATCACTACATAGCATGTCTACACTCATGTCATCAACATGGATCAGGAAGATTTTGGAAAAACCCATTTTTGCCCTATTTGTGGAGATAAGCGACCATCTCCCGATTAGGGAGTCTTACTGGTACTCCCTAAATATTTCTGCACCGCTCACTTCGCACGGGTGCGATTTCAGGTTCAGATTTCAGATTGTGAATACTAAACTGCTCATGTTGAATTCGGCTAATTCATGGTTAGAACAGTTATTGAGCGATCACGGCCATTTGATTGAAGACACACAAAGCATTATTATTATTATTATTATTATAGATTATTTAAAGAAAAACAAGGCTTGAAAATTGTCCACAATGTATCTCCCTAAATATATTTGCACCGCTCACTTCGCACGGGTGCGATTTTTAAATAAACTATTGAATTTTTGCAGGGTTTACAATCATCCAGCATGTACAATAAAGTGACAATAGTCATACAAATACAACAAACGTAATAGAGCAAGTACAAGGAGTATATGTATATATGTAATAAGAGCATTACTTTGTTTTTCTCTTTTCTCCCCTCTCTTTACCTTACCTCAACGCCACAAACTGCCACAAACGGCCTTTAAATATTAATTACAAATGAGTATAAATAGACAAAATACAAAAAAAAAATATGAACATGGACAGATATTACAATAATAAATTGTTTCTTTTTTCTTTCTTTCTTTTTTTTTTTCTTCACAGTGTCAACAGGTGCCATGGCTTTAGTCTCTTTTGTCGGGAGTCAAGTGTTCTTTGCCTTTTAAGTTCAGTTTTGATTTGCTTGAGAACCACCTCTCCTGGGATGAACTCCTGTTTAATAACTATGGCACATCTTGTGTTCCAGATTTTGTTCACAACAGTGCACACAATGGACCACATGAACTTCTGGTCCATGGCAGACAGCTCTTCTTCAAAAACTCCATACATAGCAGCATTATACATAACCTTCACATTAAGACAACTCTGCCATCTAGAGGTAGACATCATGATCTGCTCAAAAAACATGAAGCAAGCTTCTGCAAAAATAGGTCTATGCTTTTACAGTGGTTCTCCACCTGTGGGTCGGGACCCCCAGGGGGTCCCCAATGAAGTGACAATTTAAGGACTTTTTAAGACCTTTTTAATGCTTCAATAAATCCTCTATAAAAACTGGTCAAACACTGGCCGAATTTTCAAATAATATAAGAAAAAGGCACGAAATGTGAAAATAGCTGATCTACAAGCTCACAAGCTTCACAACGCAAGGTGTTGTGAGCTTGTAGATCGGCTATTTTGACATGAGGTGGACTTGATTCTACATCATGAGCCATGGTTAAGTGACACCCAAATGCTGGACACTAATAGTGACAGTTTAAGCACGTTAAACACAACCTTTTCCCAAATGTGAATGGAAGGACAAATCTTAATCATACATAGGATATCACATTAATAATACATTTGGTAAACTCAACTGTTTAAAAATTACATTCACCCATCCCCACGATGCATAACTAATTCTGTTTAAAGATCACAAAACAACCAAAAACGTTTATAACAACAAATTACTGGCCAGTGACCAATTGATGCAAGAGATCATGGAATTTATGTTTGCATTGTATGATGTCCATATGCAAATTCTATGGTTAAAAAAAAATAACAAGAAAAAAGAATAGCATTAATTATGCCAAAATAAGAATATGGATTTCTCTTTAAATGGTCATAATTATTTGTCTGTTTGCTTGTTATAATATGTAGTAGTTCTCATTCCTACATAGGAGGACTGCGTACAATCACAGCTGTTCACTAAGAAGAGGTTCCAGTAGACGGACAATATCAAGCATTTCGGAACAGGCCTTGTTTCCCTTTCTCCGCACCATGTCGACAAGTTCCCGTGCTTTGTCTGACCTGACCTTATGAACTGAACCTCTAACCCACTCCATCTCTGCCTCGTTGATCACGTTCCTGAGTGAGACTCCTTGGATGAACACGTTCCTCCCAATCCTCAGCTTCTCCCCTGCAGATGTGTCTTCTTCATGGGTCCTTGTCATAGCCTCAGTTGCAGTTGCAGAAGCACCTTGAAGATAAGCTGGGGGATTCATAACAATAATAATCAGTAATCACCATCATCATCCTCATGTGTTGTATTATAACAGCAAAGGGGAACACGTTATATTCTGAATATTCTGGTAATTCTTCTATTCCTTCCTTCAAAACAATGTATTGAGACAAACAGCACATAATTTAATGTGTGTCCCAAATACTTCATGTCATGAGCACCCTGAACCACCCTGAACCACCCTGAAGCATGTGAACCCCCACAATCGGCTACAAGAACATTTCGGTTACTCAAGTCTTCCCGACACGGTCTGACTTTGCACCGCGCTGTTATCACAGGTTACATTTGAGAATGGCACTTATCTGTTCTTTTCAAATCTTGTGGGTTTTGCACAGAGAGTAGCAGACAGTGATGTGATTGACACTGTTACTATATTATTTGCAGAGCAGAGATTTTGTACCTGGCAGTGGCACTGTGGCATACACTAGGCATGTGTTATGTTTATTCTTTTTTGAGATCTCAGAATTGCACTGTATTTTTCGTAATCTTTTTTATTGTGACCGAGTAACAGACAGTAGAAGATAATGACTTGTTCAGAGTTGTGTCTTTATATTTAGCCTAAAGGACTTAGCCTAAAAGATGAACACTAAAAGACCAGACTAAACCCAAAAGACTAAGACTAAAATATTTTGATATTTAGTTGACTAAGACTAGACTAGACTAAAACAATTTCAGAAGACTAAGACAGGGTTAAAATTTGCTGAAAAGATTAACACTGACTGATGTTGGGAACCACAGGTGTCCAGCTGCAGGTGATTCCAACAGGGCTGAGAGGCTCCAGGGGTGGGGGAGCAGAGCTGTGACCAGCGCCTCAATGTCTTTGTCTATCCTAGTGCTGTTTTACAAAAACATTTTAAAAATAAATGTAACCACTGTTTTATAAAGGCCAATTTGTAATTTTAAAATGAAGCTACAAAGGCTCTCACAGCAGCCAAAAGGGCTCTCCTATCATCATGACCTTTATCTTCCAGTCTGTAAAGGATGCAGTGAATCCATCTGCTATCACCTTTCTAGTGTCTTCGTGCAGAGATGTTGTCTATTTAACTTCATAATAGTAAAGCAATCAACAATTAAATCATACATTTTGAAAACAGGTTTTGAATTGTTAGAGGTTTCTTTGATCCCCTTCTTTGTTGTGATATAGGTTAGAGCGTATACATATCCTACATGCTATCATTGTTTGGTATCTCTAGTCTAGCATCTACTGTATCTACATCAAAACATAATATAACATAATATTCATTTTAAAATGGAGATAACTTTAAAAGATGAAAATTGCAGTGTTAGTTAGAAATAATCCTTCAGGATTACACCCCAGCGTGGAACCTGTAGGTCTTCTGATGTGGGGCTCCTCACCATCCCTCACAGCAAAGAAGCAGACCCTCGGCTTAGATAGAGCTTTCAGTGTGGCAGCCCCAAGTTAACCTCTGGAACTCACGCCCCATGGGGACTTGCCAGACGCAAACATTGGACTGCAGAGACATTTGTTCACTCAGGCTTTTGGCAAATTGTTTGTTTATTTTTGTTATTATTATTACAGCAAATTAACCGATTTAAGAGAACTCTATGACCAGAGCGCTCTGAAATCACGCTGCTCTGAAACAGAGAATGTAGTATCTTGACTATCTTCCAAATGCTCTCATGCCATCATAACTGTGGTTCCCAAACCTTTTAGCTCAAGACCCAAACGCCATCATTGTTTTAATATGGTTACCAGGAATGCTTTTGGCTGGGAACGGTCACGTGCAACCGTAGGGATACATGGGACATTGTCTTGAGCTTGCCGAAAATAAAGCACGCGAAGAAGAACCATCACAAGCCCTTATAATCACAAGCCCCTCCTACAGCATACCCTGCTTTAACATCAATTATAACATGAATTGGACCATATTTTCACAAAACGCATATCATGGTAATTGAAACGAGGCTTTAAACTAGCGACAGGAATCATATGACAATGTTTATTAAGGTAAGATCATCAAATGTAAAAGTTCGGGGGAAATTAATGGAATCCTATGGAGAACTAGCAGACAATCATAGGAACTTTTAGTTCTGTGTTTAGTTCTGCGGACAACTTGCCCCCTGGTTTAGCCATTCCGGTTACCGCTACTAGGCCTTACACTACTACACCTAGAACTCACCTAACCCCTGCCCATTATGCTAGGGTGGGATGGTTCAGGATAGAGGACAAAAGCAACTTGCCATAGGCGTGGTCTTCAAGATACACAAGATGAGACTGAAGCCCTTGTTATACGGAGACGCTGCAAGCTTTTTTTTTGAAAAATCTTGAAAATTGGTGCAAGTCTTTGAACATTTCAAAAAACCTATGTTTTTTGAAAAACCTATGTTTCTATGTGGTTCTATGTCTCAAACTTTTTCATGTCAAAGACCCCCAAAATGATATGTATTTGACCACGGACCCCCATCTTAAAATATTTAGTTTCGGGGATACTCAGATGTAAAGGGTGTTCAATAGCCCTGATTTATGCCAAAAAATCAAAAACCTCAAAAATGGAGTTAAGAGTTTTTGGCCAGACAGTTACGATATATTCTTTTTAATGAGACATGCATTTTAATTACGCTCCCAAATCCATTATCTATCTATTTTCGCGTATTGAATGAGTCCCGCAGCGCAGTCAATCTGCTGAAGCCACTTGGAAGAATGCAGTTTTGGCACAAAAATGTGGTCAAATTCGTTCTATTGCCGCCAGAATGTGGAATGCCCCACCAACAGGCATAACAAAGTGTGACTCCTTACCCTCCTACAAAACCGTTCTAAAGGAGCACATAAAGGTTGCTGCAAATTGTAACTGCAGACCACAGGTTAATATCGGAATATGAATATACTGATATATTATATTAATTCCAAACATGCAAAACAGGACCTCCTTTAATTACTTCAGTCCATATTAATAATTTTTGATGGCTAGTATTACATTTGTAGTCTTTTTATGTCCAACTTATTTGTAATAAAGTTCATAAAGTTTACAGATTGTAAGTATAGTATAACTAAATAAAGAACACGCTGCATTGCGACACGTTTAGCGCTTGTAGACTGGCTATTTTTAGCTAGGTCTGGTTATTCGTGACAGTAGAGTGATGGAGTGGGACATCAATTTACGAAATAAGTTATGTTCAAATATGGAGATAAGAGGTTTCTGTCGACAGCAACAATATGCAATGTGGCCCCCTGAGTGAGTGTGGAAATACAGTGGCCCCCTCTGTCATCAAAGTTGCCCAACCTTGCTCTAGGCTATAATACCCCCTCCCCCCCCCTCTCCTCTCTCTAGAAACCAATACTGAGGTATTTACCATCTGAAAGCTGGTGTGAGAATGAACTGGGAAGACTGGATCCAGATGAGAACTGTAGCCTACATCACATGTGATCGCCCCTCACCCTGAGCTCCACATAAATAGCAGCATCATTTCTGTCTTTTGTGTACTTTGGTTTTCACTTGGCGTTTGCACAACCGACGACGTGGTTCTTTCTATTCTAAAGGTAAGAGGACAATTACATTTTGCAGAATGCTATGATGACGCATTAGATCAGGCTGCTGATTTACGTTGTAAAAAAAGATATCTAGGCCGGGTGTTCTTCTCTTGTTCTAACTTCTATGTTGGCAAACCGAAACTAGGCAACCTTGTTCTGCTTTATCAAACTTTATATGATTATATGACATTATATGATTAGTAAAGTTGTGTTTTATTAGATTCCCTATAAAGCCTAATATACAATATTATTCAAACCTCCATTAGAGCAGCAGGGGCGAGGGGCGTAGTAGCCTAGTATTAATGCATGGAAAAGTGATCATTTTGGTATTGTTATAGGCTACTTTGTTGCTGAAATGAGCCTAATGGTCTCCAGGCCATTCGACTACATGCAGCTTTTCAGAATGGTTTCGTATAGTCTGGAAATAACATTCATTCGTTAACCACGAATGCACTATCTGCATTCATGGTTAACTATTCCTTGGTTAACTACCGGTATATTTATTAATAATAGACTATAACCTTATGTCTTGTACAAATACCGGTATGTGGTAGGCCTAATTATTGTCTGTGAAAGCACACTTTGCACGTCTTCTGTTTATCGCGTTTACCGTGCTAAAATGTGGGGCATGCGTACGCGTGGGGGCATGCATACAAGTGGCTAAATATGTCTTTTTAGACACAATAAGCCAGCAGTTTCTTTATTGCTATTTACAGTAACACTACTAGCCCCAATAAGTCACATCCAACCATGAAAGATTGCATCGTATCTTGGTGATGGGCTTATTCTGTGTAAAATCACATATTTAGTACTTGTACGCATACCCCCAGCCACTGAAATAAAAATCCCTAAAACAATAGAAAGAAGTAAATGAAATCTTCATCTTTTATATTCTTTAATTACAATCTAAAATATGAACCCTTGTTGTAAAAAAAACAAAGTTGTCCTTTAAAGGTGCTAGAGAGTGAGAGATTGTTTGTTTGTTTACATATTATGTTCCTATTAAAATAAATTGTATTAATATGTATTTTTAGACATTTAACCACTTGAACCCTCAATATTACTCTTGACCCGTGGCTCTGTACTTGGCCTGCTCTTTTTTCCCTCAACACCAAACCTCTCCACTCAAAAAAGCTGATCTACAAGCTAACAGCCTGACGCTTTGTCCTACAGATAATCTCTAAAGAGTCAAGACAGACTCTGTTGCTAGGGAAAAACAGAGTGGGCGTTCCCTTTTACTTGACGATGGCTAGCCAGATTGAGCTACAGAATATGGGGATGCTATAGGGTTCAAGTGGTTTAATGTGAAAATATATATATATGTTTAAGACTTTGATATAGAGGTTGGTGGATTTGACTCTAACATTTTCTTCTGACTTCTTTTCAGATCCTGAATCAACACCATAACCAGTGATGGCAGGCCACACGTATTTGCTATTAGACCTTTTTGAGGATTTGAGTGCTACAGAATTCGGGAGATTCCAATGGCAACTGCGTAACGAGGGCAAAGTTAAAAAAGCCAAGCTTGACAATGCAAACAGGGAGCAAACAATAGATGCAATGGGGGAACATACGATGACGATGAAGTTCTGGAGGTCACGAAAGGGATTCTGAAGAGGATCCATAGGAATGATCTGGCGAGGAAACTCCCAAACACTGGGTCAGATTCAGGACCCAAAGGTAAATTAATGAAATGATATTACATTTTATATCACATCATATCATATCATATCATATCATATCATATCATAATTCCCTCAGCTGTGGGGTCAGAATCCAATGTTAATTCCTTGTGAGATTAATATCAAACACTTTCTCAGTCCCTTTTTATGGCACATTTCATGTTTTTATTACAGGAGTAATTCATAGTAATTGAGTACACCTATTGTACTTATTAGTGCTCTTGAAGTATTTGAGGCATGGATTGAATTCAGGTTCTGGCCATGCAGTAAACATAATATTAATATAACAAATAAAATGTGTCATAGATTTACTAATAATATTAATTCCTTATTTTGTCTTAAAGGTCCTGGTGCAACTCTGCAAAATGTGACAAATCTGCCAAACCTCCCAAATGTGCCAACTGAAGGCGCCAAGAAGCTGAGGGCTGTGAGGTGTGGCTTCATTGAAGGGATCTCAGAGGCCAACCTGCTTGCTCTAGTGGATGAGCTTCTGTCGAAGGATGTTATCAACAATGGTGAAATGGAGGCAGTCAGAGACACTTTCATTGGCAGGATAGCCAAAGCCCGTCAGATTATTGACATGGTGCGGGCAAAGGGAGACAAGGCGAGTTCAGATATGATTGACATAGTTCGTCAGCTGGACTCAAACCTTTGTCAAAACATAGGTTTGTAGTGAGCGTGCCCATGTGAAAAAAGGGAACTACAACACCATCATGACACTTGTGTGGTCTTCAGCGAAGCCCTTAAGGTTTCTAAAGCCAGCTTTTGGTTTTTGTGTGTTCTTGTGTGAATATAGGGAAGGAAAAAAGTGAAGAGCAAATTGTAAATTGCAAATGTATCATTCTTTTTTGTAAATACTATGTTTTGTACACATTTTGTGTGTATTCTTTCCACAAAATAAAACATTCTGCTGTACTTGATGAGTTTGATTTAGTAACTTTTGTAGCCCCATCGTTTGTGGAGGTAAAGTGTAACTGACACTGACACTAATTTCAATCAGTGTTATCTTCCATCTCATGTGTAGTTCTACTACAGATGAATATAAAGCAGCCAGGAGAAGTCTGTGTTCCATATTATTTATATATGTTGAAACAGTGGGTGGTGAGTTACAATGCATGTCCTGTATTCTTCTATCTCAGTGGTTCCCCCCCACACACACACACACACACCAAAAATAAATACATAATAATAATAATCACATTTGAACTGGGGACCTCCCACTCTGATAAGCATGTGGAATTGTAGTAGTTGAGGCATTACATTTAGTTTGACTCGGTTCCACAGATACATATTGTGAAAATAGCAGATCAACAGAGCTTGTAGATTGTCTATTTTCAAAAACAAAAACATTGCCTATTTCTTATAAAATGAAAAAAGTCCCTATGACACATATATTTGGTGGCCTCCCTACAGTAGATCCCTTGGCCCAAGGGTCCTGGACTCACAGATATAAAAAGCTAGATACCTCCTCCGCCGCTGCAGTTCATTAGCGCGACTGGTCAAACACCTCTGGCGGAAGTGCATAACTGTGGAACTGCGGAAGGCACTCTGCCCCCTCCAATGGGAAAGAGGGAGTCCTGCCAGTCCTGCATCTGATTGGACTACCGAGCTTCCCATTCTGTGACGCACAAGGAAGCCTCCTTCAGAATTCCCAAGAGCCCCGCCTCAGAATTCTGGAGGATTGCGTAGAGTTTGGGAGGCTTGCCAGCGGTCTTGGACCAGCACCCCCCAGCCGGAAGAGGCGTCTACCTTTCTATGTCTGTGCCTGGACTAGCCTGGTGTTACCAGATTTGAATCCACCAATGCCACTGTCGCAGAGAACAAGCAGCAACATATAGACGCAAATGAATTAAGGAATCTGGTGTGCAAGATATTCATCATAGTAGGATGAGACTAGTCTCGCAAGCCAGACTGTGCCTCCCACAATTTTCAAATTGTTCTGGTCATGCAGTCTGGAGTAACGGAAGCTCTGAAAATGATTAAGCGAAAGCGGATGTGAAGCCTCATGCCCTTCCGTTTTGTCTTTACAGTCTTGCAAATGTATCCCAATATAAATCAAAATCACTGTGACATACATTATATACTGTAGCTCACTGCTTAGCTGAAGCTAAAAATTTTAAAGATATTTTGAAATATACTTTTATTATACTAGTAAATGACGGAACAGATGACAGCTTCCTGCCTCGGATTTCAAAAAAGTGTAGTTCCAAACTCTATATGCCATTCGGAGTTTGTGGAGTGTTTGAATGGCTAGGCGAGACTAGGATAAGACTGATATGTTATGTGGCTCTGAAGGTGTGTGTGTCTCTATTTATTAAATGTACTATTTATTCTGTATCTGAAACCAGAGGCAGAGACAGTGCAGCAGTTAAGATACAGATACAGAGTAGGAGCAGTACTGTTAGAGCAGGGTAAAACACCATCAATAATGAACAATTTAGAATACTAGAAGCTCGGCCACCCTTCGGGCGGCCGAGTGTCTTGTCGGCGACCTGGCCAACTCGGGAACAATGTAAATA
The DNA here is from genome assembly GCF_963921795.1 of Nannobrachium achirus. Classification (NCBI taxonomy): domain Eukaryota; kingdom Metazoa; phylum Chordata; class Actinopteri; order Myctophiformes; family Myctophidae; genus Nannobrachium; species Nannobrachium achirus. The sequence continues at coordinate 51,702,082 of NC_137813.1, forward strand.
GGGAATGAATGCCCCGCCCTTTAATGCAAACCCCATTATACCTGTTGTCATAGGATCCGTTTTGACCATCTGTTTGCGTGTGTCCATTTATTCCCATATATGGAGATATCTGTCTGTCTACGTCCATTTTATGCCCATATATGGAGATCTTTGTAGGACCCGTTTTGACCATCTGTTTGCCTGTGTCCATGTATGCCCATATATGGAGTTACCTGTCTCTAAGCTTCCATTTTATGCCCATATATGGAGATCAATGTAGGACCCGTATTGACCATCTGTTTGCCCGTGTCCATTTATGCTCATACATGGAGATATCTGTATCTGTCTGTCTGCATCCATTGTATGCCCATATATGGAGATCTCTGTTTGTCTGTGTCCCTTTATTCCCATTATGGAGATCTCTGTATCTGTCTGTGCCTCCGACTGTGTTGCAGACACAATGCCGGTTCCCCCTTTAATGCAAACCCCATTATACCTGTTGTCATACTGTATATGGACACAGGCCATAAGGCCATATGTTAGCCTGTGTCCATTTAAGCGCATATGAACATCAGAACACGTCATACTGATGACATTCCATACGTAACTATGGCATTTTTTCTTGACTCATGTGGCGTACGTGATGTCAGAGCCTTTTATGATGTGATGTCACAAGGAGTCAGCGCTTGTGCCGGTTTCCTCAGAAACAGCCTGATGTCAACAATCATCTCTGTATACGGAGATTCCGAACGTTTGGCGCCGGTTCGGGAAAACCGTGCGTCGTGTCGGGTCGAGGCCGGGCACGGCACTCCGCGCCGCGGCGGGGAACGCGCGTGCCGAATCTGAAGCCGGTGGGACAAACGGTTCTCGAGATACGCGGGGCACATACATACATACAGTACATACATACATACATACATACATACATACATACTCACAGAGATTTCTCGCATTTATTGTAAGATGACAGTATACACCCTCTACACCAGGGGTGGGCAACTTGATGATGGAGAGGCCACTATATTTTCACATTCACTTAGGACCACAATGCATTTATTTTATAGTCAAAAATAGCAAAGAATTGCCGATCTACATGTTTTGAGATTGTAGATCTGCTATTTTTGCTATAATGGACTTAAAGGGGAAGACCACCCATTTTCAATATTGAACTATATTCTGTGTTGCCTAGAACTGGAGGATTGATTTTGGGGTTTGTATTGCAAATCACAATGTGATGACATCACACCATTGTACTTTACAATACAAACCCCAAAATCAATCCTCCAGTTCTAGGCAACACAGAAGAGCGGGAACTTTTTTTTTAAATTTCCACACAAGGACTAAGGTATATTAATGACATAGTTCAATATTGAAAATGGGTGGTCTTCCCTTTTAAATTCAAATATATTTGACATAAAAATAGACTATAGTGCTAAGTCATTAAGCTACTAATATAGACTGAAGTAATTAAAGCGGGTCATGTTTTCATGGTTGGAATTGGAATGGTTGGAACAGCTGATGAAATCAATCATTATATCAGTATTCCTATATTAACCAGTGGGCCACATTAAGTGAAGGTGGGGGCTGCATGTGGCCCCCGGGCCACCAGTTGCCCATGTATGCTCTACACTATGCAATAGATCTATTTGGGCATGATGGTCGACCTCTTGCCGTTAAGGTGCACAGGTAGATGTCTTCAACAGACAGATCAGGCAAACTCAGTACTCCACTGTGTCTGATCTGGATGTCTTCTGGTCTATGTTGTGGCTCCACCTGCTGTTCTGACAATATCATGACAATATAAATTGGCCAGATCATAATTCATTCACTCTTTTACAAATCACCAAGCCAACAAATTAAAATGATCTACATTTAATATGTTAAAACTTTGTCTAGAGGAATTTGAGGTTATCAGCAAATCTTATCTATAGTACAGGCAATAACAGCATCACTTGTTTTAATGATTAGTTAAGTGATTGAAGTGTCAATTGGCTCTAGATTCTGATAGAAATAAATAGTAGTGTTTGCTCAGTAACATAGGTCTTCCTTTTTTCCCCTTAAACCTTTATCCCACGATTTTGTAACCCATTTTTCACCCGGTGTCAAATACCTGATATTTGGTACCAGGGCCGGATCTAGCCATAGGCAAGGGGGGGCAATGCCCCCCTAAATGCCCTGTCTGCCCCACCTAACATGATGGCATGCAAAAATCTAGAATTTCAAAAATATTAAACTATTTGAAATGTTATGCTGCAACTAGGTAGATGGATAGATACACTGATAAGACATGTTGTTTGTATTGTGTGTTATAGGTATAAGTGTGCCAAAATGCTTAGTTTTCTATGCATTTCGGTTGTTTTAGGCGGTTTGTCCCCCCATTTTTGTGACACCCCTATTATTTCTTCCTGCCCCACCTAGTGCTAAAGGCTAGATCCGGCCCTGTTTGGTACTACAGTACACTCCCTCTGCCAACCTGGGGAGACAACGGACTGACCTCATGCTTCCTTCTATGCATGAGGAGCCCAAGTTGTTTCTTTTCACCTGACAGGGGGGGAGTTTCCCCGGTTGGACGTTGCACGTGGAAGGAACACGTTATTCCAACCAGTTCCTATCCCCTCCATCAGCTGCCCCGGCTGGCCAGGATTATAGAGACCAGGATTACTGCATTTCTTTTGTGAGGGTACCTACCCTAGGAGACACGGGGAGAACATGCAAACTCCACAAAGGTCTTCCTGTCTCTCCAGCTATTAACAGAACATGCATTTTCATTTCACCTTGACACTAGACTGAATAGTCTGTATAGTTTCAATGTACAGATTATTGATTGCGACCGTAAGGTCGCAGTTTAGTTGCGACCGTAGGTCGCAGTTTAGTATCAAAACCTCCACCGGCCGTCCGTCGGTCGGTCACACGTCACACGTCACACCTTTGCCCTGCTCATATCTCTGCATCAGTATGACATCACACCACATGTGTACACAAACCTTTGTGTATGTTGCTGTGGCAACAGTGTGTTGTTGCTGGTCTGTTAGTGTACGTTAGCAACCACCTTAGCAACCATGGTTTTACCCTAGCAACCAACTGTTTACCATAGCAACCATGTTTTTTTACCCTAGCAACCAACTGTTTACCATAGCAACCATTTTTTTACCCTAGTATCAAAACCTCCACCGGCCGTCCGTCGGTCACACGTCACACGTCACACCTTTGCCCTGCTCATATCTCCGCATCAGTATGACATCACACTGCTGACATCAGTATGACATCACACCGTACACAAATGACCCTTATATAAGACCGGCATTATCTACCGACAGCTGCTATAAGCCAACCCTGGCGATAAGGTCTGAGTCGAAGAAATGCTTCTTTCCTGGCAAGAATTGCCCCTTTATACTGTAGGGCTCGTTTGTGTATTGTATGACATCACGCCACATCATCGGCTGAGGACTGTGTGATGTCATCATATCTCCATATACGGAGACATAAGTTGCTCATGCCCAAATATGGGCTGGTGAGGTCAGTGTGATGCGTAGGTTATCTCCATATATGGAGATTCAACTTCAATGAGTAACCATGGCAAACTGTCAACTGCCCGTATGTCTTGATAATTGGTAAAACAAACTTTTGGCCTATTTGTGGAGATAAGCGACCACCGGCCGTCCGTCCGTCACACGTCACACGTCACACGTCACACCTTTGCCCTGCTCATATCTCCGCATCAGTATGACATCACCCCACATGTGTACACAAACCTTTGTGTACGTTGCTGTGGCAACAGTCTGTTGTTGCTGGTCTGTTAGTGTACGTTAGCAACCACCTTAGCAACCATGGTTTTACCCTAGCAACCAACTGTTTACCCTAGCAACCAACTGTTTACCATAGCAACCATGTTTTTTTACCCTAGCAACCAACTGTTTACCATAGCAACCAGATACGCAGAGCAGGGATCTCCATATATGGGCATAAACAGGTGACATCACACTGATGTCAGATACTCAGAGCAGGGATTTCTCCATAATATATGGGCATAAAAAGGATTCTGTTATGGATCTCCATATATGGGCATAAAAGGGATTCTGTTAGGGATCTCCATATATGGGCATACAAGGGATTCTGTTAGGGATCTCCATATATGGGCATAAAAGGGATTCTGTTAGGGATCTCCATATATGGGCATAAAAGGGATTCTGTTAGGGATCTCCATATATGGGCATAAAATGGATTCTGTTAGGGATCTCCATATATGGGCATAAAAGGGATTCTGTTAGGGATCTCCATATATGGGCATAAAAGGGATTCTGTTAGGGATCTCCATATATGGGCATAAAAGGGATTCTGTTAGCTGTTAGTGATCTCCATATATGGGCATAAAAGGGATGCTGTTAGGGATCTCCATATATGGGCATAAAGGTGTCTACACACCAAACAGCCTACAGGAGACTCCTTCTGACTGTACACAGACTGCAAAGAACTGCAAAAAACTAAGCACTTATTTTTTATTTTATTTTTTTCAGACGACGCCGACTGTAGTTACTGTATGGCAGTGGTGCCAGGTCTGCTCCTTATAAGCAACGTTGATCCTGTTTTCCTATAATGTTGCTAGTTGTGGGTTGCTTTTGTTTGGGCTTGTTTCTGAAGTGTAGTTGCTTATTTGGCCTTGCTTTCAACATTATTTTATAAAATAACTAATGTAATAGAGTTCAGAGGTGAAACTGGTCGCGCTTTTGGGCTTATTTTCATAGACCTGGTCGCGTATTTCACTCACAGAATCTGGCAACCCTAACCCGGCCGGAGGCAGCTCTGTTCTCCGTGCAGAGGAGGAAAAAAAAGAAAACAACAACACGGGCACTTGATGGACTATTACTAGCCTACTACTAGCTTTGCTTTGGATCCGATTGGAATAGGAATTGAGAGTTGAGATTGAGAATATGGTATTTAGTAAAAATATGCGACGGGAAAATGTCTCTGGCTTGTTTTGGCTTGGTTTTGGAGCAGTAGTAAACTATTCTACAACTCCCTCAATCTTACCGACGGCGAGGGGCGACTGAACAAAACTGAGCAAGTCCAGTTTTCCAGTTTTCGGTCGATAAGGTTCCCGACCCGCTGCCGAAAACCTGACGATGAGCTCCCGTTCGGCAACAGACGCTTTCCGCCGCCTTCCGCCGCCGAATCGTCGCCGAATCTGTGCGGTTAAAAGTGGCCTTAAAAGGGATTCTGTTAGGGATCTCCATATATGAGCATGAAAGGGATTCTGTTAGGGATCTCCATATATGGGCATAAAAGGGATTGTATCCCAGATGATGCCCTGTTAGGAGATCCACACTAACAGAATCCATATATGGTCCTACCGACAGCTGCTATAAGCCAACCCTGGCGATAAGGTCTGAGTCGAAGAAATGCTTCTTTCCTGGCAAGAATTGCCCCTTTATACTGTAGGGCTCGTTTGTGTATTGTATGACATCACGCCACATCATCGGCTGAGGACTGTGTGATGTCATCATATCTCCATATATGGAGACATAAGTTGCTCATGCCCAAATATGGGCTGGTGAGGTCAGACTTAGTGTGATGCGTAGGTTATCTCCATATATGGAGATTCAACTTCAATGAGTAACCATGGCAAACTGTCAACTGCCCGTATGTCTTGATAATTGGTAAAACAAACTTTTGGCCTATTTGTGGAGATAAGCGACCGTTGGTCGCTTATCTCCCGATTAGGGAGTCTTACTGGTCTCCCGATTAGGGAGTCTTACTGGTATCAAAACCTCCACCGGCCGTCCGTCACGTCACACGTCACACCTTTGCCCTGCTCATATCTCCGCATCAGTATGACATCACACTGCTGACATCAGTATGACATCTGATGTCAGCAGTGTGATGTGTACACAAACCTTTGTGTACGTTGCTGTGGCAACAGTCTGTTGTTGCTGGTCTGTTAGTGTACGTTAGCAACCACCTTAGCAACCATGGTTTTACCCTAGCAACCAACTGTTTACCCTAGCAACCAACTGTTTACCATAGCAACCATGTTTTTTTACCCTAGAAACCAACTGTTTACCATAGCAACCATTTTTTTACCCTAGCAACCAACTGTTTACCATAGCAACCATGTTTTTTTTACCTTAGCAACCAACTGTTTACCATAGCAACCATGTTTTTTACCCTAGCAACCAACTGTTTACCCTAGCAACCAGCTGTTTACCATAGCAACCATGTTTTTTACCCTAGCAACCAACTGTTTAACATATGGAGTTATATGTTGTTCGTGTCCAAATATGGGGCTTGTGAGGTCAGACAATGCCGGTCTTATATAAGGGTCATTTGTGTACGGTGTGATGTCATACTGATGTCAGCAGTGTGTGGAGATATCTCCCGATTAGGGAGTCTTACTGGTTATTTTGGTTATTGTACGGTTAGACTGACTTAGTTTACCTACAATCCTAGATTACTTTTTCTATGCATTTGATGCATTACCTTGTGCTGTGCTCATCGTAAACTGCTCTGGATTAAGAGCCTTTGCTATAAATGCCTAACTTGGAAATTGACAGCAATTGCTATCTGTATAGTTTACAAAAATTGTTTTAAACAAATATCACGTACAATATACCACCTTGAATGGCAGGACAGGACACAGTGTTCTTATTAATATAAAAGGTTACTATACAACAAACCACTCTCCCATCCATCAGTGGGGTGCATTGTATTCAATCTTTATTAGCGGTCCATAAAAATACATTTGCTTCTTATTAGTAACGTGCCAAAATGTTTGTCGTCCTTGGACACCATACCACTATACTGTATATTATCTTAACATTCTTATATTATACACTATCTAACATTATTGTTATACTATATTATATGATGTACTATCTTACACTACTATATTTATTACTATTATTATTGCTACTAATTGTATCTCCCTCTCTATCTCTCCTCTGGAACAGCCAATGAGTGTCCATGCAACATCATGTGTTTAATCCTGAAACAGCCAATGAGTGTCTTTTGATTGAATACTTTATTAACAGTTTGCATAGGAAATGCAAAGGACAGTACAGTTCAGTTCAGAGCGGTTTTAAAGGAGGGTAGGGATTTGCACTCCTTTAATGCCATTGGTAGGGTAGGGCATTCCACATAGTTTTGGCATGGCAGGAGAATGAATTTGACTCTTGTGCCGAATCAGGGTTGAACTTGATTAGTAGAGCTGCCTCTGGTGTTGTGATTGTGGATGTTTTGGAAGTAGTTTGACAGGTACATGGGTATCTTTTCATTCATTCAACCTTTATTTATTTCTCGGGAATACATTGAGGGCAGGCCCTCATTTTCAAGAATGCCGAGATTACAATAAGAACAAGCAACAACAATAATAGTAAAAGTAAGAACTGCAGCAAAACAAGTTATGTTATACAAAACCATAAGCAAAGAACAGTACAAAAACAATAAAACAGACAACTTAATTAAAACAATGACAATCAAAAACAATTAGGTTTGTGAGCAGATTTTTGAATCGTCCCAATGAAATCAAGGATTCTAATTTTAAAATGCCTTGTAACTCGTTCCAACTAAAAGGAGCACTAAAACCAATCTTAGTGGTGTAGTATCTTGTATATCAGGCCCAATGAAAGATGCTGTACTCTGTCTTCTGTCCATGCAACAAATAGTCGTGCTGTTGATGTGTCCTTGAGCAAAGCATTGCACCTGTCATTGTTCATTTACTTTGACGGTGATCTGAATGATCATGTCATAAAAAAGATAAAGGTTAAATAATGCAGAAAAAAATCAGTAAGTTGCCTGGATACTGAAGGTATTTTAAGTACATCAGTACAGTTCTACATCAACCCAAGATGTTTAGAGAGTACCGTGTCCATTTCACAGAGAATCGATATCATGCTTGAACTTGCATCAGGTCCTTTGTGTCTCACTGTATCGATGACACAACGTGCCTTTTCTTTTTTCGCCTGCATCCCAGCAGCCATCTCCCGCTCAGCATCAGTTAACACATCCTCTGTAAAAAGCTTTTCCACGAGATAGTTGAGATTGGGAAGAGAAACACTGTCAATGAAGTTGCTCCTCACAGAAGACAGTCTCTCGTCGGCTGGAAGAGTTAGTGTGTTAGTTCCCTAAAAACAGAGAACAGGGGAAATAAAATCAATCCATGTATTTTAAATAAACACAAATAATGATAAAATAAAGAAATAAGATGGCATTTAGCAGTCGCTCTTATCCAGGGTGAGGTAATCACACACATCACATGCAGAGAGACAGTGTAGTGCCAGTGTAGTAAACCAAGAACCTAGCGTCTGTTTGTGAATGCATAAGAGGAATATAAAGTGAGTATTTGGTCTTGACATCTCTCTGGATGTAATGCGCTCTGTAAGAATTCTTTAATAAAAAATACAATTGTTGTCATCATCAATATATACTGTACCTCCTCATCACCTCCCTGAGCAGAGGAACCAGGATTCTGAGAGCAACGATATGCCACCATGTCCTAGACACACACACACACACACACACACACACACACACACACACACACACACACACACACACACACACACACACACACACACACACACACACACAGAGAGAGAGACACACGTAAATGAAATGTGCGTATCTACAGTATGTATCACCTGAACTGATGATGTCAAATCTCTATCTATCTATCTATCTTTCTATCTTTCTATCTATCTATCTATCTATCTATCTATCTATCTATCTATCTATCTACAGGTATCTCTGTGTGAATGGAAATTTACATGTGGTTTGGTTTTAGTTATTTATTATGTGATCTTCTGTTGTATTTTCTATCTTGCTTTTAAGTGTGCACAAAACACCAGACCTCCTCAATCGTATTCACCAGGCACAGTGTCACAAACGTTAAGTGATGGGAGAAATGTACTCCTTCGCCATATACCTCTGTCAAATGTCTATGAGGCCTCCTACGGGTCACTATATACCAAATTCATGTACCTCTGCCTTGACAATACTCAGTCAGCACTACAGTGGACAACCATAAAATAAAAGATGTACCATATTTAATGATAAGGGCATAAACCTTTATATGGGTGTTAAAGAAACACTCAAATGACCCTTAATAGTCAGAACAATCCAATCACTATGACATAAGGGCTTCCCTACACAGCCCACAAGACGGGGGTCAGAGATCAAGAGGGGACAACCGAGCACAAGTGAATCCAAGCCATTCACCACTAGCGCTCAAAAGGGAGGATGTCTCTCTCAACAAAGAATTCCCTAGAAACAGCAGATGCTGAACCAACACTAGTAATTTTAGAAACATTATCAAATTATCCAACCAGTATTTGCCATTATGGAACAAGTTATCTGTGTAACATCTTCATGTCATACTACTCAAGAAAAGCAGAATGTAAAATACTCTGGTAAACTATATCCTAACCTGAGTAAACACTAACGTAATAATGTCAATACTTGATTCACTCAAATTTTGCCCTGAGTCAACCTTCACCTCTAGGTCAATAGTTTCCCAAAAATATTGTCATGTAACCCATTCTGGAGTTGTATCAATGAATTGCCTAACACCTTAAACCGCTATCAATTATGTGAGGTCATATTAAACTGTATCTCTCAATAGATATCGAAGGAATAAGTCAAAATCACGAGACAGAACAATCACTCAATCATAAATCTTGAACCATACGTTGTCAACTATGTAACTCTCCTCTCACACTACCTGCATTGCTGGAAAGAAAAACTCAATATTGGCCTTCTTTTCAAATCCATTACAAAGTCACAAACAGTCCATCTGCTAGTATGCGTATATATATGTACGGTGCATAATCCTATTGAATCAAATCATCTGGGGATTTGATACGTAGGACATACTGCAGGTCATAAATGACTAGACTATCAACATGTCTTAGGCCTTTGTAATATTCTATTCTTGCTAATAACTGATCCTCATATCCTAATAATCCATAATATTTTTACACTAATTGAATGTGTTATCAAGATAGGTTTCATTACCATTATTTGAGCTGACCAACTTGCCATGTCCTTAAATCAAAACTCAAAAGTGCATTATTTTAAATGTCAGCACAATTATTAGACTGGAGTCTAATCAGTACACCTTGAAGACTGTTATCACTTCATCACATACAGATCATAGTTGTGTGCCTGCACTTAATCCATAAACAGTCACTAAAACATCTCTCATAGTCAGCGACAGTTACATGCTACTCAGGTGTTTTGACAAATTCAATGTCCTAATAGGTAAGTCAAACTACAGTACACGTCCAACTTTAGTTATTGTAGGCAATTTTCCTTTTTGCTGTGCTACTCAACTCACAATTCACCGTATTGCACGTGTCACACGTCAATCAACACAGTTCATCAGGAGCCACATTCATTTCAAGACATACTAAACGACCTAATTCTATGCAAATATCCCCAAAAGAAAATGTCTTTCATCGTTTTAAAATCCGAAAATATTAACCCATATCCAGAAGTTCCCTTTATTTATTTTTTTTATTTTTTTCATCCACTAAGTGGAGGATTTCAACACACTGTTGCAAACGCATAAACAGAATTCCGAATAGAATAGCACAGCACTAACTTACATTTTCATGTTCATTACATTTTCTCACATGTAAACAGTTGTCCACACAAACAAAATCAATTTGGTGTACAGTATATTGTCAACCGATAGTATGCTCAACGGTTGTGGAGAGGTCAGAAGTCATAGTCAAAAAGATCTAGTGTTGAAGGACCTTCAAACAAACGTCAGTCAAGTTAAAAACAAACACACCTAACTATCAGTTGTACTCCCAGAAAATACTAACACTTTAGTCCATATATAGAGTCGCAACAAGTGAACAATAAGCTGAATTTTAGACAGGGTCAACGTCCTAACAACAATCAGAAAAAGTGTGACAATGTAAATGGTTTACATAATTCATTGGGAGGAGCCTCGTAAATTTCCCAAATTGTATTTAAACTGTCTAGCTAAACATCATCATTACGATCCGGTTGATTTCCTTTTTGTTACCCTCGTGTAATTTTACCATTGTAATTTAATGCCCACGGTCTGGTCAGACACTTTAATCATAGTAAGAGCTATGCTTTCAGATACAAACATTCATTTGGAATTCAGTCAGTTTAAACTCTAATTAGTCCACAATACAACGTTCATGCAAAGCATCAATTTTCTCTACGCACATTTTCTATTTACCTTTAAACCTCTATATTTTCCCAATTTCTCCCGTCTTAATCCTCTTTTGACCCATGGTAAACCTCATGTACAATATTTACAGCACACTTGCCCTGCTCTACCTACTGTTAAACTGTTCTGCAGCAATAGAGATGTACTAAATCAGTGACTGCATAAATACCATGTTATATTTCTTCTCATATGGTTGTTTTTCAGATTCGGTCAGGGATCTCCACATCTCTCCCACTTTCTTGGAACAGTCTTCAAAAGACAGAGCTGGGTTCTGCTGCTTCACACTGCGATGACGCTCAGAGCTGAACAACATGTATGCAGACCTGCACATGCAAGACATTACACACACAAAAAATACAACCCATTACACACAAAACATAATGTACACAAAACACACAAAACATTACAACACTCAAACACATCACACAGACAAAGAGACAGGTTAGTAAAATGTTACTTCTAGTTGTTTGGTTGTGTTTGATATACATGTATGATTACAGAGGTTGTTTGGGTGTTGGGTCATCTACTCCCATTATTACCACTATGATCAATTATTAGTCAATTATAAGTCAATCGATGGTTGCTTTGCTCGTTCAATAGACTATTTAGCTCGGAAGTAGTCTCTCGAGAACAGACTAACTGGGCTCCCATTCAAAGGACCTTTTCTTTGAGGATGGCTAGCAGATTGGCTCGGAAGTAACAACAGTTCATTACAGTAAGGACACTATCTGACATGTTAACTGTGTGTACTCTTTTGGTCTTGCGTTAAGTATGCACTGTTGAGGGTGTTTAAATTATGTATATTTAGTTCATTAATGATGGCATTTCTTTTGATTGTGATCTATTTTACCCTGCTGTAACTACAGTACTATTCCTGTCCTGTAAAGTGTATTTTAAGCTGCTACAGTATGCTACTTTTGCCAAGTGAATTTCCCTCGTGGGATCAATAAAGGTCATGCCAAAGACTATAATAATGGGACCCAATGCCACTTGGCACTCAGCATCAAGGGTTATTTGGAATGGAGGTCCCTGCGACATACTAGCGTATTATCCACAGAGTGTACTTACATAGTATATCATGGCTGGGGGATGTATTTGTACATCAAGCCGCCTCACACTACAGAAACAGGAGATAGGCTCCTGCTGTATGGGCCACATTGATCGTCAAGGATGAATTATCAACACAACGATAACATCAGGCTGCATCCTGTCTGACTCCAAGTCAGCCAGAGTAACAAGAAACCAAATCTTGGCCCCCCTCAACATCCAGACCTACAGATCAGTATCACTAACTGTTGTCTTTTCCAAAACTCTTGAATGAGTTGTTGTTGTTGTTGCAGTTACTATCAAAACCACCAATGGGTGTCAGTCTGTCTGTCGGTCCGTCCGTCCGTCCGTCAGTCTGTCCATCACGCCACACTTTTGCCCTACTCATATCTCCACCACCGTTGCCCCTATCTATGCCAAACTTTGCACACACACTCCTTGGCTGCCAAACCACAACCATTTATCACATGGCCCTCTTCTAGCGCCACCATGAGGCTGATTCTTGCAAAACACATTTTTGGCTCCAACAGATTTTGCCCGAAAGTCAGGCAAATCGGTACACAGTATGTCTAGACTCATGTCATCAACATGGATCTGTCCCATTTAGCGCCACCATCAGGCCGATTTTTTCAAACCCATTTTTGGACACTGCTCCTACAGATTTTGCCATAAAATCACGCAAAGTGGTACACAGTATGTCTACAGTCATGTCGGATCTGTCCCATTTAGCGCCACCATCAGGATGATTTTTTCATGCGAGCTGACGGTAGCTTATCTTCCCGTACCCTCCTTTTCTCTTGCTCACAAGCTCTCCTATCATTCTTATGCTGATAAAAAATAAAAAAAATAAAGTATGCCTGGTTGGTCAGGTGGGTGGTGATCCGGCTGAAGTTAGCCACACCCACAGTGTTGGGTGAATGGTAAAAGGGGAGGGGATGATTATATGATGTCACTCTATCTGTGTCTTTGGATCGGCCCACAAGGTGGCAGCCTCGAGGAAAAAACCCCAAATATGGGAATACATAATTGCTCATAACAACCACACCAGGGGGTCTAATGAAATACTGTCAACCTCCTAGATACATGAAAACCAGAAAAAGTACAAAACTATGGCACCACCTCTTTAAAGGAGCAGTTCACGCCCAAAATCACTTTTTTTCTATTGATTACTCACCCCATTGAGACTTCATGGATTTTTTTTTGTATTTGACGCATTCCTAAGACGAAAAAAATGATTACAATAAATGTACCCCCATTGATTCCGGATGGGGACCCAAATGCACTTGGGTCCGGAATCAATGGGGGTATATTTTCCGGAATCAATGGGGTACATTTATTGTTATTAAATTACTGTCTTAGGAATGCGTCAAATACAAAAAAATAATATATATATATATATATATATATATATATATATATATATATATATATATATATATATATATATATATATACTGTATATACTGTGTGTATATATATATATATATATATATATATATATATATGTTGAACTCCATGGGGTGAGTAATCAATAGAAAAAAGTGATTTTGGGGGTGAACAACTCCTTTAACCTCCAGGGTGAACAACTCCTTTAACCTCCAGGGTGAACAACTCCTTTAACCTCCAGGCTTTACTACTGCAACTCCCTCCTTGCAGGTCTGCCGGCATGCTCTCTCAAACCCCCTAAATGATCCAGAACTTACTTACTGTAGTAGATAGTATGCTTTTTAAACAGTGTACCGGCATGTGTTTGTGTCTTGTGTACTATGCATGTCTTACAGAGGTTTTTTGGGTAGATTGGGATCTTTCTTTTTGGGTCCCCTCGGAGCCTGAAATAAATAAATAAACAATCCAGAGGCTATTAAGAAAACTCCCTCTGCTTGGAGACCCTGGGAATAAGTTTGTTCACAACCTCAGATAACCAGCATGGCTGTGAACTAGCGGTCATCTTTCCGCCCTAACGTTTTGTGTTCAATTATTGTCTTCAATGTAAATTAACTAACGAAACAATGCTACCACGGAGAGTTAAATACAGCAAATTAATACAGTATACAAATAGCTGATCTCAAGTTTATTAATCTATTATCTGTTCTTTCAAGAGCTGAGTCAATCACCAAGAGAATTAAATGTGTCTCCATTGCCATTTCTTAATATTTGGTGTTGAGGTTACCCATTATTTATGTTTATCACTGATTGGCCCTATAATAATGGGCCAATAGAAATAATGTGTAATAATGTATTGATTGATTGATTGATTGATTGATTGATTGATTGATTGAAGACTTTATTAGAAGTTTGCATAGGAAAAGGTACAGTTTCATGACGGTACAGTTCACTGGTACAAGGTCTACTAAAAGGAGATCCATGAAAAGACTAAGCTTATTTCCACTGGAAACCATTGAAGTATCTCATATAAAATGTGTATAATGTACTGACTGTACGCCTATATATTATTTACCTCAACTTCAACGTTGGTGGTGGTGGTGGAATTAAATGTCAGTCCATAAGGTGTTGTGAGTTCCGCTCTGAGATGGGATATTTTTACATCCATCCCCTCAGCTAAAGGTTTCTTGGCGGCCTCTCTCCACAATGCAATCGATCCATCCATTTCTACCCCATCCTGCAAAAACAAACAAACTTAAAAAGGAGAAACATACATCTTTAAATGTTGGCCACACTGTTATAGTGTTCTGTATGTCTATCTATCTGACTGTCGGGACGTGCAGAGAATGTTAGAGAGGCTGGGCTGAAATTTCTAAAATGGTGAAAACATCGAAAATAGCAGACTTCCAAGTCCAAGCTCACAAAGCGTCGTGCTACAACATGTTTAAGCTTGGAGGTCAGCTATTTTCGGTAATTGATACCACACTGAACTAAGCATAATCAAGTGAATACTGGAGATATGGCGTAACAGCATTTCTACACAGAAAGGGCACTTCTTCCAACATGCTGCATTCAAGTTCAGGAGTGTTTGGACATGGCAATTATCTTGAATGCTGCCTTCAGGTTTGCATTTCTTTCACCATAGCAAAAAATGCATTCATTGTCTGGAGAAGACACTATTTACAGACGGATAAAAGGGCAGGGGCTCAAGCCCCCTTTGATGTCTATGTGTGCACACAGCTGACTATCTCAAAATACAAGGGCAATATTGCCATAAAATTTGGTATGGAAATTAATGCTCCAGTGTCACACGTGGTAAAATCCTATTGCTTTTCGTGATGACAAACCTTTAATGAGCAACCTGGGAAATACTGTATTTAGGCATTGGTGGAGTTCTGCACTCCAAGTGCATTCTTATAAATAAAATATTTTACTAACCTATTAATTTATAAGCTTTGACATGCAGATATTCAAAGAGCTGATAGCATTATGGCTAGTTAAACACTAGTATCAAGACCAAATTATACCTCACGTAATTTCAGTTTTCGCAGGGGATAAGGATCCTCATCCTTCTTCTTGGGATGAATCATCCGGAAATCCATCTGAAAGTTATTTTAAAATAAAATAGGAAGTATGACAATTTTGAACCTTTTTAAAGATATTTGTAACATTTAATTTCATGTTCAAAATTATAGATAACCCAGGACAGCATCTTTGTCTCTGTAGATTTCAGCCACACACACACACACACACACACACACACACACACACACACACACACACACACACACACACACACACCACTAATTAGACTTACCGATGTTATTTGGCCCTGTAGTGAAACGTAACCCCCTGGGAGTTTTTCACTTTTGATGTTCTTGATTTTCAGGAGTGTAGATTCCGACAACTGTTTGGCCTTTGAAGGCTGTAGTTTTTTATGTGGCCCTATAGGGCCCTCCGTTACAGTTTTCAAATCCATTCTAAAAAACAAAACATACAAAGATATTAATAATACAAATGCTGATATGATTTAAAGATCATGTTTAAATTAAACCTCATCTACTTAACTTCAACTATATAAATACATAAAGCCATGCCTAAACTTAAAGGTAGGGCAAGTCATTTAATTCAAATAATAACAAAATACAGTCATATAACACTCTATAGTACTAGTTACTATAGAGTGTTTGGTCCATATTTGGACTTGAGTCTTGTGAGGAGAAAAACAAACAGTACAGTTTTGGTGGAGGAGACAGGTTTTTCTTCAATAAGGATAGAGTGGGTCCTTCCTCCAATCATGGTCGAGTGGGGGTGGGTGTTTTACCATGAGAAATGTCGCAGCTTGTCTCCGTCTGTCTGTCTGTCTGTCTGTCTGTCTGTCTGTCTGTCTGTCTGTCTGTCTGTCTGGGTCAGTACACATTTTACATGCTATGGGTTGGTTGGCCAGCAGAGCAGAAGCTCTCAATGTTATTACCATAATAAAACAAAATGTACAGTAACTAAATACAAATATCACTTTATTTGGATTGCAATACTTTAAAATTTAAAATGTGTTTATATATATATTTTATTTATGTATGTATGTATGTATGTATGTATGTATGTATGTATATGTATGTATGTATGTATGTATGTATGTATGTATGTACTGTTTGTATGTATGTGTTGTCTTTACTCTGAAAGCGAGGTTGCAGGTTTTACCATCTAAACTTAACCTCTCCATCTGGTTTCCAGGCAATCATGCTCCTTACTGTATACATCATGGTCACGAACAAATAGCTGAAACCATGTCCCACATCTTAAATGGGTGCCATGTATACAGGGGACTCTACATAAGTAGGCATGACAGAATAGTGGATTTGATATCAAAAGATATCTCATCCATCTTCAGGTCCTCTATTATGCTATATAAGCATTCTACTGTGAAGCCGAGCATGTTTAGCCTTTGTAATGATGATTCTGCGTTCTCTAACATTTCAGCTAACACCCCTGATGTCATTGTTGTTAATGAAACCCATAGGGAGGTGTTTATTCTCGAGGTCGGCTGTACCTTTGACTACAGCTTAGAGGAAGCTTTCTTAACCAAAGTGTTAAAATATCATCAGCTAGAGCAGACCATCGCTCAGCTAGGCTACAGATGTAAACTCTTGGTTTTTATCTTTGGGAGCCTAGGGCATGTGCACAAGCTGGTTGTAAGGGGCCTTCAAATGGCCGGCCTCCCCAAAAGGAGAGCCAAACAATTAGCAAGGTACTGCTCTGTATCAGCTATTATAGGAAGTCGCTCCATTTGGAGGAGGCGTTGTTATCTTTACCCATGATTGTTGTCTGCTGTGCTTGACATCTATGCCAACAGTATTGTGTGTAACAATGTTCTGCCCTACCTGCACTTTGTAACTGGCAGTTTTCCTTGATTATCTGACTGCACTGATATTGTTTATGTCCTTTGTACGAGGAATTCTTGTACTTCTGCTTATGTGGACATAAATAAACATTTCATATGTATGTATGTATGTATTTATTTATTTATTTATTTATTTATTCCCCGCGGCCCCCGGGCACGTGCCCACGTGCCCACCCTTGCCCAATGGTAAGTCCGGGCCTGTTGAAGAGGCCAGGAGGCCTGCTCCTCTGATGCTGTGAATGCTGTTACTCTGTTGCTGCAATCTTCAATTGTCAACTTCACCCTGACTGGATATTAATATTTGTCCATCATACTAAGGCTAAAAGACATGATATCGACTGATATTTAGTCGACTAGACTAAAACAATTTCAGAAGTCTAAACCAGACTAAGACTAAATTGTATGATTTAGTCTTAGTCTGGCCCTTTCCTGTTCTCCCACTCTCTGCTCGCCCCCTCCCTTCCTGTGAGTAACTGATTGACAATCTGAGCTCGTCGTTTTCACAGCTACTGTATGAGCTGTTTCCTAATGACTGCCTAGTTGGCCAGAGACAAGGGCCATTTATAGTTACGTATGGTTGATTTTGTGTAAGTTTGGGGGTGACAGTACGTACGGTAATTGCGTCGACATGCATAGTTGCTCTCTCCGTTATTTATGTGCCGACCCGCTCTCCGCTCCAATTCTGCTCCCGTTTGGGCCGCGTGCCACATGGAGGTGTTTTTTTAGCCAAAATAGCCAATGTAGAATGACAGAATTTCTTGACCCGACGACCGACGTGATGTTTGCTGTCGGCAACGGCAACGTTATCGCGTATATCGTTTAAATGCAACTCCGCGAGGGACCGAGGTACAGATTGAGATTAACCACCCGGACTGAGTAATTATAACAAAACACACTGCACCCCTCTTGCTGTTGGAGGACAGGCGGTGTGAGTGTGTGTGCGCGCGTTTGTGTGTATGTTTTCTCATGCCAATAAAGCCGTTTCAGGCTGTGACTGTGAGGAGTCCAGATGTCCTCGTCAGTGATTGCAATGATGTTCCTTTTTTCACGTTTCTTGCTAAATTATATTTCTTGTTGGGACACATAGTTTAAGAACCGCTGTCATAAGTAATTTTCCTAACTACTGCCACGGTTGACAAAAGTTCACCACGGGTAGTTCAAGCGTACGTACTTCTTTATCGGTTTTGATCCGTCGGGTTGAGTGCTGTCCGTAAGGTTACGGACAGAGTCAATTGGGCTTGCAAAGCTGGTGTCATACTGGGATGCCCCTCCCCTGGCAGCCATTTTGAGAGGGTCGGGGGATATATATACTAGCTATAGTAGCAGGGCTTGACATTAACTTTTTGAGGCACAGTGTCATCTGGACAGTACATTTCCCATTCACTTGTCCAGGCACAAAAGTCACTGGTCAATTTGCCATTTCAGTCTTTTTTATTATTTTTGTTCCCCCTTTTTTTGACAAATAAATAAGACCTCCTTGGCCCCCTCCACTCCACAGTCCATAGTCTGCATACAGCACAAAGCTGCTAGGAGCATCACAGAAAAAGTGAAACCAAAAGCCACAAGTATATTTAATTATTTTTCCTTAAATCTTTATTCCACGATTTTGTAACCCATTTTTCACCCAGGGTCAAGTACATTTTTAAGTACATTTTTAATTAACTTGTTCATAAGGATGTAATAGTTGTCCCGGACAACAGGACAAGCCTAATGTCTATGAGCCTTTCTGCAGTGCAAAAAAAACAAATAAAAAATAAAGTTGAGCCTCAATGCATGCATGCAGCGTACTAGCTCTAAGGAACATTTTTAAATGTACTTGTGGCTTTTGGGTTCACTTTTTCTGTGACGCTCCTAGCAGCTTTGTGCTGTATAGACTATGGACTGTTGAGTGGAGGGGGCCAAGGGGGTCTTATTTATTTGTCCAAAGAAATAAAATAAAAAAGAATGTGAAATGGCAAATTAACAAAGTGACTTTTGTGGCTGGACAAGTGAAAGGGAAATGTACTTGTCCAGAGGACACTCTGCCTCAAAAAGTTAATGTCAAGCCCTGCTACTATAGCTGTGGCTTTTGGTTTCACTTTTTCTGTGACGCTCCTAGCAGCTTTGTGCTGTATGCAGACTATGGACTGTGGAGTGGAGGAGGCCAAGAGGGTCTTATTTATTTGTCAAAAAGAAAAGAGGAAAAAAATAATAGAAAAGACTGAAATGGCAAATTGACCAGTGACTTTTGTGCCTGGACAAGTGAATGGGAAATGTACTTGTCCAGATGACACTGTGCCTCAAAAAGGTAATGTCAAGCCCTGCTACTATAGCTAGTATATATCCCCCGACCCTCTCAAAATGGCTGCCGGGGGAGGGGCATCCCAGTATGACACCAGCTTTGCAAGCCCAATTATGTACAGAGCTACGGAGCAACCGGATTAAATGACTCTCCCCCTCCGTTTCTTGTGTATTCCTGCGGTCCTTGTGTACTACTATGCATGGTACTTATGCAGGTACAGTATAACCCTATCTGTGATTGCTCTCTGTACTGGTTCATTGTATTGCTGTCTGCTGCTCTGGGTTTCAGTATGTGTTGATCTGTTGTGTATGATTTCTGTGTGTGCTTGTGTTAACCTTATTTTAAGTCAGTAAAGTCTTCTTGGTTTCCTGCAATTACTTTGAAGTTAAGTTCTGCATTTGGGTAATCACCTCCATACCACCAGATCGAGACAGATTATGGATAGTAAACTATTTCCCCATGATATTGTGAATACAAATAAAACATTTTACCTTTACAGAAGCATACTGTAACATTGTTTTACAAGAGGCCTCATATTTAGCATTCTTTTATTTGAATATAGTCCAACTTGTGAACCATTTAATTATTGTGTTTTATTATGTTGTTTGCTAGTTTATACAACCATTAGGACATCAATGTGTTTTCTTGTGGGAAACACATCTCAAACAGGAAAAAACATGTGGTTAACCCTTCATTAAATGGAAGTGTGCTTCAGCGAAAGGTTAACATTCTGACAGACATCATCCATCTAGCTATAGATTTACACACTATTAAACAGAGGTACAGTTGAGAGAGGAGTAAAAAGTACTGTTAAGATGTTTACTTCTTTTTGGAGATCGCCTTCCTTGGTTTCGCTTCCTTGGGCTGGGCTTTCTTCTTTGGTTGGGATTTGTTGGTACCTGTAGATGTGGGCTCCTTTGTGGCTTTCTTGGACACCTTTTTCAAAACCACTCTGAAAAACAAAACCATAAAGATATCTATAATAAAAATTCTGGTATGCATTAAAGATCATGTTTAACTAAATTAAACCTCATATACTTAACTTCAACTATAGATAAATACATGAAGCTTGCATGCTTTACTAAAAAGAAAAGATTAAACTACACAAAACAACTAAACTACTGAAATAAATGGGGGTCAGGGTTACTTCTAGGGGTGTAAATCACCCACTTCAAACAATACCATATTGATTCTTCAGATAATGATTTTATATTTATTTATATCAAACATTTTACTACAATATGATGAAAATGTGATTCGATTCAGGGGCCCATACAATTCATAAGATGATATCCTTTATCACTGAATGTTATTACTTATAGCTAGCAATGTTAGACATTGTCAACTTGGTTATAGTGTCACTTGACCTTGGATTAAAATCTCATCAGTGACCGCCCACTTTTTGGCTGTGGTACTGAAAGATCATTTCTCTTTTTTTTACTCCATAAGGAAAATCTTAAAATCCTTACACTTGTATATATTACAATATAAAGAGTTTAAACCTATAAGCCAACCAGCGACCCGATGTGTTATTATAATAACACATCTAATTCATGAAAAGAATTGGAAAATGCAGAAAGGCAAAGGTTCAAGAATGAGTGAAGGAACTACTCTTCCCATAAACTCATTACACATGCGCGTACAATGGTGTCAACCAAACAATCATTTAGCTTGCTTCTTCTTAATTTTAACCTTCAAATTATTATTATTAATTATAATTATTTTAATATAGGCCAACATGTTGAACCATTGAATTATTATTTTGGAGATCGCCTTCCTTGGTTTCGCTTCCTTGGGCTGGGCTTTCTCCTTTGCTGGGGCTTTGTTGGTAGATGTGGGCTGCTTTATGTCATGCTCAGTCGCTTTCTTGCGGTTCTTGCAGCCTACAGGTTTCTTCAATTCTGGTTTCTTTGCTGCTGGTTCCTTTGCCACAAGTTTATGAACATTAGTGACATAAACAGAACTACTACAGCCACAAAATACAGCAACAACATAAAATAATAAAAAGATCTGCTGTTTATTATTGTGTTAGCCATTCTATCAAGACAGAAAAACGTATTTACCTTTGCTAGTTCATAGCTTGATTTCCGCTTAGCTGGACCAGGACCTTCAAGACAACATGGAGGTGTGGGGTGGGGTGGGGTTGGAGGGTACAGTTATTATGTGTTTAGAGGTACAATCAGGTTTTGTTAGATTGGATTAGATTACATTTGATCTGAAATTAAATCAGAAAATTGCTTAGAATGGCAAAATATGTAGTATTGTATGTGTCAGGGACACTCCTTAATCCAGTGCCTGGCCTGTACACCCACAATTTGGTGTTTTCTCACTTGAAATGAGTCAGTGGGTCCCTAGTGCCACGAATGGCACAATGGCCAAATCAAATATGGCCGCTATTGGCTATGACAAAATTATATATATTTTGACTAGGCCTAATTGTAATGTGTGGAGTGTCCGCCCTGAGACTCGGAGGTCGGGGTTTGAACCCCGGTCGGGTCATACCAAAGACTAAATGGGACCTAGTGCCTCCTGTTTGGCACTCAGCATCAAGGATGCTGAGTTGGATTGGGGTAAGTCCCTGTGACATACGGTACTAGTGTCATGTTCAGGGGGTGTACTTGTACATCAAGCTGCCTCACTTTACAGAATCAGGAGATAGGCTCCTGCCCTATGGGCCTCATGACTCGGCAAGGCTTACTTAGTAATGTGTGGAATTCATTTCTGATATTGTTTTGACCATTTTGGGTGATTTTGACCTTGAAAGGTCATGGTCAAGGTGGTCATTTTGCTATTCCAAAGACCTTGGTCATAACTTGGCAGAGCAGTGCAATAAGTCTAATTCAACTAATTCTGACATTTATAATTATCTTTTAATATTCTGATAACCTCAAAGTTCCCTTGGGGTGTGGACACACCGAACATTGATTCTGCCAATGCGGCGGATTCTGCCAAAGCTTTTCAATGGGAACAGAGCCATTTGCGGATTTCAGAGGAAAAACTAAACAAAAAAAGAAACTCTCCATTCCCTTTGAAAAGTATTGGCAGAATCCACCCGCATAGGCAGAATTTAATTTTGGTGTGACCACACCCTTAAAAGTGCTTTCCCCAACTCTAAACTCCTCCTATGATCTTCGCAAGTGAAGAACCAGCCATCGTGAGTGTATATGTCACGGTTTGATAGAGAAACAGTACGATCGAGAAACGGAGCACTCGTCGTGCGGCACGGGGCGGAACAAGCGGTCGCTTTGAGCCGCAACAACATAGCGTCGGCAGGAATGATAGCGCCTCACCCCACGGAGGTTAGGGTTAGGGTTAGGGTTAGGCATAGTTTTACTGAGGTTAAGGTTAGGGTTAGGGTTAGAGTAAGGCATAGTAAGCTAATGGCAAAACACTGCCGAGCTGGGCTAGTAAATAAAGAAAGAGAGTCGCAAACGAGTGACGTCAGCGCCTTCACTAGTGAATGGCTGTCGTCGCCATCTGGTGGTGATTGGTGTGTGGTGAACGACAAAACAAGCGCTCTTACCATGAACGTACTGAGTTACCCAAACGTACTGTAACATATACATATAGCTCTAACTAAATCCATTTAATCTAATAACAAGCCATGATCAACTCATATTCCCATAAAGCACCAAACACACAAGATAATTAACGCTCTCCTCTTCATGCTGTTGTCCCTCTCCCTCCCCAGCTCCCCTGGCATGGCCTGTTTCAGAACCCTGAGAGCGAGCCAACAAATAACTAACAAATGAAAAGCTAATGAAAAATAGACATTTACCTAAATGAATATTATACCTACCATATCTTATTATAACCCACCAGCATAGTGAGAAACCCATGGGTGACCTACCAGGTCAAACCATAACAAGCCACCCTCTACCTGAGGGGTTTGTATACAGGCTATATTCTAGGCTACTGAGAGCTGCGTAGAGGCCCAAACCTCTAGTAGTGTTCAAATTGCAATAGATTAAAAAAAATGCAACAGGGACTGATAGGCCTAATGATTTTGATCTTTATCTCATAAGATAATTTTTATCTTCTGAGAAGCAAACTTTGGATTATGACCCTGTTAGCTGGGGGAAATGATATGATATATGATATCGTTGTTGTCCAATGAAACCTTGTATGTCCAAAACAGTTTGTTTTGCATTTATCATTTTAAAAATGATTTGAACAAGTGAAAACAGCCGATCTACAAGCACACAACGCCTCGCACCACGAGGCGTTGTGTGCTTGTAGACGGGCCTTGTATGATGAAGCAGGGCTTTACTTTTCGAAAGAACGTACAAATTTGAAACTTGGAGATACAAGGTTTCCACCCGACAACAATGATATGATATGATATGATATGATATGATATGATATGATATGATATGATGAATACCAGATGAGATCATTAGCCCAAATTCACATTCGCCTCTGGCGTCTATCCGGCGGAACGGTATAACGGTCTCTACCTGTTATTCCTAAACATAACCTCTGTAAACAGTTAAACCAAACCTTATTCCTAACCTATTCCTAATATTAACTTCAGTAAAACTATGTCTAACCCTAGACGTATTTTCCCTTAGTAAAAAACGCCCCACCGAGCGGTCGGCGTGAGGATGGCAGAAAAGATTAGGGTGAGTGTGAATTGGGGTGAGCTATCTGGTGAGCTATATGATATGACACTTAAATATTAAATTAAATTACCTTTGGATCCTGAATCTGACCCAGTGTTTGGGAGTTTCAGCACTAGATCTTTCTTATCGATCTTCTTCAGAATCCTTTTCGTGACTTCCAGAACTTCATTGTCATCGTATATTCCTACCATTGCATCTATTGTTTGCTCCCTGTTTGCATTGTCAAGCTTGGCTTTTTTAACTTTGCCCTCATTGCGCAGTTGCCATTGGAATCTCTCGAATTCTGCACCATCCAAATCATCAAAAATGTCTAATAGACAAGATTTGTGGTCTGCCATCACTAGTTATGGTGTTGGAATAAAGATTCAGGATTTGAAAAGAAGTCAGAAGAAAATGTTAGCTAAAAATCCTCAATCCTAAAAAAAGAAAAGAAAAAAGAAAAGAAACATTAGTAGGCAGGCCATCAAATCATTCTCACATTTATAGTTACAGTATTTCAGAAAATCTGTGGTTGAGTATAAATAACATTAAACATCGAGGGACAAGGCCCTTCAAACAAATCATGTGTATGGTTATGATGTATGGTCATGCAGGTAGGGGTTGTTCTTGAAAAGATTAGCCAAGTCATGTGACACAGAGGAAATCTGGCACAAGAAAAAAGAATATGCTCTACCAAACGGTTGAGATGTATGTTAGTGGTAAAAGAGTAGTGTCCAATCAACATACACAGTACACCTGTTCACCTATTCAACCCTAATTATCAAAGTTCAACATATTATCTAAAGTTCATCATCTGATATTTGTTTTGTCACTAATATGTCAAGAAAATGAAAAAAAATGTTTTTGAATTTGACATTATCCAATAATATGTCCCCAAAATACATGACAATTAGGCATTTTTGCGCATATAATGCATAATTTGCATATTTAAAAATAAAGTTTCTTTAATGTAAGTAATCAACTGGAGAAGTTTCATTGTTCTAGCTATCAGTTAAAGTTTTTTCTATCAAATGCACCCTTAACGTACATCTCTACCATTTGGTAGAGGCTTATAGTTTAAAAACTGGTGGGTGTATTGTAAAAGAAACAATTGATTGTTGTTATTAATGCCTAAAGGGAATAGAAAATCTAAAGAAATATTTTTTTGACAGCTTCTTTCTTGGTGCAACCTTCAAAGGGTTAAATCAGTATCCTGGTCTGTATCTCATGCGATTGATTGATTGATTGATTGATTGATTGATTCATTGATTCATTGATGCATTGATTAATTGATTGATTGAACCAACAAACAAACAAACAAACAAATGAGACAGTGAATGTCAGGTCCAGTTCTAATTTGTTATTGCTATATCATGACTTCATGGAAGTTTATGCTGCCACTATCTACCTGAGTATGAAATAAAGACCCATTTTCTGTCGATTTGTGGACACTGACAATCGGTTCAAATTCTAAAGAGTGTTAATTAATCCATAGCCAAATTTGTGTAGAAAGGTATGTCATTGTATACTTACAATACTTTGATCATGGTTTGTCATAACCAGAATGTGAAGACTTTTACCAAACTTTCTTCTTTGAACCTACAGTATGTGTGTGCATTGTAAAACTTCATTTTATAGTATTATATTGTATTGCATTGCAGTGAGTGAATAAAAAATACAATAAACTAGTAGTAAGACGCCTCAGGGCAACATGCAACCTCGTCCTGGTCGCGCCAATTCTTGGCCATCTGACCAGTGATGTATATCAGATCAGTTACCCATATATGGAGACCCCTGCATGATAGTCAACAATGTTATGTAAAAACATGCCCATATATGGGCATTACCAAATATGGGCATTCCCAGATATGTCCTTAATATTGATGACATTGGGACAGGGATCTCCATAATGGGCATAAAACGTATGTTAATTAGTAAAGCCAAGCAAAGCCTTGGAGAGTTAGGGCCTGGGTTTGATGCCTGGGGCCATGTCTTGGCCAGTGATATATTGATGACATCAGGGATCTTCATATATGGGCATAAAAGGGATTCTGGGGAATACCCATATATGGACTTTTACATAGGTGATGTCACCTGTGATATCACCTGTGATGTCACAGTGATGTGTCTTGTGTCAAGGGAACCAAGTCAACCAACCAAGTAGCTGTAAAAATATGTACACACCAAGCCCCCAGAACGGCTTGTAAACGTTGAAGTGGCTGCCCTACTGGCCAAAGTTTGAATTTCAGGCGGGGTGAAACATACATGCACGAGCATAAGAGCACGCCGCTGGAGTCTAGGGTTCAATGGACGTCGACGTCGTTCGTGACGTCATTACGTCTCGGCGTCAAACATTTTGGTCTCTAGGTAGAGACCAATTTCCCCCAGAATGCACCTGGATTCACCCACAATGCACTGGAATTCAGCTACTTCCGCATGCTTCCAAACGCCACTGAGCACTTGCATTGAAATGATAGCTGGGGGCGGGGCTGGTCCGCTCTCTATTATATATATATATACTCTATGGTACACACACGGAGACAAGCTGTGACTTTTCTCATTAATTTGCAATAAATACAATAAAATACATACAGACAAATGTGCCATTGGTTCCACAGACTAGAGTAGAACCTGACAAAACTATGTATACTGTTAGTTATGACAGCAATGTTGTCATTTACTGACTCAGATGCCCTACACATAGGGTTGCCACCCGTTCCGTAAAATACGGATTCGTCCCGTATTTGAGAATGAAATGTTGTGTTCCGTATTGAACCAATACGGAACGCAGTTTGTTCCGTATTTCCCAAATGCCCCATAAAGGTCTGTCACTCAAACACTGAATTTAACAATAATGAACTGGCAGCACTCGTGGGAGGCAAGCAGGACATCCTGTGTGCGTAAACATAAAACATCCAGTGGCTCGGTGCGGTGGCTGTGTCTGGTCACGGTCTGTCAGTCTGTGTCCTCCATCCACTAGTAGCCCGGCCGGCAGTCGCTGCCTGCAGTCATTTACACTGCGTTACGGTGAGCACCGCGGATTTACCCCACAAGCGAGCTGCTCTACAAGCTCGAGTGTTTCGTTATTTAATAATAACACTCTAATAGTTCACAGAAGAGAAGTGTAAATTCAATAGGAGACGTTTAAATACACAAAAAGCACGAGCGCACCAAACTCTCTGTGTGCGCCTCTGTCAGGTTGGTGGGAGGAACCAGCAGCCACCAGTAACCCCTCTACCAGTTCAAGATAAGATACAATAAGGTGACATGAGATGAGATAAACCTCTATTGATCCCAAGAAGGAAATAACACAGGAGAGGTATTTTAAGCATACAACTGGTTGAAATGTGATATGGTGTGAGCTTGACATTTTCAAAATGTCTTTGAATTTGAACATTTTATTTTTGAAACACAAATCTTGAATGACCTGGCAAAAAATATATATAAACTAGAAAAATGCTCTATGGAGCACGGGTCTCCGCCAGGTCAGGTAGGA
Organism: Nannobrachium achirus; assembly: GCF_963921795.1. NCBI lineage: Eukaryota > Metazoa > Chordata > Actinopteri > Myctophiformes > Myctophidae > Nannobrachium > Nannobrachium achirus. The sequence continues at coordinate 51,729,970 of NC_137813.1, forward strand.
TATTCATGCAATTTAATTTGTCATATTTTGGAAACAATTGCCGATTTCAAACTGCAAAAAGCTTACACAATATTGTGTGTTAGTTATAACAATTCTATGTATTTCTGGGGTTCTGGATTTTAAAACACGCATTTTCTTCCCGGCACGCGGCAGTGCCGCGCGCCCGGAACGCACGCCACCGCGCGGCCGGAAGAGGTGTCCCTTATTTCAGTTTCTGAAAGGTGGCAACCCTACCTACACATAAATCTATACATAAGATTGCTAAAGAGCAGAGCAGGTGGGTACTGGGTACCCCAACACTAACAAACATCTGGCTTGCATTGGAGCTTCTTGGAGCTCTCAGCAGCAGCCTCATACAGCAGTGGTGGAAAGTAAAAGCACATTTACTCAAGTGCTGTACTTAAGTACAATTATGAGGTATTTTTACTTTACTTGAGTACCGTATGTCCAATTTTCAGTACTTTTACTTCTATTCCACGACATCTCAGAGGCAAATATTATACATACTCCACTACAATTATTTGAAAGCCTAATAGTTACTTTGTAGATTTTGATTATTACAAAAACATACATTAAGCACTTCAGCCCTGGCTGCATCACATTCTCAATATACATATTTTCAACATATTTTAAGCTCACAACGCATCGCATTGCGACACATATTGTGCTATTTTCAAAAAGATTTTTAAACTATAGGCCTACGTGCGAAAACTTCTAATCAATCAATCAATCAATCAATCAATCAATCAATCAATCAAACACAGCATTGTCTGATACTTTTTCCACCACTCTCATACAGTTATATAAGCCACTATGAGTCGTCTGATGCTGTCTTGTTTGTAGGCCTACTGGTGGCCAGTGAATAGTGACAGGGCAGGGCACTGCATGGGCACTTGGGCAGTACTACGCAGTAGACCTATACAGAGGTGTAGCCTGCAGATGTGAAATCTTCACCTGAATGCCTACACTGTTACATGTGCAACACGGCATCCCTTGAGCATATAGGCCTAAAGCTTTCTCATGATTAACGTGGACATGGTCAAAAGCTCACCTCTCTCTCTCTCTCTCTCTCTCTCTCTCTCTCTCTCTCTCTCTCTCTCTCTCTCCAGTCTGTCTGTCTGACTGTGAGACTGTCTGTCTGTTCTCGCCAATTTACGCCAATGACACGGAGAGAGAGAGAGAGAGAGAGAGAGAGAGAGAGAGAGAGAGTGAGCTCACTGAGCTGTGGTCAATTCATTCATAAAAATACGCGCGCTGCGCGCAAAACCAGATTTTTTGTCTTGTTTTTCTCCTGCGCGACTGGATCACATTAGGCGCTCATGCACGTTAACGTGCGGCCGCACATCACAATGAAATTCAAAGGACTATAGGAGCTTTTATTTGTATTGGCATGAGAAAATGTCACTTGAAAACAAGTAACATAAATATACACAAATACAGGGGAAACGTAACAAATGTAGCCTAAAGCCTGCCTATAACAATCGGGAGGGATATTAAGCTGAAGACATCGCAGATAGATTTAGGCTATTTTAATAGAAGAAGACCACTTGCCTATACTGTCTAGACCTGCAAACAAACGATCGGATGAAACTCTTGATAAGTCTGTCCAGCCGGAAAATCAGCAAAGTTTTAAATGAACAGTTAGACTCATAGACAGTCATATAACAAATAATTGCGTCGAGTCATATCATATAGCCTTCTAGTCTATATTTAAAATGTCCTACCTTTGGCATGAAATACAAAAATAAAATAAGTCGACTCGTCTCTCAGTCGTCTTTTCTACTTTCCTTTTCCAATGAAAAGGAAACCTAAAATGTAAGCACACGGAAATAGTCAACTAGATGCTGCTGCGCCTGCGTCACAATGGAGCTGGTCTGCTCTATTTTCCCCATGATTTTCCCTCTTCAAAACTCTTTGCCAACAATAGCCGATCTACAAGCTATAACAAGCTTCACAACAATTGCATTTTTGGCAAAAGTTTGCCAAAAATGGTAGGGTCCAACAAACAAAAAAATCAATCAAGGTCAGGTTTATTAATCATAAATTGGGCAATTAATGCTACAGCAGATAATACGAACTCTAATAACACACTACAGTAAACATAAACAATAACATAGACGTCCATAGATCTAGATAATAATAGTGTCCCCAGCAACAAGGTAACAGTATAGTATAAAGTTTGCATTCCTGGTAAACTTTGAGTAGGGGTGGGAGCAAGAATTGAGTCAACAAAAGGAAGAACACAGCAGCTAAAGCAGTAGTTCTCAACCCTTTTCAGGCCGTGACCACCCAAAATAATATTTGAACTCTGGGGTTATTCGAGTCCTTCTCCTTTAACACCAATTCAGGCCGGGAACACATTTTAGTGTAGTACAGTACATACATTATGTAGCAACATATTTGTTTTTGTAATTTTTGAATAATATTTGACTTTTTTCAGAAAACTTAGGTCAGCCCTAAATGGATTAACATTCATGAAGGGTTTAGTTAACATAAAATATTTTGCATGCTTTCATAAAATATCACAGGATTAATGTGATGACAGGCTCCTCTCACAACTGAAAATAACATGTTTAACATGTTTTTTTTTTTTTTATCCCACGATTTTGCAACCCATTTTCACCCAGTGCCAATTGCCTATGTAATCCTGGGCTCTGCCCTCCCTCTGCCGCGCCTGGGGAGACAACGGACTGACCTCATGCTTCCTTCAATGCATGAGTAGTCCAAGTTGTTTCTTTTCACCTGACAGGGGGGATTTTCCCCGGGATGGACGTAGCGCGTGGAAGGAACACGTTATTCCAACCAGTTCCTTTCCCCTCCAACAAGCGCCCCGGCTGGCCAGGGGGAGGCATTATTGAGACCAGGATTACTGCATGTTTTTGTGAGGGTATCTACCCTAGGAGACACAGGGAGAACATGCAAACTCCACACAGAAAGGCCCTATCGCTGACCCCTCCTAGGGTGTGGGCGCTGATGACGCGGAGGGAGAAACACGCCCCCAGCATTCACAGCGTCCCCCGGCGGGAATCGAAAACATGTTTAACATGTTATAACATTATTAGTAAGGGGGGTAATAATAATAATAATAATAATAATAATAATAATAATATAATAGCTTGAATTTAAATATTGTCTTTCATGAACCCAATTATGCTTTACATCAAAACAATGAACAACCAACAAACAAACAAAACAACAAACAACTATTTGCCATAAGCCTGAGAGAATAGGTGTTGGTGTTGTATTCTAATCGTGAAATGAAATCAATATTACACAAATTGAAACCAGCTAATTATGCCAAGTTAAAACAGATTGAAACTGAAACATTAAGATGACGTTGAACAGCCAACTATAGCCATCATTGTTAACATAGATTTTGCCGGGCTCATGTTCATCACAGGGGTCGGGGACATGTAGTGGCCTTCTTCTTCATCGTCATCACTCTGACCCTCCACTGCTCTCCATCCAGGGTTGAGGTTTCTGTGGTGCTGCTCTCAGGATACATGTCTGTATTAGTATAGGCAGCAAACCGCAGCATCATTCTCCTCCTCCTCCTCTTCCCCGCCAGGGCTGTGGGTGTGTTTGTGCATGTTACTGAGGTCAACAAGAGAACACACAAGTTTAGTGTAAATGATGAGACCCAGGGCTCTGTTTTCATTGGTGCCTTTAAAAATATTTTAAATACTTAAAATAGCTGATCTACATCAATTGGCTATTTGAGCTATTTAAAAATGTTTTTCAAAAAAATAAAAAAATAAAATGTCAAAAACGTTTAGGGATAAGGGGTAAGGCACTGGCGAAAATAGGGCCCTGCGTGTGCAATGACGATGATGATGTTGTTGATGATCATCAGTATAACATTGCATGCTCTTTTTACAGTCAGGTTAATCCTATTAAGAGGTTCTTCAACTTTCAGTGTACTGACCCGTTCTCATAGTCATCACAGTTATCATCATTGCCATGGTGACAGGTGAAGGCTTCTGCATTGACGTAGATTACTTCATCATTGGTTCTTCCCACTGTGTTGTAGGTGTTCATTACACCATGGAAGAAATGCATACATACATAATAGAAAGGGGAACATAAGAAAATCTGCTAACTAAATCGTTACCAAGAAATCTCTTCACCAATGTGTTTCTAAAGGTGTGTAATAATTTGAAATTCAACTCCCGGGGGAAACCTGATTTGTGTTTGTGTCCCATTAACTTTACTATACAGGAAAAAAATACAAAACATAGATCTGCTTTAAGTAGCATGTGAGGGGTCAAACTAGGGGTTTTTCATGATGCTGAATCCATTGCAAGCATTTGTTTTGCACAAAAAACATTCCTTGGGCTACAAATAGCCCCCTCAAAACGGTGATAATTGATGATTCATCACTAAACCATCATTTTGTGGGTCAGTTTTTAGCCCACAGAATGTTTTTTGTGCAAAACAAATGCCTGCAATGGATTCGGCATCATGAGAAACCCCTAGTTTGACCCCTCACATGCTACTTAAAGCATATTTATTATTATTCTTTTTTTCCTGTATAGTAAAGTTAAGGGGACACAAACACAAATCAGTTTTTTAATGAGGTTTCCCCCGGGAGTTGAATTTCAACCTAGTACATATTATTACACACCTTTAGAAACACATTGGTGAAGAAATGTCTTGGTAACGATTTACTTCGCAGATTGGTCAAATATCTTATAAAATCCCCTTACTATAATGTGTTGCTGTCATATACAGATATGCAGTATCACTTTGATCTCATTCAATTCCTGTACTGAACTGTCTTGTGCTTTTCCTAAATAATAATACAATATTAAAGTAATAAAGTATTCAATCAATCAATCAATCAATCAAAATGTAGACCGTGCACCCATATATATTACACCCTCCTTCATTGTAAGGGTCGATCCATACCGTTATAAGGAGCCTAACTAATTTCGGTTCGGCAGTAGGCGAACCCAAATATGGTTCGCATCCCCCGGTTCGGGGGGGCGTCAACCGACTAAATTCGGCTCTACGGTGCTGACGAAATGTTGTGACCTCCCGACTTAATTTCGGTACTCAGCGGTGTCTTCTCATTCATTCATCCCGGCTTCACGTTCATATTCTCGACTGTGAATCCAAGGAAACAGCCGTCGTTTGTGTGGGAGACACGCCGACTTCCAAATGCTTGTGTGGCCGTGTATTGGGCATCAGAGAGCGGATACTGGAGACGAAGAGTGGTGGACTGGGAGGCGCGCGCGACACACACACACACACACACACACACACACACACACCCCTTTGCTGCGTGTATCGCTGCTAACGCGTCGCCGACCGTTTTAAAGAGAAAAGAAGAGCTTAAACACAACTTTGCTAATTGCTAGTGTTCCGTGTTTATGTTTTTTTTTCCACGACGAGTTGTGTGACTGCGTGATGACATGCATGCAGCAAGGGAGGCGGCACGTCTATAATGTGAGCTTGTAGATTAAATGTTTTTGACAGAGCTCGAGCCGAGCGTTTGTGAGTGTGAATGAGAGAGAGAGAAGAGACCCCGCTGGTGCTGCTGCCTGCTGGAGCTGCTACTCACTGGACCGTCATTCAGTGTGCAGCGCGAGGGCAAGTCAGATATGTATATCCGCCCTGCAACGCTCATTCATCGGCCACAAACGTCGTCATGCCACGGACCTCCAATATTTACAAGCGACTTGGGCACTAGCCGTTAAGAAAGTATGGATGAACTCCCCCCAAACCTAAATAATATCGGGTCGGGGCGTCCTCCCGAACCGAAATTAGTTAGGCTCCTTATAACGGTATGAAACGACCCTAAGAAACACACAATAAGCAGAATGCACTTTGATAAATGCAGAGTGTGTGTGCGTGCGTGCAATATATACTGTAGCTGGGCTTGTCGATCTGTGACAAGCTTTGTGACAAACAAAGCTAGGTAGTAACATGATTCATGTATTAGTTTATGTTTATAGGCCTTCTTAACCACTTATTGATTATTATTTTATAAGACAAAAATGGAGAACAGAACAAGTATAGTCAATACAACTGAAATGTAGTACAGTACAAGTACAGTTAACCACCCTGCCTAAAAGGAACATCCCAAATAAGACCTTTTACGGTCTTTTTACGTTGGAAGCCCTCTGTATATATTTAATTCATGGACATAATAAATAGCAAGCAAATAAGACATTCAATAATATTGCAGTTATAAAAACTATATAAAAGGGCCCTATACTTAGTTAACTGGATTCCTAAGGGCTCTACAGTAAATATCTGTGCCAAAAAACAGATTTGATCTGGAGACACATGTGAAGAGGTTTATGTGTTATTTAAGGAACCAGGACATGTGCATGACATTCTGGAAACCTAGGACTACAGTTATGAGCAGAGTTTTTTCAAATGCTTCCTCCATGCAGTCTTTGCAATGGAAGCACAGAAAAAGTGCAAGACTGTCCCCCAGATGTTTCGTCTTTGAAATCATGCAAATTTGTCCGATACTGTAAATCATTCAAATGCTTAGCAGAAATGAAAATCTTATTTTAAAGATATTTTAAATTATATTTTCATGAAATGACAAATAAAATAACTTCCTTTGCACCACTTTTAGGGGCGTAGTTTCAAACTATATCCACCATTCAGAGATTGTAGAATTGTTGTCTGGGTTGAGATAATAATTACTCACAGAAAGTGTGATTGGAGTTGGCCACAACGCACATTCCTGGTCTGCACCTCCACATCAGCAACGGACCAATCAGCAGGAGAAGTAAAACTAGGAGTATGTGTACTACAGTTACAGGGATTGGAGAGGCTGGATGGAGGGGAGAAAGAAAGAAAGAAAGAAAGAAAGAAAGAAAGAAAGAAAGAAAGAAAGAAAGAAAGAAAGAAAGAAAGAAGTGAACAGAGATGTAGTTGGAAGATGTGTGTATTTCATCACATTTACATTAATTAATCTCTTACTGTTGACTAAGACGGTGAGCAATTCTGAGCTGTTAGAAGTGAACTTTCGGGTGGAGACGATGACTTCATAGACACAGCTGTAGTTTCGCTGGTGTTCATACTCTGCAGCAGGGAACTGGAAATAGGCAGAGTGGTTGACTGCTGACTGCTGCTGCTGCATGACATAGCTGTTGGAGCCAGAGAAGATGAGGGAGAAGATGCCTCCAGGATACTGGGGGAGAATGGAGCAGGTGATGGAGAAGCTGTAACCCCTGGTGACCTCTGAGTGACCAGGACCCCAGACCAGCTCTGTGTGTGGAGTCGTCAGGGAGATGTTGGGCTGCTCCAGTCTCACTGGTCACAGAGAAACATATTTAATAATTGTATACTGGAACTTTAAGAAACGTCTTTGTTGTTCATTTGAATGTATTGTCCAGACTATTTATACACTTTGGTGTGTAGTAAAACAATGCCCAGGGTGTGAATTCATTGTAAGCAGCTAACATAATTGAACTGAACTGGTTGCACTGACACTAGTCGGGAGGAATCCGCTGGGAAATTAATTCTGTCTTACCATTTATATTACATAATTGTGATGTGAAGTGAAGCATGACCTTCACTTATTGGACTGTCTAATTGGACATTATATTGTCCAATCAGACTTTTGGGGTTACAGAAAGGTTAAATGGAAACAGGTTTACTTTTGACATAAAAGTCCTCTGAAAACTTTAGACCTAACAATAGTCTGGATGCCTATATACAGTAGCAACCACACTAATTCATACAATAGCTAATTCATCACCTGTAACAGAGAACCTAACAGGGTCAGTTTCAGGAGAGTTGAAGCATCCACTAGAAATTGTTGTGTCATACTGACATCGGTAAAACCCCTCATGAACAAAGTCCACATGAGGGATGTTGAATGTATATGACGTGCCACTGGTGGTTTGGATATTTCTTGAACCGGAGGGTTTCAGCAAAGTGAAGGTTCCACCCAAATGCTCAGTTGAGAGGGAACAGGTGATGTCAACGGTGTTACCCCAAATAACCTCACCGACAGGATTCACTGAGATGCTAGGCTTTGGGAGACTCACTAAAACAGTAGAAAAAAAAGAAGAAAAAGATATTAATGTTTACAAGGGACTTTACACGAAAAAAATACCAAAGTGGGTCATTTATGGCACTTCCGTGACCACGAGAGCAAAGGTCCGTTTCTCAATGGGAGGAAAATTGATGACTCATCACTAAACCATCGTTTTGAGGGGCCATTTCTTGCCCAAGGAATGTTTTTTGTGCAAAACAAATGCTTGCAATGGATTCAGAATAATTAAAACCCCCTAGTTTGACCCCTCACATCCCACTTAAAGCAGACTTTTTGGGAGTAGTGTAGTGTATAGTAAGTGAATGAGACTGAACATTACCCTAGCTGTCAAACATTTTCCCGACGATTTTGAAAAATACACCCCAGCCAAATTTGTTTAATAACCCTTCTAGATGACAAATCCATTGAGAAACGGACCTTTGCTCTCATGGTCACGGAAGTATCGGATTTGCCCCAACTAAGCTGACCTGGCGACACTGGCAGGCTAGCGTTGCTGGCTACCAAAGGTGTCATGTGAATGCAATATTCCGTCGCCCGACTTTGACAAATATGCCATGTTAGTAACTAAAAGGTCCAAACTTTTTGTCCGGATCAACTGCAAAGCAACTTCTGAAAAGCATTACCCCGAATTAGAGTTCAGAAAGCTGCAGGATGTCAGAAAGTTGGAACTTTCAGTTTGAAGCTGTTGGAAGGAGTCTGTTTGGTGGAGAGAGGCCTTAACCCTTAAGTGCTGATCGGGTCATTTTGACCCGTTTTACATTTTCATTTGGAAAAAAAAGGTAGAAGTTTAAATTGTTTCCACCTGAAACTCACTGGCCTTAAAGATTCTTCTGAGATGAACATGTAAAAAAAATATTTTTGCACTACACCCATGCTACACCCCCCTCATATTTTTTGAACCTTAAGTGCTGTTCGGGTCATTTTGACCCGGAAGCACAGATGCACAGAAATACACAGTATTATGCCAAAACAGAGACACACAGTCACCCCCACTTGTCACCCCCACTTCTAACACCCCCTTCCGAAGCCCCATTCCGAGCCCCCCCCCCTTTCCGCACCCCCCCCCCCCCCCCTCCCCACACTTAGCCCCTGATGCACAGAAATGCAAGGAATCATGTACAAACACAGATACACAATCACCCCCTAACCCCTTCCACCCCTCCAACCCCCCTCACCTCGCCCTTACCCCCTCCCCTCCAAACCCCCCAACCCAACCCCTCCCCACCTCCCTCCCACACCCCCCCCCCCCCCCCGCCACTCCAGATGCACAGAAATAAAAGAAAGCATGTATACTAACACAGACACACAGTCACCTCCTTCCCCCCCTCCCCCCTCCTGTCACCCTCACCCCCCCACACCCTTCACCCCCTCTCCTCCTCACCCCTCCCCTCCTCACCCCCTCTCCTCCTCACCCCTCCCCTCCTCTCCCCTCACCCCTCCCCTCCCCTCCTCACCCCTCACCCCTTACTTATCTGAAGTTTTCCTTGTGACTGTACTGTACTATCTTAGGGGAAAATGTTACATTATTTTACATAAACATAAGGTGCTGTAAAGTAACACTGTATTTCAGGGGTGCTGTGGATGAAAATGTTGTTTACAGGGGGGCCCTGAGACCAAAGTGTTTGAAAACCTGTCCAAGTGTATATTCATATGTGACGTTCATGTGTGTTCACATGTGTGTTCAGCTCTATGAGAGAATGATGTCCTGTTGAACCACAAGTATTCAATTAATGGGCATGTTGTTCATAACAATATTGTCTGATTTTCATTTTGTCCTATAAGCATGAGCAATATTGCCCAGTATTAAATAAAGTAGTTTTTTTACATGAATTTCAGCTAAATCATTAAAAACGCCTAGCTCTTTCATTGTTTAATGTGATATAGCAAAGCAAGAATGCAATCATTTACCATATATATCATATGAATTGTTTGGTATTGAGTCAAAGTCAATGTATCATGATGATTTGTTAAGTTAAAATTTATATTAGTGTTGTTTTTTTTAAACCAAATACCCCCCGGGTCAAAATGACCCGAACAGAACGAAGGTGTAGTGAATCTGAACAGAACTTAAGGGTTAAGAAGTTTAACAGTTTAACAAGAGGCTCACAGGGCTACACACACATTTGAATTATTTTATTTGGATCTGCACAAAAGGCGCAACACAGATAGATCCAAATACTGATCAGAAGAAGGTTACATCATATGGACATACCAGATACAGCTGCTGCTCATGCTTATTAACACACAGAGGAAAGAAAAAGATATCACATTGATGACATACTGTATACAGAAATGTAACAGATGTTTTTTTTTTTTTAATCTTTAGCCACTCAGGGATAAACAAAACATCGCCTTCTCCAGATAGACAGACTGCCCATTATAGCTGAGACAGAACAATATTTGGCCAACTTTTTTGCGTTTGTCTTTTGCAATCCTCCCAATTGCAGGCCGCGGAACACAGGTTTGTGTATGTGTCTCAGACTCCCAAACACAAGGACAATAAGTTGACAGTTATATCCCATGGCCATAATATGTTCCACCAAAGGCTGATATTTCATACGTTTGGATGTAAAACAGATGTGTTAGATTTACCTGAACAGACAACACCAGCATCCTCATCATGTCCACAATTGTGTTGAGAAAATCCTCTGTGGGGGCAGTCAGTTAGAGACCTTTCACTTCCTGAACAACCTACGTTTTCCAGCCAGATTGAACCAAATCTTGGCCAAAACAGGCTCCTCCAGGAGCTCTCAGTGCCGTCCCACAGCTCAGCTCTCTGCAAACCACCTCAGCATCTTTCAGGTCCCAGCTGTCATCACAGACTGTTCCCCAGCGGTTGTTGTGAGAGATCTCCACCCTGCCAGAGCACTCATCACTACCACCCACCAACCTCACCACTGGATTTGAACAGAAAGAAGCAAAGAAATAGTGTTGCACCGTTGTGATTGTTTTGATATAGCCCACAATTATTTATTTGAAATGAGTGACACGACATCCACTCTTACCTGAGCAGACGACACCAGCATCCTTGCCATGTTTACAATTGTGTTCACCAAATTCACTGTGTGGGCACTGAGTTAGAGACCTTTCACTTCCTGCACAACGCACATCATCCATCCAGATTGGACCAGTCCCTTGGCCAAAATGTGCACCTCCAGGAGCACTCTGTGCCGTCCCACAGCTCATCTCTCTGCAAACGATGTCAGCATCTTTTAGGTCCCAGTCGTCATCACAGACTGTTCCCCAGCGGTTGTTGTGATAGATCTCCACTCTTCCAGAGCACTGTCCACCACCACCCACGAGCCTCACCACTGAACCTGGACAATAAATCAAGTGTTAGAATGTTGTGATGTTTAAACAAACATTTATCTGTGATGAGTTCCATGATATCCACACTTGATCTTACCTGAGCAGACGACACCAGCATCCTCACGGTGAGAACAAGAATGTACAATTGTGTTGTGTTGGCATTCAGTTAGAGACTTTTCATTTCCTGAACAACGCACATTATCCATCCAAATTTGACCATTTCCTTGGCCAAAATAGCCACTTTTATGAGCACTCTGTGCCGTCCCACAGCTCAGCTCTCTGCAAACCACCTCAGCATCATTCAGGTCCCAGTCGTCATCACAGACTGTTCCCCAGCTGTTGTTGTGATAGATCTCCACCCTCCCTGAGCACCGTCCACCACCACCCACCAGCCTCACTGCACCTGAACATGACATGAATAGTGTTAAAACTTTGTGATGATTTTACAAAGATTTATCTGTGATGAGTTCCATGACATCCACGCTGCTCTTACCTGAGCAGACGACACCAACATCTTTGTCGTGTTTACAATCATGTTCACCAAATCCACTGTGTTGGCACTGATTTAGAGACATTTCACTTCCTGAGCAACGCACATCATCCATCCAGATTAGACCAGTCCCTCGGCCAAAATGGGCATCTCCAGGAGCACTCTGTGCCGTCCCACAGTTCAGCTCTCTGCAAACCACCTCAGCATCTTTCAGGTCCCAGTCATCATCACAGACTGTTCCCCAGCTGTTGTTGTGATAGATCTCCACTCTTCCAGAGCACCGTCCACTATTCACCAGTTTCAACACTGAACATGAAATAAATAGTGTTACATCTTTGTGATGTTTAAAAAACATTTATGTGTGATGAGTTCCATGACATCCACACTGCTCTTACCTGTACAGACGACACCAGCATCCTCATCATGACCACAGTAATGTCCACCAAATCCTTTGTGTGGGCACTGAGTTAGAGACATTTCACTTCCTGAACAACCCACATCATCCAGCCAAATTGGACCAGTCCCTTGGCCAAAATGGGCATCTCCAGGAGCACTCAGTGCCCTCCCACAGCTCACCTCTCTGCAAACCACCTCAGCATCATTCAGGTCCCAGAAGTCATCACAGACTGTTCCCCAGGTGTTGTTGTGATATACCTCCACCCTACCAGAGCACCGTTCACCACCCACCAGCCTCAATGGACCTGAACATGAAATAAATAGTGTTACAACTTTGTGATGATTTTACAAAGATTTATCCGTGATGAGTTCCATGACATCCACACATCTCTTACCTGAGCAGACGACACCAACATCATTGTCGTGTTTACAATCATGTTCACCAAATCCACTGTGTTGGCACTGAGTTAGAGACATTTCACTTCCTGAACAACGCACATCATCCATCCAGATTGGACCAGTCCCTTGGCCAAAAAGGGCACTTCCAGGAGCACTCTGTGCCGTCCCACAGCTCATCTCTCTGCAAACCACCTCAGTATCATTCAGGTCCCAGTCGTCATCACAGACTGTTCCCCAGGTGTTGTTGTGATAGATCTCCACTCTTCCAGAGCACAGAGAAGACCCAACTAATCGAATCAGGGCACCATCTTAAAAAAAAACAAAAAAACAACAACATCCCAATTAAATGATCATTTCATTACCTTTCCTTTCTTTTGCTTTATTTCCAGAGAACATTCTTACCAGTATGTGAAGGTATATACAGGAAAACAGACACTGCAGGGGGAAACAGAGTGAGCTGAGTTACTTTCATGTGTTCATGTGTCAGCATATCACATATCACAAGTGGCATTACACTTTGAAACACATGGATACAACATCTGCTGTATAGAGACTCATCTTGAAAATGACTTTCACCATGATTGCAAAGAAGCAATAAAGTAAAGTAAGATTTTTGAACTGAACTTGATTGGACTGGACAGGACAGGACTGGACTGGACTGGACTGGACTGGACTGGACTGGACTGGACCGGACTGGACTGGACAGGACAGGACAGGACAGGACAGGACTGGACTGGACTGGACTGGGCTGGGCTGGGCTGGGTTTGGGTGAACTGAACTGAACTGAACTGAACTGAACTGAACTGAACTGAAGTATACGTGACAGATCTTGGCATCAGCCACAGTTTTTCCTTATACAAAGGGGTTAATTCTGATGTCACCTACTTCAGTTCAGTCCTTTGTAAAGAAAAACTGGGGGCTGATGCCTGATGCTTGCCAACATATTTTGTTTTTATTAGCAGTTTATCATTAAGGATGGCATGAATGGGCTTTTCTAAAACGTCTAGTTCCATTCCTTGATTCTGATTGGCTGTTTTCCCTTTAATTGCTATGGTATATGAGACTAATAATCCACACCTTGAATCAGTTTATATCAAACCCAGGTGCGTTATTTCTTTCCACAGTGTTCCACAGTGCACCAATTATCTGCACCTGTGTTGTTGCTGCATTGTTGGCAAAAAAGTAGCTTGTAGCTGGGAACTACTTTCTGGCAGACCTTGTAGTGAATTATTAGTGAAATAGAACAGTTTTAATTGGTACATGTCTATGATTTTTCATGTTGCCATATGGTAACCGTTTTAGAAAAGCAATAAGCCACACGAGGCATGTGGTTACCTGTATTTTATAATGGCTGAGAGGGTTGGAGAAACACGGCTGCGCCTCGTGTCTCACCATGCCTCTCAGCCGTTATAAAATACCAGGTAACCACATAATCGGGGGATATCTTTAGAAATAGTGTCAAATCCTGGAATAAATTCCTTACCAAAAAAAATCTTCACCAATGTGTTTGTAAAGGTGTCTAGTAACACATCTCACAAAGACTGAAATTCAGTTTCCCTAGGAAAATCTTTGACAGCTAGGGTAATTCTGGGTCTCATTCACTCACTATACACTACAATAGGGGAAAAAATGTGCGTGAGGTGTCTAACTAGGTGTTTTTAATTATTCCGAATCCATCGCAAGCATTTGTTTTGCACCAAAAACATTCCTTGGGCTAGAAATGGACCCCCATACCACTGTGAAAAGTGATGACTCATCACTAAACCATCATTTTATGGGCTGTTTTTAACCCAATGAATGTTTTTTTGTGCAAAACAAATGCTTGCAATGGATTCAGAATAATTAAAAACACCTAGTTAGACCCCTCACATCCCACTTAAAGCATATTTTTTGGGAGTGATTTTTTCCCTTATAGTATAGTGTATAGTGAGTGAATGAGACCCAGAATTACCCTAGCTGTCAAAGATGTTCCTAGGGAAACTGAATTTCAGTCTTTGTTAGATACACCTTTACAAACACATTGGTGAAGAAATGTTTTGGTAAGGAATTTATTCCAGGACTTTTTAAGATATCCCCCGATTAACATGCCTCTTGTGGCTTATTTCTTCATTTCACCCATGCAGCAGCCTCCCTCCACCATAGCCTAGTAGGGGACTGATCTAAACGCAAATGAATGCATGTTTGAGAAGTTTGTAATAAATCATTATTTAAAGTATATATATATATATATATATATATATATATATATATATATATAGAGAGAGAGAGAGAGAGAGAGAGAGAGAGAGAGAGAGAGAGAGAGAGAATTTAATTCACTAAATATGTGTTCATGATCGGTTCAATATTTATACAGCATGGTTTTAAATGATGAATCAACTGACAAACATTGAATTAATTGACAATGAATTAACTGACAGTTTGTGTCAGGATTCTGACACATCAATTGATAGAATAACAAAACCTGGCACTCACCCAAGTTGAAATACATGATTCTTCTCCATATTACAAGTCCCATGATGGAGAGACTGATAGTCTTCTCTGTCAGTCTCCAGCGGAGTTGAAGACCCCAATTCCCCAAATATAATGTGGTGGGTTTTTATCTAGAATCTGTGCAGGAAACCATGAATGGTGAGACTTCCTCTTTAATGACGTTGTGTTCTTCCGTTTACTTTCCATGTAAATTCCATTTTAAATGCCATCACCAATAACGAGCAATCAACACTAATGGATCAAAACCACAGCAGTCAGAGCAAACTCATTAAATTAAATTAAAACACATTTTCTACTAGGGTAAACCAGAAGAAAAGCCATAAATCCAATCATGACACTATACGCATTGAGATTTTATTAAAGGTGATACACCATGAAATTTCACTTTTCCTATTTTAAAACCTTTTTTTGGGGTCCCACTAGCACCTTCAAGTCCCATTTCTGACCGTTGTGTCTTTCTCTGGTTTTGAGAAGGCGAAGGTTAAAAGTATCCCACGGGTTCTCAAAACAGGGGGGGGGGGGGCAAAGGTGGTACTGCAGCTGAAATAAAAAATGAGAGAGGTTCTCTATTCAGGAGTGGTAATTTAGCCTCAAACCTTTTGAAAAACGTTTTTGGGACATAAACAATATGACATAAATACTTTTTAAATGCATGGTGTATCACCTTTAAGTTCTCACTTAAAAAATAAAGTTTATATCCTCGCCTAACGTAAAGAGACTAAACTAAGGTTCGGGCAGCTTTGTCGCCCTCACCTCTAGTCGCCGTCGCCATCATATCGAGTAGTGTAAGATATAGCCATGTGCTGTTTAAATAATATAAACAGCACTATAGGCAGATAACGTATTTTGTAGATGACCAGAAAATTATAGAAATATGAACACAGCTCAGGCCCTAAGTAATGGAATGAAGACACTGAGACTGCAAACCTACTTTGGAGGCACGTGAGCAGCAGGAGCCAATGAACAGCGCTTCCTAACAAACTAAAAAATACCTGTAACAGCATGAATGTGGCCATGGAATGGGTGTGGAATTTTAGCTGATGTGGCGTTGGTTATAGTTTTTAAGTGCTCGTGTGGCCTAGATAATATCACTTTTTGGGGCTTATTATCGTACACCTGGTTGCTTATTTCTCTCTCAAAATCTGGCAACAATGGTCTTTACTTAACTGCTATGACGTTCATGCCGCCACAATGGTCTAGTTTTACATCTATACCAGCATTCTCTCTGCCAATGAGGGCATGTGAAAACACCCCAAAAACAAAAATTCCAGTGTACGTTATGCTAATTATTTTTCAGGAAAACTTCCGGAACTGCAGTGAAAATATGCTCCATGGTACATTTCTGGTGTGAAATGGCACAAGGGATGCCCACAAAAAGACCACCCCAAAAATCCCCTTTTGAGAGGTTTGCTCTCTGCATGGCCCTGCCTGCTTCTCTCTCAAACTGCACAGTCCACAGTTTAACCACCAAGTCCTAAAAAAATAACAAATATCAACCAAACATGCATCAAGATGAAGGTTTTTGATTGATTGATTGAAGAATTTATTAGAAGTTTGCAATAGAAAAAAGTACAGTTTCATGACAGTACAAATCACTGGTACAAGGTCAACTAAAAGGAGATCCTAGAAAGCCGAGGCGTATTTCCACAGGAACCACACTTTATCTCATATAACATTGAAAGACAGACGGATAGAACATACCGGTAGTACTTTATCTAGGATAATATCAGTTTCAAAAGCATAACATCAAATACAAAGGCAGAAAAAAAGAAAAGGGGGGGGGGAGCATGGGGGCTTAGTCTATTTACAAGTCACGGGTAGCAGCTGTCTGAAGGTGACTTTTCATACCAATTTTGAAGGAGGCTAGGGATTTGCTCTCCTTTAGGGCTTGTGGAAGGGCGTTCCACATGTTGATGGTATAGCAGGAGAACGAGTTAGAGCCTTGTTTAGTGTTAAATCTACGTTGATGATGATTAGTGGAGCTGCCTCTGGTGTTGTGATCGTGAACATCCTTGACCTTTAAGAAGTAGTTTGTCAGGTACATGGAAATCTTGGAGGTGTAGTGTATCTTGTACACCAGGCCCATTGCAAGATGCTGTACTCTGTCAGCTACTTTGAGCCACCCCACGCTTTCGTGGTGATGATCGGTATGGTAGAGTAGAGTAATAAAGGTGTGAAGATAACTGAAAATGTCTCCCTCACTTCTTGGAAACTGTTTTCAGCTGAATGGTTAATGACGTTGTGTTCTTCCGTTTACTTTCCATGTAAATTCCATTTTAAATGCCATCACCAATAACGAGCAATCAACACTAATGGATCAAAACCACAGCAGTCAGAGCAAACTCATTAAATGAAATTAAAACACATTTTCTACTAGGGTAAACCAGAAGAAAAGCCATAAATCCAATCATGACACTATACGCATTGAGATTTTATTTCTCACTTAAAAAACAAAGTTTATATCCTCGCCTAACGTAAAGAGACTAAACTAAGGTTCGGGCGGCTTTGTCGCCCTCACCTCTAGTCGCCGTCGCCATCATATCGAGTAGTGTAAGATATAGCCATAGTGCTGTTTAAATAATATAAACAGCACTATAGGCAGATAACGTATTTTGTAGATGACCAGAAAAGTATAGAAATATGAACACAGCTCAGGCCCTAAGTAATGGAATGAAGACACTGAGACTGCAAACCTACTTTGGAGGCACGTGAGCAGCAGGAGCCAATGAACAGCGCTTCCTAACAAACTAAAAAATCACACCCGTGTGAACTGAGCAGTGGTTTACCCACCTCATAGATCATGTGTACCGATTTTTGTGACATTTGAAGAAAATATGTAGGAAAAGGAGCAAAAAGTGTGTTTTGGAGAAAATTCAAGATGGCGGAAAATCTATCCTGGCGCAAATGGGCGTGGCCTATATGGGGAGATGCGTCTTGACCCAAGGAATCCAGGGAAAAAAGTTACGGGGCAAAACGCAAAGTGGGCCGTTATAGCGCCACCATGAGGCCGAGTGACGTAATTATTTTTGGATTCATTCTTAAAATCATTATGAATCTCCTCTCTGAGGTTTGAAACTGTAGCTCCTATGGTTTACGAGAGAAAAATACTTGAAAGTGATTTCTTGCATTGTCCCATTATAAGTCAATGGGGACAATTAAGCGTCGTTTTTTGCCGATTCCGTCGGCATGGTAAGGCGGATCGGAACGAAAGGTAATAGCACACCATTCCCGGCCGAGCCGCACATTTTGATGTATATATTGCGCGAGTGGCGTAAATGGTGCGGCACTAGTTACACGCCGAAGTTTAGGCTACATACAGACAGACACGGACGGACGGACGGAGACCCACACACACGGCCACGTATAGGAGCGTTGTGACCACCGCTCAAAAATACCTGTAACAGCGTGAATGTGGCCGTGGAATGGGCGTGGAATTTTAGCTGATGTGGCGATGCGTATAGTTTTTAAGTGCTCGTGTGGCCTAGATAATATCACTTTTTGGGGCTTATTTTCGTACACCTGGTTGCTTATTTCTCTCGCAAAATCTGGCAACAATGGTCTTTACTTAACTGCTATGACGTTCATGCCGCCACAATGGTCTAGTTTTACGGCTATACCAGCATTCTCTCTGCCAATGAGGGCATGTGAAAACACCCCAAAAACAAAAATTCCAGTGTACGTTATGCTAATTATTTTTCAGGAAAACCTCCGGAACTGCAGTGAAAATATGCTCTATGGTACATTTCTGGTGTGAAATGGCACGAGGGATGCACACAAAAAGACCACCCCAAAAATCCCCTTTTGAGAGGTTTGCTCTCTGCATGGCCCTGCCTGCTTCTCTCTCAAACTGCACAGTCCACAGTTTAACCACCAAGTCCTAAAAAAATAACAAATATCAACCAAACATGCATCAAGATGAAGGTAGAGTAATAAAGGTGTGAAGATAACTGAAAATGTCTCCCTCACTTCTTGGAAACTGTTTTCAGCTGAACTTAACAGCGGAGGGGCGTCAGCGTTTTAATAAGAAATATAATTTTGTCAATTATGATTTTTTTCTCCACCACAGAATATTCTGTTGTACCGTAGCTACAGACTGTCATCGGAAGCATTTGAAAATTGTGTGAGGCCAGGGACTATGGGCAGTTAGAAACTGAGGACGCAGCTCCAGAGTGAGATCGCATTGGGTCTGGGGATCTTGTGATCTCTCACATGGCACAAACAATGTGGATACACTTAGGCCCCTCTCCCCGGAGTGAAGTTCTGTGAACAATCACACGCAGGCAGAGCTTATGATAGTGCCATCTTTACACCAAGGGTGCAAGCATGACTCCAACTTGTTTCATGATTATGGGCTTTTTTATGCTATATAATATTGTACATTGAATGAGCAACAATAACAGACTAGTATAGTATAGTAGGCAGCATAACACTGAATTCAAAATATTACTTAGGTTATACATCTTATTGAATAGCAATAACAACCACACAATAATATAACATCCTAACCTTTCTATAAATATAAAAGAATTATGAATGAAGGAATACACCCACACACAGGCGCCACTTGCACGTTCCAGAGGTACATTTTATTGCAACGCTTCGGGCGTGAGAAAGGTCACAACCGAAACGTTGCAATACAATTGACCCCTGGAACGTGCAAGTGGCAGTGCAAGTGTCAGTGTGTAGGTGGGGGGCGGGAACTTTTTTTAGAGACCAAAATTCAAAATGGCTACAATCAGCTATGACGAAAATGAACTTTTCAGTGGTTTGACCTACA